>NC_092723.1:69241824-69575653 GCF_047496885.1 Scyliorhinus torazame | reverse complement strand
ATCCACCAAATGAATTGAGTCCCACTAAACTCAAACAGATAGGACCTTGTGACAATAAAGATTATTTATTTATTTATTATTAACAGTGGAAGAACTCACATTGGCGCAATGACTGGAAATTGAACGACGCAAAGGACTCTCTTTCCCCCTATGTGCGGTGCCTCATCCTCACTGGTACCTCAGTCTCCCTGACTGACATCAATGTCCTCAAGTCAAAGGGGAAAACATTCCTGGTCTTTTGCAACTTTTCTTTGGGTTTTTCCAGTGACTCTTCACCTTTTAAAGTGCTTCTCATGCTCATGGGATATTTTCTGAGCAATGTTGATTTGGCGAATATATATTGTTACAATGCCCTTAGAGACTGATAACTTTACAAAGAGATATGAATTTCTCAGCAACAAATGGAAAGATCCACACACGATTTCACATTTTGAGGCTTCTACTTTAATAAACAATCTAAAATCACCATAGATCAAAAATTATTTAATGGGAAACTAATACACCAAATAAAATTTGAGAGACTAATTACAGAGGCCGGGACTGAATCAATGGAGTTCTAAGACTCCGAAAGCAACGCCAGTCCGGGAGCAATTCAGGACCTGTTAATGGGCTAGCATTAGCGCCGCCCGATTCGTCGGCGTCGGGATTGGCACTTGAGAGCCTGACAAGCTGCAGCCGCAAATAAGCACTCCACTCCCCACACACGCTCATTCCAGCCAAGAAGATAGCACCCCGAAGAGCGGCATCCTGTTTCACCTACGTGGAGCTGGAGACCCTACTGGATGCCGTGGAGGAGAAGGTGGGAAGGAGGCTGCCACTCGCTGCCGTACAGTGGGCCTGGGCACAGGAGGCAGAGGCCATGAGTGCCATGGGCTCCACCACCAGGAGCAGCCAATAGTGCTGTAAAAAACTCCTCAGGGTGGCCAGGGTGAGTAGCCAGCACCGTGCCGCTGGCATCAACCCCCGTCCCACACACCCATGCCCCCCCCTCCCATCCAGAGGGTGGTCGAACCCCACCCGCCGGCAGCCTGCTCGTACCCCACCCTGCACCACATGCCAACACTCACACTCCCCGCCAGGGCTGGCTGCCATGCACACACAGGCCAATAGCTGCCCACCCCTGTGTTGCCCATATCCGAGTGTCTCACACTGCGCATTTGCACCCCCCCCCCCCCCCCCCCCCCCCCCCCCCGCGCAAGAGAAGGCAGCACACAACCACAGAGAGAGAGAGAGAGCAGACAGCAAGGGGCTCGCCGACTTGCGGCCCCTCACCGCCGTGGAGCAGCGGGCGTTGGATCTGGTCGGTGGGCCTAGAGAGCAGGCAGTCGCCAAGGTGGAGGTCGGCATTGGGGAGCAAAGCGAGCCTCCGCTGTTGCAATGTGCCTATGGCACGCAGGGCACCACACCCTCATCACCCCCACACCACCCACCGCTCCCCTACCCCAGCACCCCACAACCTCCACACCACCCCTCCACCACAACACCACATCACCTGCACACCACCCCTCTTCCTCACCACCCTAACACCCCACCACCTCCATACCACCCCTCCACCATGCCACCCGACCACCACACCACCCCCCTTCCCCCCCACCCCACCACCTCCGCACCACCCCTCCTCCACCCCACCCCACCACCTCCACACCACCCCTCTTCCTCCCCACCCCACCACCTCCGCACCACCCCTCCTCCACCCCACCCCACCACCTCCACACCACCCCTCTTCCTCCCCACCCCACCACCTCCGCACCACCCCTCCTCCACCCCACCCCACCACCTCCGCACCACCCCTCCTCCACCCCACCCCACCACCTCTGCACCACCCCTCCTACACCCCACCCCACCACCTCTGCACCACCCCTCCTACACCCCACCCCACCACTTCTGCACCACCCATCCTCCACACCACCCTAGCACCCCATCACCTCCACAGCACACCCCCACCTGCAATCCAACCATGTGTCATGTCTTGTGTCTTGCACGGTTAACTGGCGGTAAGGCGGGTCCTTCTGGTGCCCCCGCCCCAGCCACAACCCCAGGAGGCCTTGAGTGACGAGGCGGGACCGGACAGCGACCCGAGCCACCAAACGCCAGCCCGCGACACCCTGGAACACCAGTCCGGTGACGACACCAACTTTCCACCACATCTGTCTCCAACACCCTCCACCATCCCAGAGATACTCACCTAGATTGGGATGATGTGCAGGTTGCATTCCTGAGCACCAAAAGATCTGAGGGAGTCTGAAGTTAGGAGTCGGTAATGCCGGTGAGGATTAGACCTTGAGACACAGTGAATGGGAGGAAGAAAGGTTGGTTTGACTGGTCCTAACTGTTTGAATTTGGCAGCATGTCAAGCTGAGGGTAGGTTCTTTGCTTCAGTAAATTTAATTCCCCCGCTGCCATTCCCTCCCCAAATACAAAGAAAGAGAGGTTCAGTCGCTCTTCATTTAATGTGCTAGAATGCCCCAAAGTGCTTGAAAGTCAGTCAGCGCGATTCTCCGTCCCTGAGACTAAGTGTTGACGCCGGGGCAGGCGTCATGGACTTTTACGACAGCAAAATTGCCGCCCCATCTGGACCAATTCAGTGCCTGTTGAGAAGCGAGCCCTGGCACCACGTGGGACACAATCGATTCTGATGAGAAACAGTGCTGGATTCGCTGAATTCACGATTGACACTCAGGAGTCTGACAAGCTGCAGCCGGAAATACACACTGCACTCCCCACATACATCATCCCAGCCAACAAGATGGCACTGAGGAGAGCAGCACCCCGTTTCACTAACGGCAAGCTGGAGACCCTCCTGGACGCATTGGAGGAGAGGCATGTTCGCTGTGCCTGGGCTCAGGTGCCAGAGATGGTCAATGCCACTAGCAACATCATCCGGGCCAGCCAGCAGTGCCGAAAAAAACTACACAACCTCCTCAGGGTGGCCAAGATGAGTAGGCAGCACCGTACCCCTGGCACCAACCCCTGTACCATATACCTGTAACCCCCCCCCCCGCCAGGATACCCCGGAGCCCGAGTCCGAGGATGACACTGACTTCCCGTCACAGCTGCCTCCAACACCTTCCGCCAGAGACACTCACCTCGGCTGGGCACTTTAGTGAAGAGGCTCCTGGGACACTATCTGGGTGCACTACACAGCTTATCAGCAGAGGGAGGTACGAACACCTGAGGGGGCGGACGGTCGGAGGGCGGGCCCCAGGGACTGACTGCCGTCCAGACGGATCCCGGGCTTCTGGAATGAACAGTCCCATCAATCGTGAGACGCAGTCACAGAGCCAGGGACTGCATGAGGGGTTGCCGGCGAGCATCCAGTCCCTACAGGTGCAGTTGGAGGAGTCCAGCCACGTGCAGGAGCAGAAGGTGGTGCCGGCCATGTGTGCCACCCAGGCCAACACTACACGGGTGACTTCCGTGGCAGAGGCATTGGGGGTGAGGGTTTTGGCTATGAATCAGCATGTCCAAGGCCTGGGGCATTCTGTAAAGGCACAGGGTTGCCGACTCACAGACAGCCTTGTGCCAAAGCCACCTGGAAATTGCAGCAGCGCTTCTGAGCGTGGCCCAGTCACATCAGGCACTTGCCGACATGGCACAGACACAGAGGAGGTGGCCCAGTCAGATCCTGAAGTTGGTGGCACAGTCATTGGGTGATGTGGCGCAGTGCCAGACTGAGATGGTCCACTCCTGGCTCCATGGCTGCGAGCATGCAGAGCCTGGTCGAGACCAGAGTGGGCCTCCAGGACTGGCAGTGGCAGATGACGGGGGTGCCTCAGGGGCTAGCTCCACTCGCACCCACGTCCCATGGAGTAGCCCTGGGGCCATCGGGCGCCATGAGAGAAGAGGAGGTGATGGAGCCCATGCCGGTGACTCCCACAGGGGATGAGCCAGAACTCCGCAGCACCTTGGACCTCCCCCCCCCCCCCCCCCACCCCACCCCACTTCCTGGCCCTAGTGCGTCTGGTGGGCAGCGGGTAGAACAGGGTGACACCACGCCCATCCAGGCTTGGTCGCCCCAGAAGACGTCCGCCAACGGGGACCCAGGTCGCAGGGCATGGATCACAGCAGGCCGCCTCCACTCCTGATGTACCATCTGGGGACCCCCTGAGATGTAGCATTAGGGCGCGTAAGGCCAGAAAGTTAGACACAAGTTAGGTTGGCACTGGTGCAGGGCACCGTATAATGATAGGGGCTAGGACACATATCTGTATATATTTGTTCACATTAAACACCTGTTCACACTGTTACAACCTGCCTCTGCTCTGTCAGATGGGTGTGAGGGGTGGGCTGATCTGAGTTGGCCAGAAAGGGGCGTGGGCTGAGGGGGGGTGGAATGGAATGACATTGTGAGTGGCCTGGGCTCCCCCCACCCCATGACCAGACCCATCACCAGAGATCCGATCGCACCATGTGCTGGAATGGCTCAGCTCGCATGCAGGGATCACTCAGGTGGACGGTGAAAAGTGCTGCCGTGGGCAGGAGTCAGACATTGTCAGACGATGCAGTGCACTAGAGCTCATCGCAAAGCGGGTTGTCATCATCCTCCATCCCATGGCCCAGACCTGGTGGTACTGTCAATCTAGGGCCCACACCCTCTAGTACGGCAGGTATGTATCACGGAGGGGGTTGAAGGCAACAGAGGGATGGTCGGGGTGGGGGTGTGTGTGGGTGGGATGTGGTATCCGTGCCCCTGGCCAGTCGGTGAAACTGGAGTCAATCAGAGCGTCCCATGCCATCAGCCACGACCGCTGTGGATAAACCCTGTCACCCAGGAGCCAACCCCCCAGCCGGGGGTGTGTCTCAAACATGTCAGGAATCGTCGAGTGTGCCAGGATGAAGGCGTCGTGCACACTGCCAGGGTACCGGGCACAGACGTGCATGATGTGCAGCTAATGGTGACAAAGCAGCTGCATGTTCATCGAGTGGGACCCCTTTCGATTTGTGTAGAGCGATCTGTCACCTACAGGGACCCGTAGGGCGACATGCATCCCGTCGATCACCCCCTGGGCCTGGGGCATCCCGTCGATCACCTCCTGGGCCTGGGGCATCCCGTCGATGGCAGCGAACCCAGCTGCCCAGGCAGCTGGTGGGCTCAGTCCACATTGAAATGGGTGTATTGAGCTGCTTGGGCATATCGGGCCTCTGTGACAACGCGCGTGCACCTGTGCACCGAGGTCTGTGAGATCCTGGACAGGTCCCCACTGGCGATTGGAAGGACCCCGTGGCGTAAAGGTTCAGGGTGACCGTCACCTTGACAGCCACCATTTCTCCGTGGTGCTAGGTGCGCCATGATCTGCAGATATGTCGCACTGTCTTCCTGCTCAGCCGGAGTCTTCGACGGCATGCCCAGGTCCGGCAGGTCCTCAAATGACAGGCGCTGTCGATACACACGAGATTCCATTCGGTCCTCCTTGGCACCTCCTCCTCCTCCTCCTCGGCCTGTTGGGCAGCTGTCTCTCCACCTTGGGCATCCTGTTCCTCTGGAGCAGTCTCCAATGCTGCATGCTCTGCTGCTGCAGCTTCCTCCTCCTCATGCAATGCCAGCTTGTACAGCCGCAGGGCATTACCCAGTGCTGCGGTGACCAGGAGGAAGGCCACCATTGCTGGTTGAATGGCAATATACATTGTCTGCCCCTTTTGCCAAGGTACTGTCAGCTGGCGCTGCCCTTACCAGTGGTATGCTCCACTGTAGGGGCTACTGTGGGCATTGCCCTGGGTGGATCGCCTGATGCCCTGCTGGCGGGTGGTGGCCGGTTGGGTGGTGGGTGGCATGATGGAGGGTGGGGGCACCCATATGGCCGGTGTCACTCTGCAGAACCAGGGAACAAGGTGGGTGGTCAGTGGGGTGCGCAGCAAGATGGCTGCCTTGCAGGCTGTGGCAATGGTGGTCTGTGCCTGTACACTGCCCCAGTCCAGGGGTGGTCGCCCCAGTCCTGCAGCCCGTCCCTCTGTCTCCCCCCCCGCTGCCCTGGCAGGGCCTTCCCACCCCCCATCCCAGCCAGTCCAACTATCCCGGCAGCGCAGTCGCACCACATCAGCCACGACGCCGGTTTCACGGTTTTAAAAGCACAAGTGGGGCAGCAAGGTGGAGCAGTGGTTAGCACTGCTGCCTGTTGGTGCCGAGGTCCCAGGTTCGATCCCGACTCCGGGTCACTGTCCGTGTGGAGTTTGCACATTCTCCCCGTGTCTGCGTGGGTTTCACCTCCACAACCCAAAGGTGCACAGGGTAGGTGGATTGGCCACGCTAAATTGCCCCTTAAATGGAAAAAAATTAATTGGGTACTCTAAATTTATTTTTAAAAAAAGCACAAGTGAACTGCCCCTTCGGGAGCTCGACCCATCGGAGGCGGAGAATCACGGAGGCCCTGGAGAATACGTGGTCAGGCCCGCTAATGATATGCAAACGGTGTTTACTGTACGGGTATTCTGGAACGCATTGACTCCGCTGTCTAGGCAACGGAGAATTGCAAATTTTTATTTAAAAAAAAATCTTTATTCAAATTTTCAACAGATTTTCAACAAACCCCCCCCCACAGAAAAAAAGAAACAAGAACATAAGAACACAACCCGCAAGAATTATACATAGAATTTCCCCATATAACAATATAAACACAAATAGGGAAACACCCCACCCTAACCCAAACGCCACCCCAAAACAAAAAAACTCTCCCCCCACCTGGGCTGCTGCTGCTGCTGACCTCCTCCTAACGCTCCACGAGATAGTCTAGGAACGGTTGCCACCGCCTGAAGAACCCTTGGACAGACCCTCGCAAGGCAAACTTTATCCTTTCCAGCTTGATGAACCCTGCCATGTCATTAATCCAGACTTCCACGCTTGGGGGCTTCGCGTCCTTCCATAATAACAAAATCCTCCGCCGGGCTACCAGGGACGCAAAGGCCAGAATAGCGGCCTCTTTCACCTCCTGCACTCCCGGCTCGTCCGATACCCAAAATAATGCTAATCCGCATCTCGGCTTGACCCGGGCGTTCACCACGTTGGACATAATCCTCGCAAAACCCCTCCAAAACCCATCCAGTGCCGGGCACGTCCAGAACATATGGGCGTGATTTGTTGGGCTCCCCGAGCATCTCACACATCTGTCCTCCACCCCAAAGAACCTACTCAACCTCGCCCCTGTCATAAACACTCTGTGGAGAACTTTAAACTGTATGAGGCTGAGCCTGGCGCAATAGGAGGAAGAATTGACCCTACTCAGGGCATCAGCCCACAGACCCTCATCTATCTCCTCCCCGAGCCCCTCCTCCCACTTGCCCCTTAACTCCTCCACCGAGGTCTCCTCCTCTTCTTGCAGCTCCTGGTAAATCGCTGAGACCTTGCCTTCTCCAACCCATACCCCCGAGATCACCCTGTCCTGAGTCCTGCGTGCTGGGAGCAGCGGGAATTCCCTCACCTGCCGTTTCACAAACGCCCACACCTGCATATACCTAAAAGCGTTTCCCGAGGGTAGCCCAAACTTCTCCTCCAGCGCCCCTAGGCTCGAAAACGTCCCATCAATGAACAGGTCCTCCATTCTTTTAATCCCTGCCCGATGCCAGCTCAGAAACCCCCATCCATCCTTCCCGGGACGAACCGATGGTTCTCTCGAATCGGGGACCAAACCGAGGCCCCCACCTCACCCCTATGACGCCTCCACTGCCCCCAAATCTTCAGAGTCAACGCCACCACCGGACTCATGGTGTACCTTGTCGGCGGGAGCGGCAACGGTGCCGTCACCAGCGCCTCAGACTCGTGGAGACACAGGACGCCATCTCTAGCCTCTTCCACGCCGCCCCTTCCCCTTCCATTACCCACTTACGAATCATCACCACATTGGCTGCACAGTAGTAGCCACAGATTCGGCAACGCCAGCCCTCCTCTGTCCCTGCTAAGCTCCAGGAAAACCCTTTTTACCCTCGGGGTCTTATTCGCCCACATGAATCCCATGATGCTCCTGCTTACCTGTTTAAAAAAGGCCTTAGGGATCAGAATGGGAAGGCACTGGAACACAAAGAGAAACCTCGGGAGGACCGTCATTTTAACCGACTGCACCCTACCCGCCAGTGAGAGTGGCAACATATCCCATCTTTTAAAATCCTCCTCCATCTGCTCCACCAACCGCGTCAAATTGAGCTTGTGTAGGGCCCCCCAGCTCCTGGCCACCTGGATCCCCAGATACCGAAAGCTCCTTTCCGCCCTCTTCAGTGGAAGCTCGTCTATCCCCCTTCCCTGGTCTCCTGGGTGCACCACAAAGAGCTCACTCTTCCCCACGTTAAGTTTATACCCCGAAAAGTCCCCAAACTCCCTAAGGATCCGCATGACCTCCGCCATCCCCTCGACTGGTCCGCAACATACAACAACAGGTCATCGGCATACGGCGACACCCGTGTTCCTCTACCCCCCGAACCAATCCCCTCCAGTTCCTGGACTCCCTCAACGCCATGGCCAGCGGCTCAATTGCCAGTGCAAACAACAAGGGGGACAGGGGACCACCCCTGCCTCATCCCCCGGTACAGCCGAAAGTACTCCGACCTCCGCCGGTTCTGTTGCTCTTTTTAGCCTTAGTTTTATTAGCTCTGATTACGTCACCTTTGCTCACGAGTCGCCAGGTATCTTTCTGATACCGCCACGTGGTTCAAGTTCAAGTTTTGATTAATAAGTCAGCACACCGCTTAGTAAGATTGAAATCAACGGTCATTTATTATATACAGCAAGTAATGTTTACACAATAATCCTACTATCTATATAATAAACCTATCACTACTGGCCAATACTTAACTTTAGGAAGAGCCCACCAGGTCAGGGAAACGAATTGCTTATCCAATTGGGTCTGGCCCGCGGGATTCAAAGGGCTGCTACAGATCGATGGCTAGGAGTCTTTACCGGATAGCGATCGCTGGATTCAAAACTTACAGTTGCCGGTTGCTGTTCTTGCGGAGGTCTCGAGCAGGCGAAGAGGAGAGAGAGAGAGATCTGAACTTGGCCCCTCACTTTTTTCGGGCCCAGGGGCTTCCCGCCTCCCAGGGTGGCCCTTGAGCCTGAGTCCCAAGTGATTGGACCTGTTCCCAATCACTGGGGTCGATACGCCCAATTGCGACGCGATTCCCCGATCGGGGGGTGGTCGTTCACCTGCTTTTGTTTCGGCCACTGCAGACGCCGACAGGTCTGGCCCGGCATTCAATTGCTAATATGTTGCAATTGTTCCCGGGGATAGCTGATTACACTGCAGATGTCTCGGTGGATGGGCTGTTAATAGCCCTGAGTATCGATCTGGGCCAACTTCCCCAGAGCCGAATATGCTATTCTGTCTGCAGCTGTCCGTTTCTGTCTTGTTACCTGCTTTTCCCAGCAGCCTTTCCGGTTAGCCATTTCAAATCGGGTTTTGGCCAAATTAATCGGGACGCAGCCATTTTATGTGGCTACAGTTCGTAGCCACACTCGCCACCGGGGCTTTATATAGTAACCTAACCCAACTGATGAACCCCTCCCCGAACCCAAACCTCCGCAGCAACTCCCAAAGATACTCCCACTCCACTCTATCGAAGGCCTTCTCCGCGTCCATAGCCGCCACTACCACCGCTTCCCCTTCCACCGAAGGCATCATAATCACATTAAGGAGCCTCTGCACATTGGTATTCAGCTGCCTACCCTTCACAAATCCCGTCTGGTCCTCATGAATCACCCCCGGGACACAGTCCTCAATTCTCGTGGCCAGAACCTTCACCAGCAACTTCGCGACGACATTGAGGAGCGAGATCGGCCTGTACGATCCACACTGCAATGGGTCTTTGTCCCGCTTCAAGGTCAAAGAGATCAGCGCCCTGGACATTGTCGGGGGCAAGTTCGCCCCCTCCCTCGCCTTATTGAAAGTCCTCACTAGCAGTGGGCCCAGCAGGTCCACGTACATCCTATAAAATCCTACCAGGAACCCACCTGGCCCCAGGGCCTTCTCTGCTTGCATGTCCCTAGTCCCTTAACCTGCCCCTCCAGCCCAATCGGTGCCCCCAGCCCAACCACCTGCTCCTCCTCCACCCTCGGGAACCTCAGCCGATCTAGAAATTGGCGCATCCCCCCCTCCCCGTCGAGGGCTCTGACCTATTCAGCTCCTCATAGAAGTCCCTGAATGCCATGTTTATTCTCACCGCACTCCGCACCATGTTCCCCCCTTTATCCCTAACTCCACCAATCTCCCTTGCTGCCTCCCTCTTCCGAAGCTGATGTGCCAGCATCCGACTCGCCTTCTCCCCATACTCATACACCGCCCCCTGCGCTTTCCTCCACTGCGCCTCTGCTTTCCCAGTAGTCAGCAAGTCGAATTCCGTCTGGAGATTCCGTTGCTCCCTAAGTAGTCCCTCCTCGGGGGCCTCTGCGTAGCTCCTGTCCACCCTTAATATATCCCCCACCAGTCTCTCTCCTCTCTCTCTTCTCCCTATGGGCCCTAATGGAGATTAGCTCGCCCCTGACCACCGCCTTCAACGCCTCCCAGCCTACCCCCACCTGCACCTCCCCATTGTCATTGGCCTCTAAGTATCTTTCGATACACCTCCGAATCCGCCCGCACACCTCCTCATCCGCCAACAGTCCCACATCGAGTCGCCACAGCGGGCGCTGGTCCCTCTCCTCCCCCAGCTCCAGTTCCACCCAATGCGGGGCATGATCTGAAATGGCTATAGGCGAATATTCCGTGCCCTCCACTCTTGGGATTACCCCCTACTCACGATGAAAAAATCTATCCGGGAGTAGGCTTTATGGACGTGGGAAAAAAGGGAAAATTCCCTGGCCACCGGCCTGGCAAACCTCCATGGATCCACTCCCCCCATCTGGTCCATAAACCCCCTAAGCACCTTGGCTGCAGCCGGCCTCTTACCCGTCCTGGACCTAGAACGGTCCAGTGCTGGCCCCCCCCCCCCCCCATTATCAGGCTGCCTGCCTCCAAATCCGGAATCCGACCCAACATGCGCTTCATAAACCCGACATCATCCCAATTCGGGGCATATACGTTCACCAATACCACCCGCACCCCCTGCAACCTACCACTCACCATCACGTACCTACCTCCATTGTCTGCCACAATGTTCAGAGCCTCAAACGACACCCGCTTCCCCACCAGAATCGCTGCCCCTCTATTCTTTGCATCCAACCCCGAGTGAAAGACCTGCCCTACCCACCCCTTTCTCAGCCTAACCTGATCTGCCACCTTCAAATGCATCTCCTGGAGCATAACCACATCTGCCTTCAGTCCCTTTAGGGGCCTCTTGACCGGCCCGTTCTGGCCCCTCACATTCCAAGTTATCAGCCGGGTGAGGTGGTTCCCCACCCCACCCCCGTGCTGACTAGCCATATCTGTTTTTAGGCCAGCCACGTGCCCGCGCCCCCCGCACCCTCCAGTCCCCCAGGCGGCGGACCCCCGCCCTGACTCCCTCTCCCAGCTCTAGCTCCCCTTTGGCAAATGCAGCAACAACCCAATCCCCCCCCCCCTCCCCAGCTAGATCCTCCTCTAGCTGTTTTGCTCCCCCCATGGCACTCCCGTAAGTCAACTGACTCCTGCTGACCCCGGCCTCTCCCGCCACTCCATCGACCCCCCAGTGTGAGAATCCCTCCACCTCCCCCTGGCAATCAGTGTGTGCTCCTCTCTAGCACTGCCCTTCCCCCCTGGCCCCGCCCCCTTCCTCCCTAGCGCAGGAAAAAGCCCGCGC
The DNA here is from genome assembly GCF_047496885.1 of Scyliorhinus torazame. Taxonomy (NCBI): domain Eukaryota; kingdom Metazoa; phylum Chordata; class Chondrichthyes; order Carcharhiniformes; family Scyliorhinidae; genus Scyliorhinus; species Scyliorhinus torazame. Next base: position 69,563,959 of record NC_092723.1, on the reverse strand, counting down.
TTTCCATCTAAGCAGCCCCGCCCCCTCTGGCACTGCTCCCTTTTTGCGGCCTTGTCTCAACTCCCCATCCCCAGGCCTCCAATCCCCCTCCCCCCCCCCCCCCCCCCCCCCCCCCCCCCCCCGCGGGGCCCTGTCCTTCCAATACCGACGCCCACATCACACAGCCCCCATATCGAACCATTTCGCCCAACCCCACCCAGCACCAAAGAAAACAGAACAGGACATCCCCCAAAACACAGTAACCCCCCTAGGCACCCCCTCCCATCAAACTCTCAGTTCGAGTCCAACTTTTCAGTTTGGATAAAGGTCCACGCTTCCTCTGGCGTCTCAAAGTTTTGGTGCCGATCCTGAAATGTGAGCCACAGTCGCGCCGGCTGCAGCATCCCAAACTTCACCCCCTTCCAATGTAGAAGCGCCTTAGCCTGGTTGAAGCTGGCCCTCTTCTTGGCCACCTCCGCGCTCCAGTCCTGGTATATTCGGATCTCTGTGTTCTCCCATCTGTTGCTCCGTTCTTTTTTGGCCCATCTCAGGACACACGTCCTGCCCACAAAGCGGTGGAACTGCACCATTACCGCCCTTGGCGGCTCGTTGGCCTTGGGCCTCCTCGCCAGGATTCGATGGGCCCCGTCCAGCTCCAGGGGCCTCGGGAAAGATCCCGCAACCATCAGCGCGTCGAGCATCGTGACCACATATGCCCCGTCATCAGACCCCTCCACTCCCTCCGGGAGACCCAGAATCCGGAGATTCTTCCTCCTCGACCGATTCTCCATGTCCTCAAATTTTTCTTGCTACTTCTTGTGCAGCGCCTCGTGCGCCTCCACCTTCACCGCCAGGCCCAAGATCTCATCCTCATTCTCCGAGGCTTTTTGCCACACCTCCCGGATCGCTGCCCTTGGGCCTTCTGGGTCTCCACCAGCTTGTCGATCGACGCCTTCATCGGCTCTAGCAGTTCTGCCTTCAGCTCCGCAAAGCAGCGTTTGAGGAACTCCTGCTGCTCCTGCGACCATAGCGCCCACGCTGCTTGGTCTCCACCCGCCGCCATCTTGCTTCTCCTCCCTCGCACTTTTCGCTGCACTAAAATCACTTTCTTGACCGCTCCACTCCTGGTCCAATCCATACAGTGCCGGGGGAACCATACTGTCACCTTCCCACACTGGGAACCGTCGAACAATTGCTGTTGGGGCCCCTCAAAAGAGCCCAAAAGTCCGTTTCTGGCGGGAGCTGCCGACTTAGCTCAGCATAGCCGCAACCGGAAGTTGGAGAATTGCAATTTGGTGTGAAATCAGCGCCCGCCACAATTTTGGTGTCGAAACTGATTCTCCGCCCATTCCGGCGTCAGCCAACGGTGAGTCCCGCCCAATTTTCTGAGCTGTGGATTGACGAATATTTTACTGCTAGCATTCTCAGTGGATGTTTCCCCAGGCTGTTGTTATTGCAGTTTTGCCTGGAGACAGGACATATGAGTAGCTCAGAAGGATTAATTATTCAGCCTTCCCTGTTGTCTGTGTTCCATATCTCCCATTTCAGGGAGGAGTGAAAGAGGAAGCTCAAGATGGATGCAATTGTGTGAATGAATCCAAAATCTTTCATTTTAATTTCCCGCTCATGAAGGAATCGAGGACGTGAGGGCACAGGTTTAAATTAATTATTAAAAGAAGCCATAGTGATGATGAAAAACTTTTTCTCAAAGCAAGTGCCTCGGGTCTGGAATGTTCTGTCTGAGAATGCGCTGGAGGTAGGTTCAACTGAGGCATTCCCCGAAAGGGAATTGTACTGTTGGCTGAAAAAGAAGAATGCGCAGGGTTACGCAGAGGAGGTAGGAGAATGGAGCTAGGTGCATTGCTCATGTGGGGTGCCAGTGCAGCCACAATGGGCCAAATGGCCTCCTTCTGTTCTATAACAGTCCTGTGATCCTACAATGCCGTTTGGGTGCTTGAGGAAGATAACTTGCCTTAGAATGATTTATTTCTGGCCATGACAGGAGATTCAGGCAGCTTTGTTGTTTGCCATCATTAAAAGAAACCAACTCTCCTCACAGAGGATCATGACAGCTGGTAGAGGCTGGCATTTTCTCAACAGTTCATGTCCTGGGAGAGAGGTCGTAACATAATCCTCCTGTGCCACATACCCGTTTTTCACATTTGAATGCTGACACTGACCTCCAGGACAATTGGATACAAAAGGAGGAGACAGTCCTGGTGGGAGATCTGAGAGCTGATAAAACGAAGGATGTTCACTCCCGCCAGAAAATTTGGATGGGGTTTAACTCTGGAGTGTCATTGACAGATACCCACTCATGTTTTAATCATCAATGGCATTGCACTAACAATAAATCACTGGTCCATCCTATCAGTCTAAGCTGGACTGGGACTGCAGAATGCTAATCCACACACTGTAACATCCATTCACCCTGTGACATTATGTGAAAGGTTCAGAATACAAAGGGTTAATGTCATATCATAATTAACCACTAGATGGAGATAGATGCAGAACTATATAAAGCACTGACTTACAGGCTTCTGGGAGAGGACTGGAGAAAGTGCAGAGGAGAGTGTCATGATATGCAGACACACACATAATGATATACAGATAAGCAACTAATGGACACAGAGAACAGGACATGACCAATAAGCAGGCAGGACACTCAGGGGTGGGATCTGACTATAAAAGACACGAGGCACTCACACTTCACCTCTTTCCACTGATGAACATCTAGAGAGTCAGTCAAGGGTGTTGTTATAACCTCACACCCCCACCACGTGGCTAAGAGCTAGTCTGGTTCAGTCAGAGTAACCACACTTAAGGTAGCAGAGAATCGAACTCTCAGAGAACTGTGCTAACTGTGTTATTAGTTCAATAAATCTGATTGAACTAACTTCAAGGTCTGGAGTACCTTTCTGATCTAAGCTGCATCCAGTTGCAGCCAGTGTTAGACCAGTGTACCTAACACGACATGATACCAGGAGACTACTAATTTAAGGTGGTTTACCTCAGTCCGTTCCGTGACGACCAGCAAATGTATCCCGGCACCATCGAGAAGATTCAGGCTCCTCACCAGCTCAGGACCTCCGGCAATCTCAGTGCCAACTGGCGGACATTCAAGCAAAAGTTTCTGCTGTACATCGAAGCCTCAGATCTCGAGGGTGCGTCTGATGCAAGGAAGATCGCGCTTCTCCTCTCAACAGCGGATGATCAAGCCATCGAACTCTTCAACTCCTTTAACTTCACCGAAGGCCAGGACAAGACAAAGTTTCAGACCATCCTGGACAAGTTCGATAGTCACTGTGAAGTGGACACCAATTAAATCTTCTAGCGCTACATATTCAAACAATGTTTTCAAGGTAAAGATGAATCTTTCAATTCCTTCTTAACTAGCCTCCGCCTGCTAGCGCTGTCCTGCAACTTTGGTGATAGTGCTGACTCCATGATCAGAGACCAAATCGTGTTTGGAGTTCACTCTGATCCTCTGAGAGAGCAGCTCTTAAAAATCAAGCATATTACCCTGCCAGTTGTGATTGAAAGATGTACAGAGCATGAGCACGCAAACAATTGGTATTCCCAATATAAATCGGCTGAAAATGAGAAACTTGCCTCCTACGCGGCAGTGAGTCTCCCGGCTGCAGCGCCTCAGCATTGAAGACAGCGGCCATTTTGTGCGCTTTTCCCGGAGCCCCACGCATGCGCGATGCGAACGGGATAACGAATTGCCGACACCCACACTGCGCTGGTGCAGATGTCTGCCGGCCGCACTGCGCATGCGCGATGACGTACACCGCGTCACAACGCCGATGTCATGACATGCCCGAACTGGGGCAACGCCCCCTTAAAGGGACACTGCCCTGCAAGAGGCAGGCGATGTTTAAACTACAGGAAGCCTGGACACTATGCAGCCTTGTGCAGGTATGCACCATCAGTCAAAGGCCAGCGCTCCCAATTCCGACGATGGAGCGTCCAGAATGTGCAACGACGATTACAGGATTCTGAGCCTGGTAGTACAACGGATCCAAAGGATGAGTGCCTGGAGTCTGTCTACCGAGTGGGCATCATTACCACACGTGAACATGCCACACCTAACTCATCTCGCATTCAGTCCATCCTCGCTGTGGATTCGGAGGACGAATGGGGTGCGGTGATGCAGGTCAACCGCTGCTCCATCCAGTTCAAGCTGGACACAGGTGCTTCTGCTAACCTCCTCTCACAGGCAAACTTCAAACGCCCGAAGTCCTTCCAGAAGCCTGCCAGCTCCTGGAGTATAACGGTAATGCCATCACGGCACTGGGGTCCAACCATCCACTCATCTCCAACCGGAGTACCCATGCACGGCTAAGGTTTGAAATTGTCAAGCCGGACAGGGCATCCCTACTGGGCGCGCATGCCTGCAAAAGGCTAAACCTGCTGCAGCGGGTTTATTCAACGACATTCTCCAAAGTGGATCTTCAAGCTGTCATTGACGACATCCTCGCTCAGTATCCAGATGTGTTTGACGGGATGGGCACTTTGCCATATCGGTACAAGATCCTACTGCGACCTGATGCCAAGCCAGTGGTCCATGCACCATACTGGGTCCCGGCTCCGCTGAAAGAGCGCCTGAAGGAACAGCTCAAGGAGCTGCAGCAGCAGGGGATCATTTCCAGGGTAGCCTAACCGACTGACTGGGTCAGCTCGATGGTGGTGGTTAAAAAACCCTCTGGAGACCTGTGCATCTGCATTGATCCCAAGGACCTCAACCAGAATATAATGCGTGAACACTACCCCATCCCGAAGCGGGAGGAACTCACCAGTGAGATGGCCCATGCATGGTTTTTCACAAAGTTAGGTGAGTCATATGGATTCTGGCAAATCCAGCTGGATAAGTCCAGTAGAAGGCTCTGCACCTTCAACACAAGGTACTGCTATAACCGTATGCCGTTCGGCATCGTCTCGGCATCGGAGATATTTCATCGCATCATGGAGCAGCTGATGGAGGGCATCGAAGGGGTTTGTTTGATCGTGGACGATGTCATCATATGGTCCACGACCCCTGAGGAGCATGTTTCCCGTCTCCAGCAGGTATTCCGCCGTGTCCACACCAATGGCCTGAAGCTGAACAGGGCCAAATGTTGCTTTGGCATGCCGACACTCAAGTTCCTAGGAGACCAGATCTCTCAGCAGGGCGTGCGCCCGGACACAGACAAGGTCAAGGCCATCACAGCCATGAAGGTCCCGGAAGACAAGTAGGCGGTATTGCGCTTCCTGGGCATGGTCAATGTCCTGGGCAAGTTCATCCCAAACATGGCCTCACACACCATGGCCCTACGAAACCTAGTGAAGAAGTCCACTGCCTTCGAGTGGAAGGCGGCCCATCAGGCAGAGTGGTTGGAGCTGAACGCCAAGCTCACCACTGCACCCGTATTGGCATTTCTTGACCCAGACAGGGAGACAAGATCTCGACAGATGCGAGCCAGGATGGCATCGGTGCGGTCCTGCTGCAACGCGATGACACTTCATCCTGGGCACCGGTTGCCTACACATCAAGGACAATGACACACATCGAACAAAGGTATGCACAAATCGAGAAGGAATGCCTGGGCCTTCTCACTGGCATTCTCAAGTTTCACGACTATGTCTACGGCCTGCCGACATTCACAGTCGAGACGGATCACAGGCCCCTGGTCCACATTATCCACAAGGACCTTAATGACATGACGCCTCGGTTGCTGCGCATCCTCCTCAAACACAGAAGGTACGACTTTGACCTGGTCTACATGCCTGGCAAGGAGCTCATCATTGCCGATACACTGTCCCGCTCCATCACCATGCCTAGTGAACCACTGAACGTCATCCGGCAAATTGAGTCACAGGTTGAGTCACAGGTGCAGCTGTGTGCTAGCACCCTCCCGGCGTCTGATGAGAAGGTGATTTGTATCCGTGAGGAGACAGCCAAAGACCCCCTCTTGCAGCGTGTTATGCAACACCTCGCCAATGGCTGGCAAAAAGGGCAGTGCCCTTAATTTTTCAATGTAAAGGACGACCTGACGGTGGTTGATGGTATCCTCCTCAAACTGGACCGGATTGTAATTCCACACAGTCTCCAGAGCTTGGTTCTCCGTCAAATCCATGAGGGCCACCTGGGTGTGGAAAAGTGCAGATGCAGAGCCAGGCAGGCTGTCTACTGGCCCGGGATTAGCCAGGACATTGCGAACATGGCCCTTAACTGTGTGACCTGTCAACGCTTCCAACCAGCGCAGAGTAAGGGGACACTTCAGCAGCATGAAATCGAAACCCCTCCGTGGTCCAAGGTTGGCATCGACCTCTTTCATGCAAATGGTCGTGATTATGTGTTAATTATTGATTACTTTTCCAATTACCCTGAAGTCATGAAGCTCTCAGACCTCACATCTCGGACCGTCATCAAGGCCTGTAAGGAGACGTTCTCCAGGCATGGTAACCCACTCACTGTCATGAGTGATAATGGCCTGTGCTTCAGCAGCCAGGAATGGTCTCTGTTTGCCCAGTCTTATAAGTTCAAACACGTCACTTCCAGCCCACACTACCCACAGTCAAACGGAAAAGTTGAGAAAGGGGTGCACGTAGTAAAGCAGCTCATCTGCAAGGCCACGGATTCTGTGTCTGACATTCACCTTGCGCTGCTTGCGTACAGGGCGACCCCACTGTCCACTGGCATGTTGCTGGCTCAACTCCTGATGAACAGGGACCTGCGAACGATACTTCCAGCCATACACGTACGTAACCTGGATCACCTCTCGGTGCTGCAGAAGGTGCAGCAACTCCGAGACCGGCAAAAACAGGGCTATGATGCTCATGCCACCGATTTGCCCGTGTTGCCCCCGTCAGACACTGTTCAGGTCATGATCCCTGATGGAGGCTGGTCAGCTCCAGCTGTCGTTGTTCGACAGGCTGCCCCCCGCTCGTATGTTGTGCGTCTGGCTGATGGTTCTGTTGTGCGATGAAACAGACGGGCACTGCGCAAAGTTGCCTGCGCGCAACCATTCTTCTCCATTTCCTTCTGCTGTTTTGCCACCTCCTGATACCTCGACTCACAAGGCCACCAGTCAGGCTTCAATCCCGCCCATCAAGGCGCTGTCGTCCCCACCACCACCTCTCTGGCGGTCGACCAGGATCAGACACAAGCCACAGAGACTGGACTTATGAACATTTGTTCTGTTTGCTATGTTCTGTGTTCTTGCATTAGACAACTGTTTTCACATGTACATATTGTTATGGATGAGGCATTTTCCAAAATGTATCATTGAATTCAACCAACCTCTCCCTTTAATGGATTTGTTGCTTTTCCGAGCACACGGCATTTTCCCTCGGTGTGGGATTACAATTATGGACACCTGAGTTTTTAAATACAAAACACTGTTTATTCCATGGACTCAACTTAACATCTTAAATAAACATTGGATCTCTTAACACCCCTTACTTAAATATAACTCAGAAAATATTGCAACAGTAAATAACTCCTTAAAATGTTCTTTCAAACTTCCACGAGACTTAACACCTTTAAACAGTATCGCATCAGGTTAAAGGATATATATTTTTCCATAGAATGGCAGAGATATATTAGCTTGGTTGATTTCAGCTCCAGCACCTTGCTTTCTTTTTGCAGCTCTCTGTACACACACAGACACACACCCACTGCTTTTCAACTGAAACTGAAAACCTGCAAAACCAAACTGCAAAATAGCTGAACTGAGCTGAGCTCCACCCACTCTATGACATCACTGTTTTCTTAAAGGTACATTGCTTAAACATCCATGTCTTAAAGGCACTCTAGCATGACACCTCCCCCCAATAAACCATCAACTTCAAGTTGGTTTCATTTTTCATTTTTGCACCATCCACTAAGAAATGTACACAGTAAATATACCTTTTCGTTTTTAAAAAAAGACAACACATGCAAACAGGTATAATAATTTAGTCCATTTTTCTTTGTTCTTCTTCCTCCAACCGAAATCCTTCTCAATTGACAGTCTCTTTGAACAAAGTCTCTGCACGATCCATCCATTCCTCTACTCCTCGGCATTTCTCTTCAGAATCAGATAAATTAGTTCAATCTGACCACAGAGTCCCTTGCAATTCTCCAATACAGGAGCATTGGTTACCACAGCTTTCAGGCAGTCAAATGCCTGTTGAAAGTCTGCTGTCCATTGAATGTTTTTACGTTTCTTCAGCAATTCCATCAGTGGAGTAATCACGCCACAAAACGTTTGCACAACTGTTCGATCAAATCCACTCATGCTAAGAAATCGCCTTATTTCCCTTTGTCTTGAGGATAATGGAAACTCCGCAAGGAAAGTGATTCGGGCTTCTCCAAATTCACTTTCGGCTAGGTTCATCATCAAATCCGCCGCCTGAAGTCGATCGAAGAACTCCATACGATGGTTTAAATGTTCTTTCCATGTCTGGAAGTTGGAAATAAAAGCAGATTGTCCCACTTTCTCAATGCAATCCTTCAATGGTGGTATAGGATAAGAGCCCATTCTTGTAACTACATTCACCTTTCTATAGTCCACACACAACCGTTGGGTACCGTCTGGTTTAGGTACCATCACTACGGGTGAGCTCCATTGGCTGCATCCCACTTCAATTATGCTATTCTTCAGCATACTCTCAATCTCACTGTTAACCTCTGCCAATTTTCAAGGATTAAGTCTATATGGATGTTGTTTGATAGGAAAAGCATTTCCCACATCTACATCATGTATAGCCATTTTAGTACTTCCCAATTTATCTCTACAAACATGCCCATGTGATATCAATAACACTTTCAGGTCAGTTTGTTTTTCCTCTGGAAGGTAACTTAACAATTCATCCCAAATTTTTAAGAACATCCTCATTTTCCAATTTAATTTGAGGTATGTCAAATTCACAGTCATCTGGATTTGGTTCATCACTTTGAGTTAGAATCATTAAAACCTCCTTTTTCTCTCCTTCCCTTTCAAAGTACCTTTTAAGCATATTCACATGACACACTCGGTGAGTCTTCCTTCTATCTGGTGTTTTTACCACATAATTCACCTCACTTAATTTCCTTTCAATCTGATACGGTTCACAAAACTTGGCTTTTAAACGCTCCCCTACCACTGGTAAGAACACTAAAACTTTATCCCCACTGGCAAAACTACAAACTTTGGATTTCTTGTCCGTGACCCGTTTCATCACATTTTGTGCAACTTTCAAATGTTGTCTAGCCAATTCACCTGCTCTATTTAATCGTTCCCTAAAATTTGACACTTAATCCAATAGTGTAATTTCCGATTTCTCACCCACCAATTTTTCCTTAATCAATTTAAGTGGTCCTCTTACCTCATGCCCAAAAATTAGTTCAAAAGGACTAAATTTGGTAGACTCATTAGGTGCATCCCTAATTGCAAACAATACGAATGGGATTCCTTTATCCCAATCCTCTGGATAATCTCGACAATACGCCCTCAACATTGTCTTTAATGTCTGATTCCACCTTTCTAACGCTCCCTGCGATTCTGGATGGTACGCAGTTGATTTAAATTGTTTTATTCCTAAGCTATCCATAACTTCTTTGAATAACTTTGAAGTAAAAGTTGTTCCTTGATCAGATTGAATTTCTGTGGGTAGTCCATATCTAGTAAAGAATTTAAGTAACTCCTCCATAATCCTTTTAGCTGTAATATTATATACTGGAATAGCCTCTGGAAACCTAGTAGACACATCCATTAAAGTCAAAAGATATTGATTCCCACTTTTTGTTTTAGGAAGAGGTCCTACACAATCAATTAGGACCCTTGTAAAAGGTTCCTCAAATGCTGGAATGGGTATTAAGGGCGCTGGTTTTATCACTGCTTGAGGTTTCCCTATCACTTGACATGTGTGACACGATTGACAAAATTTAACTACATTTTTATGTAGTCCAGGCCAATAAAAATGTTTCTGGATTTTAACTTGAGTTTTCCTTATTCCCAAATGACCTCCCACTGGTACCTCATGTGCAACTCGCAACACCTCCATTCTATACCTTACCGGCAATACCACTTGATGAACTTCTGCCCACTTTTCATCCGCCTGTATATGTAAAGGTCTCCATTTTCTCATCAAGACATCATTTTTACGGAAATAACTCTCTGGTATACTCTCAGATTCCTCTTCCGTATATGCTTTATGATATATCCGTTTTATTTCTACATCTTTCTGTTGTAACTCCGCCAATTTTCTGAACTAAAAATAACTGCCTCATCCTCCACCTGTTCTTGTTCTTTTTCAACCATCTGATCAAAAATCGTTTCTGATAACTGCACTTCAACTTCATCTTCACTCTTTGATTTCTCCTCTTGTCTTAACCTGTGACTTTGCGACCTTGTTACTACACAATCCGGAAAAATCCCAGGATATTCGTCCTTCAACACGTCAGTTGACTGATTTTCCACTGACTTATCAACCACAGTAGGCATCACTCCCACCTGCGATCCAGCTATATCAATACCCAAGATAAACTGGATTCCTGGACAAGATAGTTTATCTATTACTCCTATGACCACTTTACCACTCTTCACTGGACTTTCCAACCTTACCTTATATAATGGAATGCTACTCCTCTCACCCTGAATTCCACATATCACCAACTTTTCTGGCAACATTCTTCCCAAACTACATAATTCCTCATCTCTTACCATTAAAGATTGACTAGCCCCTGTATCTCTTAAAATTGTGACTTCTTTACCTGCTCCTCCTGATACACATGAGTAAACTTTACCCACAGAAGTAAATTCTTTCAAGACATCTGGCACCTTCTTAACAGTTATTTCTTGAACAGGCTGTACAATCGTTTGCACCTCCTTCGCTTCCCTTGGGCTTTCCTTTACCACTCTAACAAACCCCACTGTCTTATCCTGTTTTACCACATCAGCCTTCCCAGTGCTTTTCTTCAACCACCAACACTGCGACTTTACGTGGCCTAGTTCATTCCAGTGAAAACATTTGAAACTTTTCATATCTTTTCCACCCTCCTGGATTTCTTTTTTAACCTGAGGTACACTCTCTTTATTTTCTCCCATCAGATCACCTTTACCTTTACCACTTGAGTATTTCTCATGCTCCCAGTTTCTATCCCTGACCGGCTGAAACTGATGTTGTAAACCAATCTTTGATTTATTAACTAATTCATAATCATCTGCCATTTCTGCTGCTAATCTCAGTTCTAACCCTCTATTCTTCCACATGAGTTCTCACTACATCAGGAATTGAATTTTTAAACTCCTCCAAAAGTATAATTTCTCTGAGAGCTTCATACGTTTGGTCTATTTTCAAAGCCCTTATCCACCTATCAAAATTACTCTGTTTGAGCCTTTCAAACTCCATGTATGTTTGACCAAATTCTTTCCTTAAATTTCTAAACCTTTGCCTGTAAGCTTCAGGCACTAGCTCATATGCACTTAAGATGGATTTTTTCACCTCCTCATACGTTCCAGGTACCTCCTCCGGCAGTGATGCAAACACTTCACTAGCTCTACCTACCAGCTTTGTTTGAATCAGTAACACCCACATGTCCTGTGGCCATTGCATTTGTTTAGCTACCTTCTCAAATGAAATGAAAAAGGCTTCCACTTCCTTCTCGTGAAACATTGGCAATGCTTGGACATATTTAAATAGATTCCCACCAAAGCCTTTGACTATGACGCTCTTCTTCACTATCCTCATCACTATCATCCAACTGTACATTTCCCTTTACGTCTGCCAATTTTAACTGATTTCCATGTTTCATGGCCATTTTCTGAAGTTCAAACTCCCTCTCTTTATCTTTTTCCCTGATCTGTATCTCCCTTTCTTTTTATTTTTGTTCTGCTATGGCTATTCTTTCTTTTCTCCTTTCTTCTCTCCCCTTTTCTTTTTCCTCTCTCTCATTTTCTTTTTCCTCTCTCTCTCTTCCTCTTTCTTTTTCCTCTCTCTCACTCTCGTATGCCAGCTGCTTTAATTCTTTCTCATGTTCCATTTGTTTAATTAGCAACTGAATTTTTGCTATTTCCCATGAGTCAAACTCTATCTCAGGCAACTTTAAATGCTTAACCACTGCCATAATTACCTCATCTTTTTTTATTTTGTCAGGTAATGTTAACTGCAATGTTCTTGACAAATCTAACAGTCTGCTTTTCGTTTCTGTCCGTAAGGTATTATGTGTAACATTCTCCACCCCCATAAATTTCTGAGCCTCTGAAAGAGCCATTGTTCACAAGTCTCTCCCCGCTTAAACTAAAATACCACACCGGAAAAGCAACAATCCTTCACTGTCTTTAAGTTCATAAAAGCCAATCCAATAGATAGACTTTTATCCCGGACGAGCCCCCAATTGTTATGGGCGAGGCGTTTTCAGAACCCCAAAATGTATCATGGAGTTCAACCAACCTCTCCCTTTAATGGATTTGCTGCTTTTCCGAGCACACGGCTTTTCCCCTAGGTGTGGGATTACAATTATGGACACGTGAGTTTTTAAACACAAAACACTGTTTATTCCATGAACTCAACTTAACAGCTTAAATAAACGTTGGCTTTCTTAAAAGATAACCTCAAAAAATATTGCAACAGTAAATAACTCCTTAAAATGTTCCTTCAAACTTCCAAGAGACTTAACACCTTTAAACAGTATCACATCAGGTTAAAGGATATATATATTTTCTGTAGAATGGCAGAGATATATTAGCTTGGTTATATTCAGCTCCAGCACCTTGCTTTCTTCTTGCAGCTCTCTGGACACACACAGACACACACCCACAGCTTTTAAACTGAAACTAAAAACCTGCAAAACCAAACTGCAAAATGGCTGAACTGAGCTGAGCTCCACACACTCTATGACATCACTGTTTTCTTAAAGGTACATTGCTTAAACATCCATTTCTTAAAGACACTCTCGCATGACAACATGTTCACGTCCACTGCATGTATATATGTCAATATTGGCCTGTTCTTTTAAATATGTTCACATATGTCATCCAAACATTAAAAAAGGGGAGATGTCATGATATGCAGACACACACATAATGATATACAGACAAGCAACTAATGGACACAGAGAACAGGACATGACCAATAAGCAGGCAGGACACTCAGAGGTGGAATCTGACTATAAAAAGACACGAGGCACTCACACTCCACCTCTTTCCACTGATGAACATCGAGAGAGTCAGTCAAGGGTGTTGTTGCAATCTCACACCTCCACCACGTGGCTAAGAGCTAGTCTGGTTCAGTCAGACAGAGTAACCACACTTAAGTTAGCAGAGAGTCGTACTCACAGAGAACTGTGCTAACTGTGATATTAGTTCAATAAACCTGATTGAACTAACTTCAATGTCTGGAGTATCTTTCTGATCTAAGCTGCATCCAGTTGCAGCCAGTGTTCGACCAGTGTACCTAACACGACAGAGAGGTCTAAAGTGTGTAGAGTACAGTTATAGATAGAGTGTAGAGAGTAGGTTTAGTAGAGTGTTGATAACTAGATTATTGTTTACTATAGGAATAAGTGGTCAAGCTTCAATAAGTAGTGTAAATAAAAGTTAGCTTTGTTAATGAACTTAGCTTCTGTGGTCTTTGTGAACACTACAACATCCATCCTGATAACAGAATCACAAAGAACACCACACAACCCTCTCCCCAAATTGTGTGCATTGTAAAGTCAGAAATTGCCCTCTGCCCATTATTCTTCCTCAATCTGATATAAATCTAGAATAGGGTGAAATCAAAGCTTTGAAGGCATTATTCAGCTAAACAGATGGGCCATATAAATCCTGAACACCTTGACTGGACCTGTCAGAAGTACATCAGCAGTTAACCAGACATTACTGTGATTCTGTGATTGGGGTACATTTCGAGCAGAGTTGACACATGTTCTAACCCCAGGTGAGTAGAATGGCTTTTTTTCTCTTGCAGTAAGGAAGAGCTGAAACAGCAGCAGTCAGAGCCGGAAAGTTTGATCTCCACGTGGCCCCAACCCTCTTCACTGGTAAGAAACTTTCACCCTCTGGCTATGGACAAGAAGTGGCGAGACTGGCGTCTGTGTGCTCTTTGTACGAAATCAATCTTGGTGTTACAGAGACAAGAGTTGTCATTCCATGGTGGCATTTGTGGTGGGTCAACAGAGCGAAGGACTTCCCAGGTGAAGAAGTCCAAAGATGTGCAGGTTAGGAGGATTGGCCTTGCTAAATCGCCTCTTAGTGTCCTAAAGTTAAGTAGGGTTACTGGGATAGGGCAGGGGAGTGGGCCTAGGTGGGGTGCTCTTTCAGAGGGTCGGTACAGACTCGATGGGCTGAATGACCTCCTTCTGCACAGTCGGGATTCTATGACAAGAAGATCAAAGTTGCATCTAGTTAATCTTTTACCGTCTAGTAGTTATATGGTAGCGACAACAGCAGTTGTTGACTAATTATGGTCATCAATTGCTATCAATTATCCAACAAACTCAGCCATGAGGTGGGAAAAACCCCGGGCGTCATTCTCTGACCCCCCGCCGGGTCGGAGAATGGCCGTTGGCCGCCGTGAATCCCGCCCCCGCCGAAGTCTCCGGTACCGGAGATTGGGCGGGGGCGGGAATCGGGCTGCGCCGGTTGGCGGGACCCCCCCGCTCAATTCTCCGGCCCGGATGGGCCGAAGTCCCGCCCAGAAATTGCCTGTCCCGCCGGCGTAAATCAAAGCTGGTATTTACCGGCGGGACCAGGCTCCGGGGTCCTGGGGGGAGCGATCTGACCCTGGGGGGTGCCCCCACGGTGACCTGGCCCGCGATCGGGGCCCACCGATCCGCGGGCGGGCCTGTGCCGTGGGGGCACTTTTTCCCTTCAGCCTCCGCCACGGCCTCCACCATGGCGGAGGCGGAAGAGACTCTCCCCACTGCGCATGCACGGGAAACTGTCGGCGGCCGCTGACGCTCCCGCGCATGCGCCGCATTTCCGCACCAGCTGGCGGGGCAACAAACGCCATTTCCACCAGCTGGCGGGGCGGAAATCCCTCCGGCGCCGGCCTAGCCCCTCAATGTCGGGGCTCGGCCCCCAAAGATGCGGAGCATTCCGCACCTTTGGGTCGGCGCGATGCCCATCTGATTGGCGCCGTTTTTGGCGCCAGTCGGCGGACATCGCGCCGTTGGGGGAGAATTTCGCCCCCCATGATCAAGATCTTTAAGAAGCAGACTGCTCCATACTCTAAATATAACCACACCCTCAAAATGCCAACTAGTCCAGGAGACTCCTGTCTCCCTGGACTAACCCACTCAGCTTGTTTCAACCCACACAGCAAGATTATAATACAATATTTGCTCAACTGTCTGCCGCACCTTTATTACTGCAATATTAATCTCAACACAATGAAATAAATGCTCAAAATAATCAAATCTAAAAATTGTAAACACTTTTGTTGGTGGTGATTTGACTTCCTCCCAGTTTTACAGTCTCGGGTCATATTTGAATGGTGTTGACAAGCACGAAGTATCCCGTTTCCTTTGTGCAAGGTCACAAAATTAGCCACTAATCACCAAACAGCATTTGAGCCACAAAGCCCCTGTCGTGTTAAGCACAATAAGATAACACGGGCTGCAACTGGATGCAGCTTTACTTGAGAGATACTCCACACTTTGAAGTTAGTTCAATATGATTGATTGAACCTGTCACACAGTTAGCTCAATCCTCTGTGAGTTCGACTCTCTGCTAACCTAGTGTGAATAATCTGTCTGACTGAACCAGACTAGCTCTTAGACATGTGCTGTAGGAGTTATATGATATGTACACACTGACTCACACTGTAGATGTCACCAGTGGAAAGAGGCAGAGTGTGAGTGCCTCGTGCCTTTTATAGTGGGAAACCACCCCCAAGTGTTCTTGCTGATTGGTTATGTCCTGTTCTCTGTATTCATCAGCTGCCTGTTTGTATCTCATGGTGTGCATGTCTGCATATCATGACAGCCCACTTCCCGGTGCCTGAGACTTCAACGCCCTCCATTATCCCAGACTCTCCCACTCCACTCTACAGCTGTACCTCCTCTTCCACCCAACATCCTACCCACTCCCTCCTCTAGCCCAATCTCCTACCACCTCGTCTAGCCCAGTTTCCCACCCCTTCCTCTAGCCCAGTCTCCCGCCCCCTCCTCTAGCCCAGTCTCCTACCACCTCCTCTAGCCCAGTTTCCCCCACGGTCCTCTAGTCCAGTCTCCCGCCCCCTCCTCTAGCCCAGTCTCCTACCACCTCCTCTAGCCCAGTTTCCCCCACGGTCCTCTAGTCCAGTCTCCCGCCCCCTCCTCTAGCACAGTTTCCCACCCCTTCCTCTAGCCGAGTCTCCCACCCCTTCTAGCCCAGTTTCCCACCACTCTAGCAGAGATTCCAACACCCTCCTCTAGCCCAGTCACCCGCCCCCTCCTCTAGCCCAGTCTCCCGCCCCCTCCTCTAGCCCAGTTTCCCACACCTTCCTCGAGATGAGTCTCCCACCCCTCTAGCCCAGTTTCCCACCCCTCTAGCCCAGTTTCCCACCCCCTCCTCTAGCCCAGTCTCCCGCACCCTCCTCTAGCCCAGTCTCCCTCCTCCTCCTCCAGCCCAATTTCCCACCCCTTCCTCTAGCCCAGTCTCCCACCCCTCTATCCCAGTCTCCCGCCCCCTCCTCTTGCCCAGTTTCCCACCCCTTCCTCTAGCCCAGATTCCCACCCCTCTAGCCCAGTCTCCCGCCCCATCCTCTAGCCCAGTTTCCCACCGCTTCCTCTCGCCCAGTCTCCCAACCCCTCTAGCCCAGTCTCCCACCCCCTTTAGCCCAGTATCCCACCACCACTAGCCCAGTTTCCCACACCCTCCTCTAGCCCAGTCTTCCACCCCCCCAGTCCAGTCTCCCGTCCCCTCCTCTAGCCCAGTCTCCCAACCACACTAGCCCAGTCTCCCACACCCTCAAGACCAGTCTCGCACCCCCCCCAGTCCAGTCTCCCACCCCCTCCTCTAGCCCACTCTCCCACCCCCTCTAGCCCAGTCTCCCACCCCCTCTAGCCCAGTCTCCCACCCCCCCTAGCCCAGTCTCCCACACCCTCTAGCCCAGTCTCCCACCCCCTCTAGCCCAGTCTCCCACCCCCTCTAGCCCAGTCTCCCACCCCCACTAGCCCAGTCTCCCACACCCTCTAGCCCAGTCTCCCACACCCTCTAGCCCAGTCTCCCACCCCCTCTAGCCCAGTCTCCCACCCCCTCTAGCCCAGTCTCCCACCCCCACTAGCCCAGTCTCCCACACCCTCTAGCCCAGTCTCCCACCCCCTCTAGCCCAGTCTCCCACCCCCTCTAGCACAGTCTCCCACACCCTCTAGCCCAGTCTCCCACACCCTCTAGCCCAGTCTCGTACCCCCCCCAGTCCAGTCTCCCACACCCTCTAGCCCAGTTTCCCACACCCTCTAACCCAGTCCCCCACACCCTCTAGCCCAGTCTCGTAGCCGCCCCAGTCCAGTCTCCCACTCCCTCTAGCCCAGTCTCCCACCCCCTCTAGCCCAGCCTCCCGCCCCCTCCTCTTGCCCAATTTCCCACCGCTTCCTCTCGCCCAGTCTCCCAACCCCTCTAGCCCAGTCTCCCACCCCCTTTAGCCCAGTATCCCACCACCACTAGCCCAGTTTCCCACCCCCTCCTCTAGCCCTGTCTTCCACCCCCCCAGTCCAGTCTCCCGTCCCCTCCTCTAGCCCAGTCTCCCACCCCCTCTAGCCCAGTCTCCCACCCCCTCTAGCCCAGTCTCCCACACCCTCTAGCCCAGTCTCCCACCCCCTCTAGCCCAGTCTCCCACCCCCTCTAGCCCAGTCTCCCACCCCCTCTAGCCCAGTCTCCCACCCCCTCTAGCCCAGTCTCCCACCCCCACTAGCCCAGTCTCCCACACCCTCTAGCCCAGTCTCCCACCCCCTCTAGCCCAGTCTCCCACCCCTTCTAGCCCAGTCTCCCACACCCTCTAGCCCAGTCTCCCACACCCTCTAGCCCAGTCTCGTACCCCCCCCAGTCCAGTCTCCCACACCCTCTAGCCCAGTCTCCCACCCCCTCTAGCCCAGTCTCCCACACCCTCTAGCCCAGTCTCCCACACCCTCTAGCCCAGTCTCCCACACCATCTAGCCCAGTCTCGTACCCCCCCCAGTCCAGTCTCCCACTCCCTCTAGCCCAGTCTCCCACCCCCTCTAGCCCAGTCTCCCACCCCCTCTAGCCCAGTCCCCCACCCCCTCTAGCCAGTCTCCCACCCCCTCTAGCCCACTCTCCCACCCCCTACTCTAGCCCACTCTCCCACCCCCTCTAGCCAAGTCTCCTACCCCCCCAGCCCAGTCTCGCACCCCCCCAGTCCAGTCTCCCACCCCCTCCTCTAGCCCACTCTCCCACCCCCTCTAGCCCACTCTCCCACCCCCTCCTCTAGCCCACTCTCCCACCCCCTCGAGCCCAGTCTCCCACCCCCTCCTCTAGCCCACTCTCCCACCCCCTCTAGCCCAGTCTCCACCCCCTCCTCTAGCCCAGTCTCCCGTCCCCTCCTCTAGCCCAGTCTCCCGCCCCCTCCTCTAGTCCACTCTCCCGCCCGTTTCTCTCGCCCACTCTCGTACCACCTCGTCCAGCCCATTTTCCCACCACTTCATCTAGCCCTGTTTCCCACCCCTTCCTCTAGCTCAGTTTCCCGCCCCCTCCTCTATCCCAGTCTCCCACCCCCTTTAGCCCAGTATCCCACCCCCTCTAGCCCAGTCTCCCACCCCCTCCTCTAGCCCACTCTCCCACCCCCTCCTCTAGCCCACTCTCCCACCCCCTCTAGCCCAGTCTCCCACTCCCTCCTCTCGCCCACTCTCCCACCCCCTCTAGCCCAGTCTCCCACCCCCTCCTCTAGCCCACTCTCCCACCCCCTCTAGCCCAGTCTCCCACCCCCTCCTCTAGCCCACTCTCCCACCCCCTCCTCTAGCCCAGTCTGCCACCCCCTCCTCTAGTCCACTCTCCCACCCCCTCCTCTAGCCCACTCTCCCACCCCCTCCTCTAGCCCAGTCTCCCGTCCCCTCCTCTAGCCCAGTCTCCCGCCCCCTCCTCTAGTCCACTCTCCCGCCCCTTTCTCTCGCCCACTCTCGTACCACCTCGTCCAGCCCATTTTCCCACCACTTCATCTCGCCCTGTTTCCCACCCCTTCCTCTAGCTCAGTTTCCCGCCCCCTCCTCTATCCCAGTCTCCCACCCCCTTTAGCCCAGTCTCCCACCCCCTCCTCTAGCCCAGTCTGCCACCCCCTCCTCTAGTCCACTCTCCCACCCCCTCCTCTAGCCCACTCTCCCACCCCCTCCTCTAGCCCAGTCTCCCGTCCCCTCCTCTAGCCCAGTCTCCCGCCCCCTCCTCTAGTCCACTCTCCCGCCCCTTTCTCTCGCCCACGCTTGTACCACCTCGTCCAGCCCATTTTCCCACCACTTCATCTAGCCCAGTTTCCCACCCCTTCCTCTAGCTCAGTTTCCCGCCCCCTCCTCTATCCCAGTCTCCCACCCCCTTTAGCCCAGTATCCCACCCCCTCCTCTAGCCCACTCTCCTACACCCTCCTCTAGCCCACTCTCCCACCCCCTCCTCTAGCCCACTCTCCCACCCCCTCCTCTAGCCCACTCTCCCACCCCCTCCCCTAGCCCAGTTTCCCACCCCTTCCTCTAGCCCAGTGTCCCACCCCCTCTAGCCCAGTCTCCCACCCCCTCTAGTCCAGTCTCCCGCCCTCTCCTCTAGCCCAGTTTCCCACCCCTTCCTCTAGCACAGTCTCCCACCCCCTCTAACCCGGTCTCCCACCCCCTCCTCTAGCCCAGTCTCCCGCCCCCATCCTCTAGCCCAGATTCCCACCCCTTCCTCTCGCCCAGTCTCCCACCCCCTCTAGCCCAGTCTCCCACCCCCTTTAGCCCAGTATCCCACCACCACTAACACATTTTCCACCCCCTCCTCTAGCCCAGTCTCCCACCCCCCCAGTCCATTCTCCCGTCCCCTCCTCTCGCCCAGTCTCCCAACCACACTAGCCCAGTCTCCCACACCCTCTAGCCCAGTCTCCAACCCCCTCAAGCCCAGTCTCCCACACCCTCTAGCCCAGTCTCGCACCCCCACCAGTCCAGTCTCCCGCCCCCTCCTCTAGCCCAGTCTCCCACCCCCTCTAGCCCAGTCTCCCACCCCCTCTAGCCCAGTCTCCCACCCCGTCTAGCCCAGTCTCCCACCCCCTCTAGCCCAGTCTCCCACCCCCTCCTCTAGCCCAGTTTCCCACCTCTCTAGCCCAGTCTCCCGTCCCCTCCTCTAGCCCAGTCTCCCACCCCTTCTAGCCCAGTCTCCCGCACCCTCCTCTAGCCCAGTCTCCCTCCTCCTCCTCCAGCCCAGTTTCCCACCCCCTCCTCTAGCCCAGTCTCCCACCCCCTCCTCCAGCCCAGTTTCCCACCCCTTCCTCTAGCCCAGTTTCCCACCCCTCTAGCCCAATCTCCCACCACTCTAGCCCAGTCTCCCGTTCCCTCCTCTAGCCCAGTCTCCCACCCCTTCTAGCCCAGTCTCCCGCACGCTCCTCTAGCCCAGTCTCCCTCCTCCTCCTCCAGCCCAGTTTCCCACCCCCTCCTCTAGCCCAGTCTCCCACCCCCTCCTCCAGCCCAGTTTCCCACCCCTTCCTCTAGCCCAGTTTCCCACCCCTCCAGCCCAGTCTGCCGCCCCCTCATCTAGCCCAGTCTCCTGCCCCCTCCTCTGGCCCTGTCTTCCACCCGTCTAGACCATTTTCCCGTCCCCTCCTCTAGCCCAGTCTCCCACCCCCTCTAGCCCAGTTTCCCACCCCTCTAGCCCAGTTTCCCACCCCCTCCTTTTGCCCAGTCTCCCGCCCCCTCCTCTAGCCCAGTCTGCTGCCCCCTCCTCTAGCCCAGTTTCCCACCCCTTACAGCCCAGTTTCCCACCCCTCTAGCCCAGTTTCCCACCCCCTCCTTTAGCCCAGTCTCCCGCCCCCTCCTCTAGCCCAGTTTCCCATCCCTTCCTCTAGCCCAGTCTCCCACCCCCTCCTCTAGCCCAGTCTCCCGCCCCCTCCTCTAGCCCACTCTCCTACCACCTCCTCTAGCCCAGGTTCCCACCCCTTCCTCTAGCCCAGTCTCCCGCCCCCTCCTCTAGCCCAGTTTCCCACCCCTTCCTCTAGCCCAGTCTCCCACTCCCTCCTCTAGCCCAGTTTCCCACCCCTTATTCTAGCCCAGTCTCCCGCCCCCTCCTCTAGCCCAGTCACCTACCACCTCCTCTAGCCCAGTTTCCCACCCCTTCCTCTAGCCCAGTCTCCCGCCCCCTCCTCTAGCCCAGTTTCCCACCCCATCCTCTAGCCCAGTTTCCCACCGCCTCCTCTAGCCCGATCTCCCACCCCCTCCTCTAGCCCAGTCTCCCGCCCCCTCCTCTAGCCCAGTTTCCCACCCCTTCCTCTAGCCGAGTCTCCCACCCCTTCTAGCCCAGTTTCCCACCCCCTCCTCTAGCCGAGTCTCCCACCCCCTCCTCTAGCCCATTTTCCCACCCCTTCCTCTAGCCGAGTCTCCCACCCCTTCTAGAACAGTTTCCCACCCCTCTAGCCCAGATTACCACCTCCTCTTCGAGCCCAGTCTCCTACCGCCTCCTCTAGCCCAGTTTCCCAACCCTGCCCAAGCCCAGTCTCATGCCCCCTCCTCTAGCCCAGTCTCCCACTCCTTCCTCTAGCCCAGTTTCTCACCCCTTCCTCTAGCCCAGTCTCCCGCCCCTCTAGCCCGGTCTCCCACCCCTTCTTCTAGCCCAGTCACCCGGCCCCTCCTCTAGCCCAGTCTCCCACCCCCTCCTCTAGCCCAGTCTCATGCCCCCTCCTCTAGCCCAGTCTCCCACTCCTTCCTCTAGCCCAGTTTCTCACCCCTTCCTCTAGCCCAGTCTCCCGCCCCTCTAGCCCGGTCTCCCACCCCTTCTTCTAGCCCAGTTTCCCGCCCCCTCCTCTAGCCCAGTCTCCCGCCCCCTCCTCTGGCCCAGTTTCCCGCCCCCTCCTCGAGCCCAGTCTCCCACCCCCTCCTCTAGCCCAGTCTCCCGCCCCATCCTCTAGCCCAGTTTCCCACCCATCTGGCCCAGTCGCCCGTGCCCTCCTCTAGCCCAGTCTCCCACGCCCTCTAACCCAGTCTCCCACCCCCTCCTCTAGCCCAGTCTCCCACCCCCGCTAACCCAGTCTCCCACTCCCTCCTCTAGCCCAGTGTCCCGTCCCTTCTTCTAGTTCAGTTTCCCGCCCCCTCCTCTAGTCCAGTCTCCCGCCCCCTCCTCTGGCCCAGTCTCCCGCCCCCTCCTCTAGCCCAGTCTCCCACCCCCTCCTCTAGCCCAGTCTCCCACCCCCTCCTCTAGCCCAGTCTCCCGTCCCCTCCTCTAGCCCAGTTTCCCACCCATCTGGCCCAGTCGCCCGTGCCCTCCTCTAGCCCAGTCTCCCATGCCCTCTAACCCAGTCTCCCACCCCCTCCTCTAGCCCAGTCTCCCACCCCCGCTAACCCAGTCTCCCACTCCCTCCTCTAGCCCAGTCTCCCGTCCCCTCCTCTAGCCCAGTCTCCCACTCCCTCCTCTAGTCTACTCTCCCGCCCCTTTCTCTCGCCCACTCTCGTACCACCTCTCTAGCCCTGTTTCACACCCCTTCCTCTAGCTCAGTTTCCCGCCCCCTCCTCTAGCCCAGTCTGCTGCCCCCTCTAGCCCAGTCACCCACCCCCTCCTCTAGCCCAGTCTCCCACGCCCTCTAGCCCAGTCTCCCACCCCCTCCTCTAGCCCAGTCTCCCACCCACTCTAGCCCAGTCTCCCACCCCCTCTAGCTCAGTTTCCCGCCCCCTCCTCTAGCCCAGTCTCCCGCCCCCTCTCGCCCAGTCTCCCATCCCCTCTAGCCCAGTGTCCCTCCCCCTCCTCTAGCCCAGTATCCCACCACCACTTGCCCAGTCTCCTGCCCCCTCCTCTAGTCAAGTCTCCCACCGCCTCTTGCCCAGTCTCCCGCCCCCTCCTCTAGCCCAGTCTCCCGCCCCCTCTAGCCCAGTCTCCCACCCACTCTAGCCCAGTGTCCCTCCCCCTCCTCTAGCCCAGTATCTCACCACCACTTGCCCAGTCTCCTGCCCCCTCCTGTAGTCCAGTCTCCCGCCCCCTCTAGCCCAGTCTCCCACCCCCTCTAGCCCAGTGTCCCTCCTCCTCCTCTAGCCCAGTATCCCACCACCACTTGCCCAGTCTCCTGCCCCCTCCTCTGGCACAGCCTCCCACCCCCTCAAGCCCTGTCTTCCACCCCCTCTAGCCCAGTATCCCACGCCCTCTAGCCCAGTATCCCACGCCCTCTAGCCCAGTCTCCCACCCCCTCTCTAGCCCACTCTCCCACCCCCTCCTCAAGCCCAGTCTCCCACCCCCTCCTCTAGCCCAGTCTCCCGCCCCATCCTCTAGCCCAGTCTCCCACCCCCTCATCTAGCCCACTCTCCCACCCACTCCTCTAGCCCACTCTCCCACCCCCTCCTCTAGCTCACTCTCCCACCCCCTCATCTAGCCCAGTCTCCCGTCCCCTCCTCTAGCCCAGTCTCCCGCCCCCTCCTCTAGTCCACTCTCCCGCCCCTTTCTCTCGCCCACTCTCGTACCACCCCGTCCAGCCCACTTTCCCACCACTTCATCTAGCCCTTTTTCCCACCCCTTCCTCTAGCTCAGTTTCCCGCCCCCTCCTCTAGCCCAGTCTCCCGCCCCATCCTCTAGCCCAGTTTCCCACCCCTTCCTCTCGCCCAGTCTCCCACCCCCTCTAGCCCAGTCTCCCACCCCCTTTAGCCCAGTATCCCACCCCCTCTAGCCCAGTCTCCCACCCCCTCCTCTAGCCCTCTCTCCTACCCCCTCCTCTAGCCCACTCTCCCACCCCCTCCTCTAGCCCAGTTTCCCACCCCTTCCTCTAGCCCAGTGTCCCACCCCCTCTAGCCCAGTCTCCCACCCCCTCTAGTCCAGTCTCCCGCCCCCTCCTCTAGCCCAGTTTCCCACCCCTTCCTCTAGCACAGTCTCCCACCCCCTCTAGCCCGGTCTCCCACCCCCTCCTCTAGCCCAGTCTCCCGCCCCATCCTCTAGCCCAGTTTCCCACCCCTTCCTCTCGCCCAGTCTCCCACCCCCTCTAGCCCAGTCTCCCACCCCCTTTAGCCCAGTATCCCACCACCACTAGCCCAGTTTCCCACACCCTCCTCTAGCCCAGTCTTCCACCCCCCCAGTCCAGTCACCCGTCCCCTCCTCTAGCCCAGTCTCCCAACCACACTAGCCCAGTCTCACACACTCTAGCCCAGTCTCCAACCCCCTCAAGCCCAGTCTCCCACACCCTCTAGCCCAGTCTCGCACCCCCCCCCAGTCCAGTCTCCCGCCCCCTCCTCTAGCCCAGTCTCCCACCCCCTCTAGCCCAGTCTCCCACCCCCTCTTGCCCAGTCTCCCACACCCTCTAGCCCAGTCTCCCACCCCCTCTAGCCCAGTCTCCCACCCCCTTTAGCCCTCTAGCCCAGTCTCCCAACCCCTCTAGCCCACTCTCCCACCCCCTCTAGCCCAGTCTCCCACACCCTCTAGCCCAGTCTCCCACACCCTCTAGCCCAGTCTCCCACACCCTCTAGCCCAGTCTCCCACACCCTCTAGCCCAGTCTCGCACCCCCCCCAGTCCAGTCTCCCACCCCCTCTAGCCCAGTCTCGCACCCCCCCCAGTCCAGTCTCCCGCCCCCTCCTCTAGCCCAGTCTCCCACCCCCTCCTCTAGCCCACTCTCCCACCCCCTCTCGCCCAGTCTCCCACCCCCTCCACTATCCCACTCTCCCACCCCCTCTAGCCCAGTCTCCCACCCGCTCCTCTAGCCCACTCTCCCACCCCCTCTAGCCCAGTCTCCCACCCCCTCCTCTAGCCCACTCTCCCACCCCCTCCTCTAGCCCAGTCTCCCACCCCCTCTTCTAGCCCACTCTCCCACCCCCTCCTCTAGCCCACTCTCCCACCCCCTCCTCTAGCCCACTCTCCCACCCCTCCTCGAGCCCAGTCTCCCGTCCCCTCCTCTAGCCCAGTCTCCCGCCCCCTCCTCTAGTCCACTCTCCCGCCCCTTTCTCTCGCCCACTCTCGTACCACCTCGCCCAGCCCACTTTCCCACCACTTCATCTAGCCCTGTTTCCCACCCCTTCCTCTAGCTCAGTTTCCCGCCCCCTCCTCTATCCCAGTCTCCCGCCCCCTTTAGCCCAGTATCCCACCCCCTCTAGCCCAGTCTCCCACCCCCTCCTCTCGCCCACTCTCCTACCCCCTCCTCTAGCCCACTCTCCCACCCCCTCCTCTCGCCCACTCTCCCACCCCCTCCCCTAGCCCAGTTTCCCACCCCTTCCTCTAGCCCAGTCTCCCACCCCCTCTTGCCCAGTCTCCCACCCCCTCTAGTCCAGTCTCCCGCCCCCTCCTCTAGCCCAGTTTCCCACCCCTTCCTCTAGCACAGTCTCCCACCCCCTCTAGCCCGGTCTCCCACCCCTTCCTCTAGCCCAGTCTCCCGCCCCATCCTCTAGCCCAGTTTCCCACCCCTTCCTCTTGCCCAGTGTCCCACCCCCTCTAGCCCAGTCTCCCACCCCCTTTAGCCCAGTATCCCACCACCACTAGCCCAGTTTCCCACCCCCTCCTCTAGCCCAGTCTCCCACCCCCCCAGTCCAGTCTCCCGTCCCCTCCTCTAGACCAGTCTCCCAACCACACTAGCCCAGTCTCCCACACCCTCTAGCCCAGTCTCCAACCCCCTCAAGCCCAGTCTCCCACACCCTCTAGCCCAGTCTCGCACCACCCCAGTTCAGTCTCCCGCCCCCTCCTCTAGCCCAGTCTCCCACCCCCTCTAGCCCATTCTCCCACCCCCTCTAGCCCAGTCTCCCACCCAGTCTAGCCCAGTCTCCCACCCCCTCTAGCCTAGTCTCCCACCCCCTCAAGCCCAATCTCCCACCCCCTCTAGCCCAGTCTCCCACCCCCTCTAGCACAGTCTCCCACCCACTCTAGCCCAGTCTCCCACCCCCTCTAGCCCACTCTCCCACACCCTCTAGCCCAGTCTCGCACCCCCCCCCAGTCCAGTCCCGCACTCCCTCTAGCCCAGTCTCCCACCCCCTCTAGCCCAGTCTCCCACCCCCTCTAGCCCAGTCTCCCACCCCCTCTAGCCCACTCTCCCACCCCCTACTCTAGCCCACTCTCCCACCCCCTCTAGCCCAGTCTCCCACCCCCTCCTCTAGCCCACTCTCCCACCCCCTCTAGCCCAGTCTCCCACCCCCTCCTCTAGCCCACTCTCCCACCCCCTCTAGCCCAGTCTCCCACCCCTCCTCTAGCCCACTCTCCCACCCCCTCCTCTAGCCCAGTCTCCACCCCCTCCTCTAGCCCACTCTCCCACCCCCTCCTCTAGCCCACTCTCCCACCCCCTCCTCTCGTCCACTCTCCCACTTTGCCAATTCTCGACTAGTATGATCCCTGGAATCACTGCCCTCACTTACCTGTGGTAAACTGTCTCGCGCAATTCAGCAGAATAATTCTCAGTCCATGTTTGGGTGTGTTTGGCGGAATGTTTCTCTATGGCCACATTTATGAGTTTGTGTACTGTATTCAATGGCACATCGCCCCAAAAATGAGCCCCCAAGTGAATCTAGCAGTTACTGGCTGCCTCGCTGTCTAATGCTACTTGGGCCTCAGCTTCTCACTGCGAACAATGGGAGCTGCTTTTAAACTCCCCCTCACCACTCGCTCCCAGTCAACTCATACGCATGGCAGCGTTCACACCTACTCCTCGCTTAGGAGATGCCCACCTGACCATGCTTCTCAACTGAGGGGGTCCTATAACCAGCAGCAGGATCTGCAATGCCACCTGGGAGGCTGTGGCAGCTGCTGCCAATGTGGGCAGCATGACAAGAAGGACCACGGACAATGGGGCAGCATGACCAGGAGGACCACTGTCAATGTGGGCAGCATGACCAGGAGGACCACTGTCAATGTGGGCAGCATGACCAGGAGGACCACTGTCAATGTGGGCAGCATGACCAGGAGGACCACTGTCAATGTGGGCAGCATGACCAGGAGGACCACTGTCAATGTGGGCAGCATGACCAGGAGGACCGCTGCCAATATGGGCAGCATGAACAGGAGGGCCACAGTCAATATGGGCAGCATGACCAGGAGGACCACCGTCAATATGGGCAGCATGAACAGGAGGACCACCGTCAATGTGGGCAGCATGACCAGGAAGACCACCGTCAATATGGGCAGCATGAACAGGAGGACCACCGACAATATGGGCAGCATGAATAGGAGGACCACCGTCAATGTGGGCAGCATGAACAGGAGGACCACCGTCAATGTGGGCAGCATGACCAGGAGGACCACAGTCAATATGGGCAGCATGACCAGGAGGACCACTGTCAATGTGGGCAGCATGAACAGGAGGACCACCGTCAATGTGGGCAGCATGAACAGGAGGACCACCGTCAATGTGGGCAGCATGAACAGGAGGACCACCGTCAATGTGGGCTGCATGACCAGGAGGACCACCGTCAATGTGGGCTGCATGACCAGGAGGACCACCGTCATTATGGGCAGCATGACCAGGAGGACCACCGACAATGTGGGCAGCATGACCAGGAGGACCACTGTCAATGTGGGCAGCATGGCCAGGAGGACCACCGACAATATGGGCAGCATGACCAGGAGGACCACCGTCAATGTGGGCAGCATGAACAGGAGGACCACCGTCAATGTGGGCAGCATGACCAGGAGGACCACCGACAATATGGGCAGCATGACCAGGAGGACCACCGTCAATGTGGGCAGCATGAACAGGAGGACCACCGTCAATGTGGGCAGCATGACCAGGAGGACCGCCATCAATATGGGCAGCATGACCAGGAGGACCACTGTCAATATGGGCAGCATGACCAGGAGGACCACCGTCAATGTGGGCAGCATGAACAGGAGGACCACCGTCCATGTGGGCAGCATGACCAGGAGGACCGCCATCAATATGGGCAGCATGACCAGGAGGACCACTGTCAATATGGGCAGCATGACCAGGAGGACCACCGTCAATGTGGGCAGCATGAACAGGAGGACCACCGTCAATGTGGGCAGCATGAACAGGAGGACCACCGTCAATGTGGGCAGCATGACCAGGAGGACCGCTGTCAATGTGGGCAGCATGACCAGGAGGACCGGCATCAATATGGGCAGCATGACCAGGAGGACCACCGTCAATGTGGGCTCCATGACCAGGAGGACCACTGTCAATGTGGGCAGCATGACCAGGAGGACCACTGTCAATGTGGGCAGCATGACCAGGAGG
Organism: Scyliorhinus torazame; assembly: GCF_047496885.1. NCBI lineage: Eukaryota > Metazoa > Chordata > Chondrichthyes > Carcharhiniformes > Scyliorhinidae > Scyliorhinus > Scyliorhinus torazame. Next base: position 69,535,731 of record NC_092723.1, on the reverse strand, counting down.
ATCGCTGTCAATGTGGGCAGCATGACCAGGAGGACCACTGTCAATGTGGGCAGCATGACCAGGAGGACCACCGTCAATATGGGCAGCATGAAGGAGGACCACCGTCAATGTGGGCAGCATGACCAGGAGGACCGCTGTCAATGTGGGCAGCATGACCAGGAGGACCACTGTCAATGTGGGCAGCATGAACAGGAGGACCGCTGTCAATATGGGCAGCATGACCAGGAGGACCACCGTCAATGTGGGCAGCATTACCAGGAGGACCGCCGTCAATATGGGCAGCATGAACAGGAGGACCACCGTCAATGTGGGCAGCATGACCAGGAGGACCACCATCAATGTGGGCAGCATGACCAGGAGTACCACCGACAATGTGGGCAGCATGAACAGGAGGACCACCGACAATGTGGGCAGCATGAACAGGAGGACCACCGTCAATGTCGGCAGCATGACCAGGAGGACCACCGTCAATGTGGGCAGCATGACCAGGAGGACCACCGTCAATGTGGGCAGCATGACCAGGAGGAAGAAGACAAACAAAGTTAACTGAGCTGGAAGGATAAAATGCAACTTCTCTCCTGGCATTAGTTCCGCCTGCCACCTCTTACATTCCCAACCAACCCCCCCCCAACAATTGACTGGCTGACACCTCGCACCCTCCCCTCATTCGATATTCAAGTTTGTTCCTCAGAACCTTTGACGCTCACCAGCACAACCCCTTCATGTCTAGGTGCGGTGCCCACACATACCTCCTGCTATAGACCCCAACCATCCAGCATGTGGCTCACAATGTTCTCCTAGTCCACGCAGGAGAACATAGCCCATAATAAGAGGGAAAGGGTGAAGACGAGAGGAGGAATGCTAAAGATATGAGTCTTTATCCCTTATGAGGAACGGGCCCTGTAGATTGGGGTCGCCCGAGGCAAGAGCCGTCACCGAAAGTGAGGTCGGCCTGTGCCAGAGAAGTGAGAATCCACTGCCCTTCACCTAGATGACCTGTCTCCAGTGAGTTGTTGATGTCCCACAAAATTAAACTTTCCCTATCACTGACCACATGTCCATTGTCTCACAGGATCTGGGGCAGCACGATAGCATTATGGATAGCACAATTGCTTCACAGCTCCAGGGTCCCAGGTTCGATTCCGGCTTGGGTCACTGTCTGTGCGGAGTCTGCACATCCTCCCCGTGTGTGCGTGGGTTTCCTCCGGGTGCTCCGGTTTCCTCCCACAGTCCAAAGATGTGCAGGTTAGGTGGATTGGCCATGATAAATTGCCCTAAGTGTCCAAAATTGCCCTTAGTGTTGGGTGGGGTTACTGGGTTATGGGGATAGGGTGGAGGTGTTGACCTTGGGTAGGGTGCTCTTTCCAAGGGTCGGTGCAGACTTGATGGGCCAAATGGTCTCCTTCTGCACTGTAAATTCTATGATAATCTCCATCTGATGAGGCCGGACCATCTGGAGTCGTCTCCCCTCCCCCATCACCCAATAGAACGCCTCAGAGCTCTGAGGAGAACACTGGCGAGGCGTCACAGCTATCACCTGCACCTTCCACCAGCACAGAGACACACACCTCAATGGGTGACATTAGTGGGCAGGATTTGGGGGCACAATTTGGTGAGCACCACACAGTTGCTGATGCACATCGGGTGGAGGCAGGAACACCCAAGGGAAACAGCAGTCGGAGGTCTGCTGGATCCCAGGACACAACTGGATTCCATCCAGATGTCGAGCCTCCGGATAAGGTTCGCCCAAAGCTGATGTAGATGACAGGCCAGAGCCATGAGATTGAGGAGGGGGTGTCAGCGACATTCTAGTGACTGCAAGGCTGATTGGAGGAGTCCCAAAGTCTTCAGGTGCAGAAGATGATGCCGCCAATGCGTGGCACCCAGGACAACATTGCTCGGGGGGCAAGCGCAGTGGAAAACTTGGAGCACACGACGTCTGCGCCTTGTGTGGTGGTGCCCAAGGCATGACTCAGTCTGTGATGGCATATAGCTGAGGGTCTTGACATCACGTCCCAGTCGATGAGAGATATGTCACAGACACAGGTGGACATTGCTAAGGCACTGCAGAGCATGGTCACCGATGACCATCGCTGAAGGTGTTGACACCCTGGGGAGTCTCCAAGACTGGCAGAGCCAGATGACTCAGATGCTTCTGGAGCTCACTGCAGCTGCCCATCTGTCTCATGGAGTCACCCAGGGCTTAGGGCTCACCCTCAGAGAGGGGGAATCACTGGGCCCAACCCAAAGCCTGCCATCAAGGAGACTGCGGCGGTCTCCAGTTCTTCTGAATCCACATCCCTCCTGACACTGCCACATCTCAAGGGCAGCTGGCATATCAGGGTGGCAAGGCAACGCCTGTGACACAGGTAAGTTGGCCATGGCCCTCCGGCTGCAGGCACTCCAGAGGACATCCGTCAAGAGCACCAAATGCCACTGGTGTGGAAAGCAGCAGGCTGCCTTCACCTCTGATATGCATCCTGGGCACACAATTAGTTGTAGCACTAGACCACAGAAGACCAAGAAGAATGAGGAGCACTGAGGGCACTGGTGAGGTCACTGTCCTTAGCTAGAGGGAATGGAAATCTGTCACATTAAAATGTTCATCATTGAAACATGTCGTGTCTGATACCTGTGAAGCCCCCGTGACGTTAATATTTACAGCGGACCTGCCTGCACCCTCATCCCCTGTCTTCGCCCACCCATCCTGGCACAGTGGGGCAAGATCAAAAGGCCCGTGTAGACCCCGTTCAGAGGATGTGTGTGGGCGCGCTATCAGCAGAAAGACAGGGGTCAGACTTAATCAGATCCCAAGGAGCACCAGAGCTTACCTCAGAGCAAGTGGTCATCATCTCCGACCTTGTACAGGGACCCACTGACAGTGCCAACACAGGCCCATCACACTGGAGTGATGTTAAATAGACTGTTGGAGGGGCGGCGCGGTGCTCGGGGAGGGGGTGGTGTGATGGGGGCGGGGATGTTGGGGAAGGAATGTGAGGGTGGGGGAAATTGGGGGTGGGGGTGGGGTGGGGGTTGTTGAGCTGATGGATATAGTCCCATCCTAGGGGAATCTGGAGACGATGAGGTTATCTTGGCATGTAAGACAGTTGTCGCAACCTGTCGCCCATCCTCTGGTTCCTTTTTGGGCTTGTCCTCCAGCCCCTCCTGTTCCACCTCCTCCTCCTCATCAGACAGGGCTGCAAGTTCATCTGCCTCCTCCTCCTCCAGCATGTCACCCCGCTGCTGTGCCAGATTGTGGAGAGCACAGGAGACCACTTCAAAGCAGGAGACCCTCTGGGAGGTGTACTCCAGTTCACCGCCAGAGTGGTCCATGCAGCGGAACCGCAATTTGAGCAGCCCGATGCACCGCTCACTGACAGCATGGGTGGCAGCGTGGGCCTCATTGTATTGGATCTCTGTCTCGGTCTCAGCCTTCGCACCGTCCTCAGCAGGTATCCTTTGACCCCATGATTCAACCCGTCATCTTGGGGCGGTCCTTGAAGACAACGGTGATCTCTAAGTGCCCCAGGATGTAGCTGTCATGCACGTTTCAGGGTAGCGGACATACATGTGCATGATTCTGAGGTGGTGGTCACATACAATCTGAAAATTCAGGAAGCAAAACCCGTTCCTGTTAATATCGGATAAAAGCAAATTACTGCGGATGCTGGAATCTGAAACGAAAGAGAAAATGCTGGAAAATCTCAGCAGGTCTGGCAGCATCTGGAGGGAGAGACAGGGGGACGAATTCCCCGACCCCCCGCCGGGTTGGAGAATCGCCGGCGGGCCGCGCGAATCGCGCCATGCTGCCCCGGTGCAGGGGCATGATTCTCCCTGTAGAGCGGAGAATCGGTGCCACTGGGGCCGGCGTGGTCGGCGTGGCGCTGGTCGTGTATGCGCCGACTCTCCAGCCCGGGCCGGCATGGGCCGGCGTGTCGATTCTCCGGCCTGGATGGGCCGAGCGGCCGCCAACAAAAAGCCGAGTTCCGCCGGCGCCGTTCCAACACCTCTGAGCCGGCGGGACCTCGGCGTTGAAGGGTCCGGGGGCGGCCTGTGTGTGTGGGGGGGGTCCGACCCCGGGGGGGCGGCCTCCGTAGTGGCCTGGCCCGCGATCGGGGCCCACCGATCGACGGGCCCGGCCTCTCTGTCGGTGGGCCTCCTTTCCTCCGTGCTGGCTCCTATAGCCCTGCGCCATTTGGCATCGGGACCGGTGTGGGGAAGAAGACCACTGAGCATGCGCTAGTGGCGCTGGGCCAACTGCACAGGCGCGGAACCTGCGGTGCCGGGTTCACGCAGGGATGGGCAGCTGGAGCGGCATGGGCCGCTCCAGCGCCGTGCTACCCCATTGTGGCCCGGAGAATCGGGTATTGGAACAGGCGCCAATACCGGAGAAAAACACTCCCATTTGTATGCCGGCGTCGGCACTTAGCCGTCCGATGGGAGAATCCCGCCCAAGAACTCACGTTTCGAGTCCGATGTCTCCTTGTCAAAGCTAACAGACAGAGAAAGTGGGAAATATTTATACTGTGGAGTGAGAGTGAAAGATGAGTCATAGCCATAGAAACCCAGGGAAACCGGGTGCTAATGGCCACAGAAACCAAGGGAAAGAGTGCTAATGGCAGTCCCCAGAGAGAACAAAAGATGTGAAAGGTCAAACAGCAGAGAAACTAACATCAGAGGGTGAACTGTAGATGTGGGGGAGGGGAAGGGGGAAGAGGAGAAAGGGGAAGGAAAGGTGGATAAGATGAGGGGGGTTTAAATATACATTAAAAAAGACGAGAAAGAAAGAAATGGTAAAAGACAGTTAAAATGAAATGGGATGAAAACAAATGGGTCGAGGTGGGGTAGAACTAATCATCTGAAGTTGTTGAATTCGATGTTCAGGCCGGAGGGCTGTAGTGTGCCTAACCGGAAGATGAGATGTTGTTCCTCCAGTTTGCATTGAGCTTCACTGGAACATTGCAGCAGGCTAAGGACAGACATGTGGGCTTGGGAGCAGGGTCTTGTGTTAAAATGGCAAGCAAAGGGAAGGTTAGGGTCCTGAATGCGCACAGACCGAAGGTGCTCAGCAAAGCGATCACCCAGTCTGCGTTTGGTCTCTCCGATATAGAGGAGACCACATTGGGAGCAGCGAAAACAATAGACCAAATTGGAAGAGATGCAAGTGAAACGCTGCTTAACCTGGAATGAGTGTTTTGGGCCTGGGATGTTAAGCATGAAAGAGGTAAAGGGGCAGGTGTTACACCTTCTGCGATTGCACAGGAAGGTGCCATGTGTGATGGGTGACGGTATTGGGTATGGTGGAGGAGTGGACTAGATTATCTCGGAGGGAACGGTCTCTGTGGAATGCTGGCAGAAGGAGTGAAGGGAAGATGTGTTTTGTGGTGGCATCACAGGGTCTTTGACACAAGATCCTGCTCCCATGCCCACATGTCTGTCCTTGGCCAGCTGCAATGTTCCAGTGAAGCTCAACACAAACTGGAGGAACAACATCTCATCTTCCGGTTAGGCACACTACAGTCTTCCGGCCTGAACATCGAATTCAACAACTTCAGATGATTAGCTCTACCCCACCTCGACCCATTTGTTTTCATCCCATTTCATTTTAACTGCTTTTACCATGTAGCGCACAATGACTTACGAGTGAGACGAGAAGTGATGAAGTCCATTCAGGCTTTATTAAGCGAGACTTGTTCCCAGCAGTTCAGCAACAGAATGAAGCAGCGGGGAGAAGCTCGGGTTCTTATACTCCGCCTTCAGGGCGGAGCCAGGAGTCGGCAGCCAACCAGGACCCGGGATCTGTCAGCCAATTGCATCACGGCTTCACAGTCCAACATGACCCCTAATACATACCACCACATACCATTTCTTTCTTTCTCGTCTTTCTTAATATATATTTAACCCCCCCTATCTTATCCACCTATCCTTACCCTTTCTGCTCTTTGCTTCCCCCGTCCCCTCCCTCCTCATCTACAGTTCATCCTCTGATGTTAGTTTCTCTGCTGTTTGACCTTTCACATCCTTTGTCCTCTCTGGAGATTGCCATTAGCACTCTTTCCCCTTGGTTTCTGTGGCCATTCGCACCCGGTTTCCCTGGGTTTCTGTGGCTATGACTCATCTTTCATTCTCACTCCACAGTATAAATATTTCCCACTTTCTCGGTCTGTTAGCTTTGACAAACAGTCATCGGACTCGAAACATTAGCCCTGTTAATATAGGGCACCCCCTGATGCCCGGGTGCTCACAGATGACATGCATGCCATCGATTGCCCCCTGGACCTGGGGCATTCTGCCGATGGCGGCAAATCCTCCAGCTCTGGGCATCTTGATGAGCCTGGTCCAGGTGGAAGATGATATAGTCTGATGCCCGGGCATACAGAACATCCATAACCTCCCAGGTGCACCTGTGGGCAGATGTCTGTGAGATGCCACACAGTCCCCAATCGGGTCCTGGATGGCATGAATGTTTAAGGCTGCAGTGACCTTCATGGCCACTGGAGTGGGTGTCCCCTCCTCCTCCACAGGGTACCATATCCGTGAGGACGTTGCACAGTTGCCATATTGTCTCTCTGATGAAATGCAGTCTTCTGCAGCATACGCATACTCATTGAAGGACCAACGATGCCTGTACACCATGGGCTGGCACGACCTTCCCTTCTGGCCCCCTCCTCAGCCTGATGGGCGGCCGTGTCTTCAGGGTGTGCGATGGCCTCCTGCACATGGGTTGCTGTTCCAGCTTATGTTGTCAGTGCTGCCTTGTCCGGCCTCTTCCCGCCTCAGCAGCTACAAACACAGTGAGGGCAGTCTCTGCAGGATCCACTACTCCCGTTCCTATGTTGACCCTCGAATCCCCCTGAGATACCCTCAATAACGACGCTTAGAGTATAAACGGTAAAGAAGGCTCTATTAGAATAAGAACAATGCTAGAGCTGAGACATGTGCTGACTGCTGCGCAGCCCATGAGGCAGCCCTTTATATATGGCTCACAGATGGGCGGAGCCAGAGGCGGAGTCCCCAGGGTTCCAAGCCCGGTCTTATCACCTTACATGATGATAAGGCAGTAACCGTTCATCACATTCACCCCCTGTTTTGAAAGAGTCCGGCGGGGGCGAAGTGCCATCATAGGTCCATCCGTCTCGGTGGCCGGATCGTACTCATCGACCTCCTCAATTCGGGCAGTGGTGCGGCGGGCACGGACGTCCCGGTTGAGGGCATATCCGGGAGCACAGCGGTCGGAGTTTCGGTCCGGGTCGGGGCAGGGGGACTAGGCAGGGCCGGGGGTAGCGGTGTCAGCGCCGGCGGGGTGTGCACCCAACGGGGGGTAGGGCCGGAAGGGGGTGTGTTGTAGGGGGCGCCGGGTCCTGCAGGGGAGCGGCGTGGGAAAGGGCGCCTGTGGTGGGGGATCCAGCGGGTGCCAGATCCCGGAGGGGAACTGTATCTTGCCTGCCGTCAGGGTACTCGACGTAGAGCGTAACTGGGGTTGGCGTGTAGCAGTCGGACCTTTTCGACCAGGGGGTCCATTTTATGGCTCCTCGCGTGCCTCCGGAGAAGAACAGGTCCCGGAGCCATCAGCCAAGGTGGAAGCGAGACCCCGGAGGTAGACTTCCTGGGGAAGACAAACAATCGGTTGTGAGGGGTCTCATTCGTGGCCGTGCAGAGGAGTGACCTAATGGAGTGTAGGGCATCGGGTAGGACCTCCTGCCAGCGGGTGGTTGGGAGGCGTCTCGACCGCAGGGCCAGAAGGACAGCCTTCCACACTGTCGCGTTCTCCCTCTCCACCTGCCCGTTTCCCCGTGGGTTATAACTGGTCGTTCTGCTCGAGGCGATGCCTTTGCTGAGCAGATACTGATGCAGTTCATCGCTCATGAACGATGTACCCCGGTCACTGTGGATATAAGCGGGGAAACCGAACAGTGTGAAGATGCTGTGCAGTGCCTTAATCACAGTGGCTGAGGTCATGTCGGGGCAGGGAATGGCGAATGGGAAACGGGAGAACTCATCGATCACGGTGAGGAAATAGGCGACGGGCTTACAGTCAGGAGTGAGGTTCACGAATAGCGAGGGGCGTGCGACTTTCAGTGTCACAAGGCAGCATACGGTGAGGGGGGGGCAAGTGTCCGCCGAACTTCAGTGTCAGGCTTCGGTGGCTGCACTGGAAATCCAGTCCGAGCAGCAGGGGGGCACAGAGGTGAGGGAGGATATAAAATTTGAAACGGGTGTATTTGGCGCCCTGGATAGAGAGATCCGCAATACAGTACCCCTGATTTGTACCGAGTGGGACCCGGATGCGAGGGCTATGGTTTGGGATGCGGGATGGGTGCGTAGGGAGCAGCGCCTTACTGTTTCAGGGTGGATAAAGCTCTCCGTGCTCCCGGAGTCGAAGAGGCATGCAGTGTCGCGCCCGTTGACCTGGACCTGCATCATAGAGATCTGCAGGTGTTTTGGCCAAGTTTGGTCGAGTGTGATCGCACCCACTCGCGGGTAGTCGGAGTCCTCAGCCGAGTCGGACTCGGAAAATGGCCGCCGGCGTCGGTCGCATGTGTCTGGTCGAGAAAATGGCCGCCGACAAGATGGCGGCTCCCATGATTCGCACGAGGCTGATGACGTGTCAGAAGGGGGCGTGTCTGGTCGGTGCGCAGCAGCATTGCGAGGCCTGCGGGCCTGATTTTCGGACCGGCTGTTCTTTGTTTTTCTGGCCCCTGGGTCTGGCCAGGCAGACCCTCGCAAAATGCCCTTTCTTCCCGCAGTCGCTGCAGATCGCGGAGCGGGCTGGGCAGCATGGGCGTGGGTGCTGGCCCTGCCTGCAGAAGTAGCACGGTGTGCCCCCATGGTGAGCGGGTCGCCGCGTGGCGCAGGCCTGTAATACGGCTGAGTCGGAGGAAGTCCGGGGGGGGGGTGCTCGCAGAGTCCACGGGGTACGTACCCAAGTTATGTCGGGCCACCTCCAGCGAGGAGGCGAGCGTTAGCATGTCCTGGAGGTCTTTTGCCCCGTTTTCGAGCAGCCGCTGCCGGATGTAGGTCGAGCGGATGCCGGACACGAAAGCGTCTCTGATGTGCAGGTTCATATGGACTTCCCCTGTCACATCCTGATGGTCACAGTCCCTGGCAAGCGCGGTGAGTTTCTCGACGAATTCGTCTAGCGATTGCCCTGAGCGCTGCCGGCAGGTAGAGAGCAGATGCCTGGCGTGTACGTCGTTGATGGGTTTGACAAACCGCTTGCGGAGTAACTCGACCGCCTCTTCATAAGTCGTCGCCTTTTTTGAGCGTGGCGGAGATTCTGTAACTCACCCGGGCGTGGAGTAGACGCAGCCTGCGTGGCCCCAGGATGGGAGTCTCTGCGGAGTCCAGGTAGGCCTCGAAGCTCCGCAGCCAGTATTAAAAAATTTCCTTCGCCTCCGGTGTCCGTGCTTCCAGATTGAGATTCTCTAGTTTTAGGCCTGCGTCCATCCTGAATCTAGTTTAGTCTAATAAATTGAGGTTCCCTCAATAACGGCGCTTAGAGTATAAACGGTAAAGAAGGCTTTATTAGACTAAGAACTATGCTCGAGCTGAGACATGAGCTGACTGCTGCACAGCCCATGAGGCAGCCCTTTATGTATGGCTCACAGATGGGCGGAGCCAGAGGTGGAGTCCCCAGGGTTCCAAGCCCAGTCTTAAAGGGGACATCACCTTACATGATGATAAGGCAGTAACCGTTCATCACACCCCCATGCCTCCCCCACCTATACCATGACTGTCTCGCCTTCTCTCAGAGTGCCATCCAGCGAGCCAGTTGTGCTGGCAAACCTTGCTCTGCATATTCGCCCCGGCCAGTTCAGGAACCTCTAGACCCCAGACCTCGCCGGGAACATTCGGGAGGCCATGCTCAGTTACCCTCCACTCATCCAGATACATAGGGTGGGATTCTCCCATTCGGCAGCAGAGTGTCCACGCCGTCGGAAATGCCGTCACATTTCACGACGGCGTGAACGGGCCGCTGGGAGTACCGATTCTGGCCCCTACCAGAGGGCCAGCACGGCGCTGGAGCAGTTCACGGCGCTCCAGCCTCCCATCCCGGTGCGCACTATGCGCCGTGCCAACCCGCGCATGCGCGGTGGCCTCCCTCAACGTGCCGGCCCCGACGCAACATGGTACGGGAGTTCAGGGGCCGGCGCTTAGGAAAATAGGCCCAGGGAGCGAGAGGCCGGCCCGCCGATTGGCGGGCCCCAGAGTCGGACCCCCCCCCCTCCCCCTCCCCCCTCCCCCCCCCCAAACAGGCCGCCCCCCGACCCTGCACGCAGAGTTCCCGCCGGCTGCGACCAGGTGTGGACGGCGCCGGCAGGACTCTGCCCTTTTTTAGAGCGGCCGCTCGGCCCATCTGGGCCGGAGAATCAGCGGCCCGGCCGCGTAGAGTGGCCCGCGACCGGCGCTGCGCCAAACGCGCCGGCGCCAATGGCGCCGATTCTCCGCGCGTGCCGGCGTCGGGGCAGCATGGCGCGGTTGCGGGGATTCTCCGGCGCGGTGTGGGGCTGGGAGAATCCCACCCTTAGCCTTTGGAAGCACGGGCATCCTGAATGGTGAAACTCTGCTCCTTAGTGTTTGATCGTTGGCAGCTGCCACTATGGTGCTGATGCTCCTAGAGTACAGGCACCGTGTTCTATCATAAAAGGTTGCTGAAAATGCAGGGCTCTAACCATCCTCCCAGACATGGCAGCTGTGCCTTCAAGCAGGCACTTGAGAGTTGAAGAGCGTGAAGTGCTCTCACAACTAACAAGGCTAATTCGTCATTTGAAATGGCCTTCAGTTGTGAAGCTACAGGCTGCACACAGACATAGGGAGTGAAATTGACTTCATGAGAAAAGCTGCACGAGGGCTCTTTCCTGGAAGAGTTTGGTAGGATAGGCAGGCTGCAGCTGTGGTTGTCCCTGTTTTATTGCTCTCCACAATATTTAAAGATAACTTGAAAGGCCTGAATGATGCAAAGCCCCTCACATCCCCTGGCCCAGGGCCTACCCCTGACCTGGAATGCACCAGCCCCTGAACATCCCGAACACCCCAAGGCCCCCCCCCCCCCCCCACCTCTATGAACGACTCACACTGATAAATAAAACCTTGGCCCCTGATACACACGTTCCTTTCAGTTTGTTACAGTGGGCAGGATTTTATGGTCCTACCCGCTGGTGGGTACCCAAATGGCGGCACTGACACTGAATGTAAATCGCCGGTAACATTGGCAGGACTGGAAGATCCTTAATTTAATGTAAAATCTGGAATTTAACCGGAATAGCACACTCCTACAAATTCTCATTTGAGGAAAAACACTGAGAAATTTACTCCCCTTTCATTTTGCCAGCTGCTAGTATTGAAAGTTCTCATTCAGTAAGAACTCATGCTGGTGAAGGGCATTCCTTCTCACATTATTCTTACATTAATTCTCCTCACAGCAGCTGTCAGCTTTGGCTCAGCTGCTAGCATTCCTGTCTCTTAAGTCTGAAAGTTAAGTTTTACTCCAAGACATATGGACAAAATCTCGGCTGACTCTTCAGTGCAGTATTGAAGGAACGTTACTCCATTGGACAGTGCTAACCTGTGCATGTTAAGTAAAACTGAGGCCCTGTCTGCTTTCTCAAGTAGCTGTAAGACAACCCACGGTGTTTCATTCATTCACGGGATGTGGCTGGCGCTGGCAAAGGTCAACATTTGTTATCCATCCCTAATTACCCTTGAGAAGGTGGTGGTTGAACTGCTGCAATCCTTGCGGTGTAGATACACCCACAGTGCTGTTAGGGAGAAGTTCCAGAGAAAACTGTGGCATAGTGATAACGTCACTAAACTAGTAATCCAGAGGTCCAGCTGGTGGAATTTAAATTTGATTAATAAAAATCTCGAATTGAAAGCCAGTCTCAGTAATGGTGAAACCACCACGATTGTTGTAAAAATGAATCTGGTTCACTAATGATGTTTGTGGAAAGACCTCTGCCATCCATACCCGGTCTGGCCTACCTATGACTCCAAACTCTTAACTGCCCTCTGAAATGGCCGAGCGAACCATTTGCACCAAAGTGCTGCTACCTGAAGAACAGCAGAGGAACTCTCTTGGTGTCCAAGCTAACATTTACTCTTCATAACAGAGGGGTAGAATTGTCAATCCCCACTGTAAGGATTAGTGGGCGTATAGATAAAAACTCCTTGTTCGCATGTTTGTGGGAATCGTGATCTGCGCAAATTGGTTTTCCTACGTTTCAACGGTGATTACACGTCAAAAACATTAAATGACTCTAAGGCACTTTGGGTTGTCCTGAGGTCTTGAAAGGTGCTATATAAATGTAAGTCTTTATTACTGACAGCAGATCCATGAACATCTGCTACCAGAGGGGATGCTCATGTCTCCTGTTTGTGCTTCAGCAGGTGGCAGGATGGAACCAAGGGACTTCCCTGGTCGGTGAACACCACATGAGGTGAATGGGTTTTTGCTGATCTTGGTGTAGAAATACATAGCCCTGCATCCTGGATGTGTGGGGGCCTCGGTATACTGCAAAGCGATGGAACATGGATAGATACTGAACAGATTTGCTGTCACTTTGCAGCCTGGATCCTGGATATGGTGGTATAGTGGTTATCTTGTCCGACTAGGGATCCAGAAGCCTCGCCGAGAGGGTGTGATTCCCCCTCCGTTCACGCTGGCGAGGTTCTCTGGTCCCGTTGCAGTGAACGGGAGTGTTGGCTGAGCTTAAAATTTGTGCTAGCAGCAGGAGTGGGGCAGACTCGCAAAGGAGAATCCCAGAATCTTAGAATAATACAGCACCGAAGAGGCCCTTCAGCCTATCGAGTCTGCCCACCGATTGATGAGAAACACCTGACCTGCCTGCCTAATCCCATTTGCCAGCACTTGGCCCACAGCCTTGAATGTTTTGACGTGCTAAGTGCTCATCCAGCTACTTTTTAAAGGATGTGAGGTAACCTGCCTTTACCACCCTCCCAGGCAGTACATTCCAAATCTCACGGGTGCGATTCTCTGCTCCCGTGCCGGTTGGGAGAATCGCCTGGCGCGCCATTTTTCCCCGCGGCGCCGGTGAGGGAGAGTGTGCAGGTGGGAGGGGGGTGAGGGAGAGTATGCAGGTGGGAGGGGAGGTGAGGGAGAGTGTGGCGGTCGGAGGGGGGGTGAGGGAGAGTGTGGAGGTGGGAGGGGGGTGAGGGAGAGTGTGGCGGTCGGAGGGGGGTGAGGGAGAGTGTGGCGGTCGGAGGGGGGGTGAGGGAGAGTGTGGCGGTCGGAGGGGGGGTGAGGGAGAGTGTGGCGGTCGGAGGGGGGGTGAGGGAGAGTGTGGATAGTATCGTCCATCCTCAGATGCCACATGTCAGCCGCCCTGATATGGCAGGACGGTGACGAGGACACGGCCGCAGGTTGCCGTGTGGCTGATGGGCACAGGCGACTGGCACACTGGCGAGGAGTATGGTGTGAACTGCCCGTTGGACACAGACAGTGACCAGATGTTAGGCTGGGTGCGTAACTGCAGCGCAACCATCCCACCGGGGCACACAGGTATCCCATGCAATCCGGCTGGCGAGGTGTGGAAGAACCTCCATGTAACATGTTGTTTCTCTGCCCCCCACCACCCTCCTGCAGGTCACCATGTATGCTAACCAGACAGCGATGTTCACTGCCGTGGTTGGAGCCACAGCTCTGGAGTTTGCCATCCGTCAGACGGCCCACAGTGGCTGCAGATGCAGCGGTTGCCGGTGCAGCAGAGGGGATGGCCGCGGAGTGGCCCGTCGTCGCCGCGCAGGCCGCAGGCGCTCAGGACCCGAATGTACAGGGGGATGCCGAGGGGAACATTGACCCCCTGATGGCAAGGAATGCAGAGGAAGTGCTTGGGGGGGAGCAGGAGGAGGAGGAGGAGCAGGAGGATCCACTGATGGTGGTGCCAGGGCGCCACAGGCATCCAGCAAGGCCGAGGGTGTACCGTGACAGAATGTCGTTCAAGGCCCTACCTGATATTACATGCAGGAGGAGACTACGGTTCAGCAGGGAGTCGGTCGCACATGCCACCTTGTGGCGCACCTCGCACCACTTGGAATTGGTGGAGGACACGCTATACCAGTCTCCGTCAAGGTGACGGTGGCCCTAAACATTTATGCGACCGGTTCCTTCCAGGCGCCGAGCGGGGACCTCTCCGGGATATCACAGGCATCGGTCCACAGGTGCATCATACGCCATCGCGGACAGGTACATAAAATTCCCCGAGGACCGAGCACAGCAGGAAGCACGGGCACGTGGATTCGCCAAGTTGGCCGGGATACCGATGATCCAAGGTGTCATTGATGGTGTGCACGTACCCATGCGCCCACCTGCAGACAACAGGGAAGTGTTCATGAACAGAAAGGGCGCATACTCCATGAACATTCAGGTGGTGTGCGACCCCCACATGAAGATCATGCACGTGTGTGCAAAGTACCCCGGGAGTGTGCATGACACCTACATTCTGGCACAGTCATTCATCCCCGCAATGTTCGATGGATGCCCCCCCCGGCTGAGGGGCTGGTTGCTGGGCGACAAGGGCTATCCATGAGGTCATGGCTGCTGACGCCAATACGGAGGCCTCACACCAACGCGGAGAGCCTATACAACGAGGCACATGCAGCAACCAGGGTGTGGTGGAGTGGTGCTTCGGCCTGCTGAAGATGCGCTTTAGATGCCTGGACCGATCCGGAGGGGCCCTGCAGTACCGGCCCGACAGGGTCGGTCGCACGGCAATGTAATCAGCACTTCACTGCCCTCTGAAATGACCTTGTGAGCCAATTAAACCAAACCTATGCCGAAAACTATAACTCACACGGATGCAGTGGTTAAAATGGCAGCTTCACCTCCATCTTCTCAAAGGAATGACGGATGGGCAATAAATCTACATCTGCGTACATTATGAACAAAGGGACCTTGGCGTGTTTGTCCATAGATCTCTGAAGCCAGAGAGGCAGTTTTAAAAAAAAAAATCTCTTTTTAAAATAAATTTAGAGTACCCAATTCATTTTTTCCAATTAAGGGGCAATTTAGTGTGGCCTATCCACACTGCCCTGCACATCTTTGGATTGTGGGGGCGAAACCCACGCAAAGATGGGGAGAATGTGCAATTCTGGGCAGTGACACAGAGCCGGGATCGAACCTGGGACCTCAGCGCCGTGGGGCAGCAGTGCTAACCACTGCACCACCGTGCAGCCCGAGAAGGGCAGGTTAATAGGGTCGTGAAAAAGGCATATGGGACGCTTGCCTTTATCAATCGGGGCATAGATTACAAAAGCAGCGAGGTCATGAGGTTGGAGGTGTATAGGACTTTGGGGAGGCCACAGCTGGAATACTGTGTGAAATTCTGGTTGCCACGCAATAGGAAGGATGTGATTGCGCTGGAGGGGGTGCAGAAGCGATTAGCCTGTATGTTGCCTGGCATGGAGCATTTAAGTTATGAAGAGAGGTTGGGTAGGCTTGGGTTGTTTTCACTGAAATAGAGGAAACTGAGGGTGACCTGATCGAGGTGTACAAGATTATGAGGAGCATGGACAGGGTGGATAGGGAGCATTGAAGGGTGTGGTGAGCCACGTAAGGCTGTTGTATATATTCACTATTGTTCTACTGTTCTATTAGTATCGTTATCTCCACTGTTGTATATACTTATTGTTATTGCTGTTCTGTTATTGGTTGTTGCTTTTGTACTATTGGAATGTTACTATTGGTGCTGCTGTTGGCTCCGCCTGTGGCTCCGCTCAGCTGTGGAGGTATAAAGCCTGGTGATCTGGGGCAGTCTTGCAGTGCGGGAGGAACTACAGGTCGGCACATATTTAGTTTATTAAAGCATCGGTTCATTGCTTCTCAGCACCTCGCCTGAATTGATGTCTATCAAAGGGTCAGTTACGAGGGGACACAAGTTCAAGGTGAGGGACAGGAGGTTTAGGGGGGAATTGAGGAAAAACCTTTTTACCCAGAGGGTGGTGACGGTCTGGAATGCACTGCCTGGGAGGGTGGTAGAGACGGGTTGTCTCACATCCTTAAAAAATAGCTGATGAGCACCTGGCATGTCATAACATTCAAGGCTATGGGCCAAGTGCTGGCAAATGGGATTAGGCAGGCAAGTCAGGTGTTTCTCATGCGTTGGTATAGACTCAATGGGCTTCTTCTGCGCTGTATTATCCTGCGATTCTGATTTTGATACATCCTCTGAATTTAAACAAGAAGAATGCTCACCCCTGTTTGAGACTAGGCAAAATCAGGCTACAAATAGTTCAAAAGGTTATGGGATTTGTCTGGGGATCTAATCAGTTGCCTTGCCCATGGTGCGGGGGTAGGTGGGTGGGGGAGGGGTAGGGGAGGGGAGGGAGGCCGTTGGACGTGAAGTGCCCACCTATTACACTGTTTTCAGGAATTGAGAACTTGCCACTCCCGGACGTTGTTCGCTGAAAGCACCGGCAAATGACAGCTGGTAGCCATTTTATGAGACATGTTGAAAACCTCACAGTTGAGGCATTGGTGAGCTCATCAGCACAAACCCTGGGAGCAGACCCAAAGGAAACCGCCTCCCTGACAATATCTTTGAGCTTTTGGCCAAGGTTGCCTTTGGACTTTGCCTTAGGCCCCACTGACCACCTTTATCCATGCAACAGGCCGAGAATAAACCTCACCAACCTCAGGGATGTTCAGTCTATTGAAGATAGAGAAGGATATCTAATCAGTCAATGAATCGATCTTCTCAGACCGGAGTCAGGGCACAGGGTTGATCCCTTTTCAGGTTTTGTCTTTGAACGACACAGACTGGAGTGATATCTGAAAATTAACAATTAAAAAAATATCAAAGGGGCTATATCACCAGAAGCAGAAAATGGGCTGAAAGCAATTGAAAGCTGGACTTACATTGTGCCTGGTTGGCGACAATGCAAAACAAAAGTGGACACAATGGACCACCTGTTTTCCAGAGCTTCCTGTTTGAAACCCTCCATTTCACAATGTATATTATTTACTTAGGTGAATGAACTAAATGTAATTTCTCGAAATTTGCAGATGACACAAAGCTAGATGGGAGGGTGAGTTGTGAGGAAGATGCAGATACTTCAGTGTGGTTTGGACACGTTAACTGTATGGCAAATGCATTATAATGTGGATAAATGTGAGGTTATCCACTTTGGTAGCAAAAACAGGAAGGCAGATTATTACCCGAATGGCTATAGATTGAGAGAGGGGAGTGTCCTCGTAAACCAGGTATGTATGCAGGTGAAGAAGGCAAATGGTATATTGTCCTTCATAGTGAGAGGATTCAGGTACAGGAGCAGGGGTGCCTTTCTGCAATTATGCAGGGCCTTGGTGAGATCACACCTGGAATATTGTGGGCAATTTTGGCCTCCTTAACTGAGGAAGGATGTTCTTGCTATGGAGGAAATGCAGCGAAGGTTTACCAGATGGCGGGATTGAAATATGAAAAGAGAGTGGATTAGGATTATATTCATTGGAATTTAGAACAATGAGGGGGCGATCTCATAAAAATATATTAAATTTTTACAGGATGAGACAGGTGGATGCAGGCAGGATATTCCAGATGGCGGGGGAGTCTAGAACCAGAGGTCATAGTCTGAGGATACAGAATAGACCATTTAGGACTGAGATTAGGAGAAATTCCATCACCTAGAGAGTGGTGAGACTGTAAAATTCTCTACAACAGAAAGCGATTGAGACCAAAACATGTTTTCAAGAAATTAGATGTAGCACTAGGGGTTAATGTGACCAAAGGATATGCGAGGAAAACAGGAACAGGTTTCTCAGTTGGATGATCAGCCATGATCATAATGAATGGCAGAACAGGTTCGAAGGGCCGAATGGCCTTCTCCTGCTCCTATTTTCTATGTTTCCATCAGGTTCTACATTTACACTGACAGTTCTAGCTCTCCCTCAGCATCACCTCTCTTGAGCTCTCCACTGTCTCTACATTGTGACATGTCTTGACATATTTCAACCAGTAATGGGTGAGCAGAAATTTGCTCCAATAAATATTGGGAAACCGAAAGCCATTGGGCAGGATTCTCCATTTCTGAGACAAAGTGTTGGCGCCAATGCAAAATACAGCAGAAAAACTGGCGCCACACCTGGACCGATTCCGCTACCGTTGAGATGCTAGCACCGATGCCCCGTGTAATACAATCGATTCCAGTGAAAAACGGTGCGAGATTCGCCGGGTCCGTGATTGACGCTTGGGAGGCTGATAAACTAAAGCCTCATATACACATTACACTCCCCACATACACTCATCCCAGCCAACAAGATGGCACTGGTTGTGCTGGAGCCCATACAGCTGATGGGTTGACTGGGGCCAGAGGGCACCCACGGGGGTGCCCTGGGTAGACACCTATACAACCCATGGAACTAGGTTCAAAGTGGGTTGTTAGCGGTGCATGCGGCTGCATGGCTGCCTTGCCGGCTGCGGCAATAGTGTTCCATGCCCGTCCACCCCGACCCCACAGGCCAACTCCTGGCCACTCCCCACTACTGCCCCTAGCCCTGGCAAAAGCCCCCCGACAAGCGGCACAACTGTCAGTAAACTATGGCGATGTTGGACACCTTCCGTATCCCCTCTCTCTCCCTCAGTAGCCACAACACCGGTTTCACGATTTTTAAAAGCCGTTGGGAACTCCGCCCATCGGAGGCAGAGCACTGCGGAGGCCCCGAAGAATGCCGGCCTGAGCCTGCTAATGATATGTGAATGGTGTCTACTGTATGTGCATCCAGTATGCATTGACGCTGCGATTGCCGTCCACGATTTCGGCATCGGAACCAATTCTCCGCCCAATCGCCTTGCCCAGTTTCGGTGTCGGCTAACAGAGAATCCCGCCCATTATCTTCAGTTCCTGCCACAAACTCTGAAGGCTGCCAACTCCATCTATCTCCCCTGTAGCTAACTGAGTTTTTAAAAATAAATTTAGAGTACCCAATTTTACTATGTTGCAGATGCTATATAAATGCAAGCGTTTGTTACTGTTCCTAATAGAAGACCAATGCCAATGGAGGTGAACACATGTGTGAGTGGTCCTGCCAAGACATTTTGTGTAGCAAGAGGCTACTTTTATTTTAAGGGGCAGAGACCCAGGCAGGCACAGGGAGAATGTGCAAATTCCACACGGATGGGGCAGCACGGTGGTTAGCATTGCTGCCTCACGGCGCTGAGTACCCTCGTTCGATCCTGGCCCGGGTCACTGTCTGTGTGCCGTTTGCACATTCTCCTGTGTCTGTATGGGTTTCAGCCCCACAACCCAAAGATGTGCAGGGTAGGTGGATTGGCCACTGTAAATTGCCCCTTAATTGGAAAAATAATAATTGGGTACGCTAAATTTATTAAAAAAAACAACTCCACATGGACAGTGACCGGGGCCGGGATCGAACCCTGGTCCTTAGTGCTGTGAGGCTGCAGTACTACCACCACTGCACCATCGTGCTGCCCAACTGACTGAGGTTTAATCAGTCTCCCCACAACTTTGGTGCTATATTTGAACCCAAAAACAGCTTCCAAATGCATATCTGTTTCATCTGCCTATTTACTCCTTTATAACATCACCCAACCCACCTTGCCTCAGCTCATCTGCAGCTGAAACCATCATCTATGTCATTGTTACTTCCAGTCGTTACCATTCCATGCACCCCTGGTTGGCCTCTTACCCTACGCACTCCATGAACTTCATCCAGATCTCTGCTGCCCATGTACCAACTCACAAGAGTCCTCTTCATCCCCTGTTCTGACTGACCTACATGAGCTGCAATCCCAGCGACAATTCAATTTTAAAATGACAATAATTGTTTTATTTTGCCTTTTTATTAATTTATTGGATATTGACATTGTTGGGTAGGCCAGCATTTATTGCCCATTTCTAATTTCCCTTGAGAAGGTGGTGGTGAACCTTCACAGTCCATGTGGTGTAGGTACATTCACAGGATCTATCGGAAGGAATGGCAATGTAGTTCCAAGCTAGGCTTATGTGTAACTTGGAGGGAATTTGCATTCGGCAGTGCTGCCATGTGCCTGCTGCTCTTGATCTACTAGGGGTGAGAGGTCACAGCTTTGAAAGATGCTATCAAAGGAGCCTTAGTGACTTGCTGCAGTGCATTTTGGAGATAGCACACACGGCTGCTGTTGTGTGTCAGTGTTGGAGGGAGTGAATGTTTAAGATGGTGGATCAAAGGGGCTGCTTTGCCCTGGACTGTGTAAAGTTCCTTGTTGGAGCTGCACTTATCCAGGCAAGGGGAGTATATTCCATCACACTCCTGGTACGTGCACAGTAGAATGTGGACAGACTTTGGGGAATCTGGAGTGGAGAATTCCTGGACTCTGATCTTCTCTTGTAGCCATAGTATTTATATGGGTGGCTCAGATAACTTTCTGCTTAACACTAATTCCCTGGATGTTGATAGTGGGGAGTTCAGCAATGGTAATGCCAGTGAATGTCAAGGGGAGATGGTTAGATTCTCTCTTTACTGGAGATGATCTTTGTTTTCAAATCCCACCACAGCCTCTCCCTCCATCTCACTATAACCTCCTCCAGCCCTAGGACCCTCTGAGATACCTGTTCCTCCAATTCTGACCTATTGACAGCATGATGGTTAGCACAATTGCTTCACAGCTCCAGGGTCCTAGGTTCGAGTCCTGGCTTGGGTCACTGTCTGCACGTTCTCCCGTGTGTGCGTAGGTTTCTTCCGGCTGCTCCGGTTTCCTTCCACAGTCCAAAGATGTGCAGGTTAGGTGGATTGGCCATGATAAATTGCCCTTGGTGTCCAAAATTGCCCTCAGTGTTGGGTAGGGTTACTGGGTTATGGGGATAGGGTTGAGGTGTGGTCTTGGGTAGGGTGTTCTTTCCAAGAGCTGGTGCAGACTCGATGGGCCGAATGGCCTCCTTCTGCACTGTAAGTTCCATGTAATATGAACATCCCTGATTTCAATCGCATCACCACTGGTGACTGGACCTGTAGCTGCCATGGCTGTTAGCTCAAGAATTTCCTCCTTCAACCTCTCTGCCTCTTGGCCTTTCCTTCCCCCTCTAAGGCTTTCCATAAAACATACCCCTTGACCAAACTGTTGTTCACATGATCTAATGGCCGGAATTATCTGGCCATTGGGTTCTCTTTTCCCGCTGGCAACGCACCCTCGCCCGCCGGGTTACCCGGTGGCGTGGGGTGGTTTCAATGGGAAACTCCATTGTCAAGCAGTGGGACTAGAGAATCCCACAGCTAACGAACAGTGCTGCCGAGAAACACGCAATTGGGGTCCGACGTATTCAGCCCAATTTCTCCTTATATGGATCAGTTGTGGAATTTTATTTGATAATGGTCCTGCGAAGTGCCTTGGGAAATTTTACCATGCTGCAGATGCTATATAAATGCAAGCGTTTGTTATTGTTCCTAATAGAACATAGAAAATACAGCACAGAACAGGCCCTTCGGCCCACAATGTTGTGCCGGACCTTTGTCCTGTATTAATCATAGATTATCATAGAGTTTACAGTAGGAGAAGACCAATGGCAATGGAGGCAAACAGATGTGTGAGTGGTCCTGCCAAGACATTTTGTGTAGCAAGAGGCTACTTTAATGGTCAGAAACTTGCTACCTTTTTGTTCCGAACAAACTTTTCACTAAACGCATTTTCTTCATCTGCAGAATACTGGCTGGGCTGTACAAATAAGGGATGTATCTTTGACTAGTGTAAACAGTCTGTCGCAGTGACTGCAGTTGGAATGTCACAGCAATAGATAGCTGGAGCTTACTGTGTCTTTGATAGATGAGCTCAGCATCCAAACAAAACATTTTCCATTTTAAAACAAGCATTTCACATCCTAGAGTTTTACACTGTGAGGACACCATTATCAATCATTGCGATTAAACTTATGCAACCACAAAAATTATTGGAGCTGTAAATGTTCAGCGACGTACAAGTTAGGAAGTACATTGTCTGATTACCAACCCTCGCAGCTCAAGCCTTGAAATTCTCTCTCTCCATCTCAATCTTTTTGATTCAACCTTTTTTCATTTTCTGTGCAATGATCTTTTCTTGTTACTCCTAAGGGCTCAATCTGACACAAAGTTCCTCTTCTGAACAACCTTTGTTGGAATCATGGTTCATATTACTTCCTACACTGAACCTCTTATCCAGGACCTCAAAGCCAGAACCTTTTCCTCCCTCTCCCTTCTCAGCCCTGGAGGGTAGCTAGAAATCAAATACGGACTCCTCCTTGACCTGTTATTGCTACCCCATGGATCCCCTAGTCATTGCTGTCCAATAGAGACCAGATGGCCAGGAATACAGCTGTTGGTCTCTTAATTTTATACATCATGCAATGTGGGAATCCCTGGCTAGGCCAGAATTTATTGTGCATTTCTAAGTGCCCTTGAGAAAGTGGTGGTGAGGGCGGCATGATGGTGTAGTGGTTAGCATTGCTGCCTCACGGCGCTGAGGACTTGGGTTTGATCTCGCTCCGTGTCGCTGTCCGTGTGGAGTTTGTACGTTCTCCTCAGAGAATCTCACAGCAAACAAATGGCGCTGCCGAGAGACACGCGATTGGGGTCCGATGTATCCAGCCCAATTGGTCTAACCCCCACAGCCTAATTGGCCACACTAAATTGACCCTTAATTGGAAAAAAAAATGAATTGGGTACTCTAAATTTATTTAAAAAAAGAAGGTGGTGGTGAGCTGCCTTCATTGAACCGTTGCAGTCCATGTGATGTCAGGTAGGGAGTTCCAGGATTTTGACCCAATGGCTTGGAGGGGAACCTCCAGGTTGTGTTGTCCCCAGGTATGTGCTGACTTTGTCCTTCTAGATGGTAGTGGTCATATGTTTGGAAGGTACTGTCTAAGGAGCCTTGGTGAGTTCTTGCAGTACATTTTGTAGATTGGACACACTGCTGACACTGTTAGTAGTTTCATACAACTGAATGACTTTGTAGGCCATTTAAGAGTCAATCATATTGCTGTGGATCTGGAGTCACGTGTCAATGTATCAGCAATTATGTTGTTAATAATAGCTTACATTCACAAGTAGGCTTCAATGAAGTTACTGTGAGAAGCCCCTAGTCGCCACATTCCGGCGCCTGTTCTGGGAGGCTGGTACGGGAATTGAACCCGTGCTGCTGGCCTGGTTCTGCTTTACAAGCCAACCGTTTAGCCCACTGTGTTAAGCTAATTGCCTTATTAAAGATAGGTAATGGTTATTGGCACAATCTCCTAAAGAGTACAAATGGACACAGCTGGAATCGTTGCCATGGGAAAATCATAAGGAGTTTGTGTCTCTGCTTAGCTGTGAGCAGAATAGACTTGATGAAGGTAAGGAACAAGCTGCTGTGTTGTTCCTCCATCATACGCTAACATTTGATATTAATAAGATAACAGAGGATGAATGGTGAAGCTTTTTGTCTTCACCCTCTGAAGGAAAAGAAGTATACTGCTGCTGACAAAGTATGTTACAAGATGACAGCAGGAGGATGCAAAATATCAGGCTTTGATTACCCACCAATTTTCTGGGAAGCGGAGCCATATGAGCAATGGAAAACTGAAGCTAAGATGTGGACGGGTTACTTCATTACCCAAAAAGAAGCAAAGAATGGCTTTGGCTTTATCAATATCTGGTAATGATAATCTGGAAGAATTTGATAGATAAAATGATTGGTCGGCAGTTTCATAGACAATGTACAGATCCAAGGTCACAAAAACTGAAGGAATTTCTGTCAGATGTTTGATAAAGATTATGACAAGCATATTGAGCAAATTTTAGCTCAGTATGAAAGTTGTATCAAATATCGGAAGATGCCACTGCATCCTCTTGTGACCTTGCCACTGGCCAGGGGATTTAATGATGCAGTGGCAATGGGCTTAAAAGTATGGGACAAAGATGGGGTATTTTGTTGCTGCACTGCATAGATATGGTGACCAGATTTAGCATATCCACTGTAATATATGGTAAGGACAAATGAACTATTATCGATAAGATCAAGAAGAATGGGTTGGAACAAGATTAGGTACACCAATGAAATTCCTGACAGATAATGGCAGGGAATTTGCCAATGAGGGATCTTGATCCATGTGCGAAACGTTGAACATCATAGTTATGCACACTATGGCTGAAATCCTGTTCAATAATGGTCTATGTGAGAGAAACCATGCAGCAATAGATTACACGTTACTTCAAATATCATCCAGATTGTAAATTACATATGGTGCTGGTGCGGGCAATGCATGTAACAAACTCATTGCCAATGGTTGGAGGGTACAGCCTATACCAATTGGTGTATGGCAGAAATACAAAGTTGCCTTTGGCCTTATCAGATGCCCCCTTACTCGAGAAGGGACTCTCATTAGCTCTACTTTTTCTACTCATTTGAAAGATTTGCATGCAAGCAGAAAAGCTTTCATTAGAGCTGAGGTTTCAGAGAAAATTTGTTGAGCCTCATTGCCCTGCATAAGGCCAATGGGAATACAGTTTAGACAGGGAGATCTTGTATGTTAAAATAGAGAAGAATGGAAAGGCCTGGACATGTGATAAGTAGTGAAGGAAAATTAGTAATTGTATAACACTGGAATCAAACTGTTAAGTTTCATAATTCGAGGCTACACGGCACTGACTATAACTTTACAGATTCTGAACAAAACATAGAGAATGAATATACGTGTTATAGCCTGCCTGCTTACCATTGGCTGGAGACTAATGACAATCCCACAATCCTGTGGGAGTATGAGCTTCCCCAATGATGGGGGCGGAGAAATCATTAGCAGACTCCCTGTATAAATAAAGCTGGCTAGTTTGGAACCAGCAGAAAAGGAGTGAGCAGCAAGTGAAGTTGCTGCTGCTGTTGTATATATATATGTTATTGTAAATAAATGTTATTTCTTTGTATCCTTAAAACTCGTGCTGGATTCTTCGTGGCCCTCACAAAAATATGCCGTGCACATAATGGACAGCTATCAGGAACCGACTACTGCAAATAAAGAATTGATTGTGTTACGACGCCCTGGGTCATTGCACAGTCAATTCCAGACCCATTTGTCCTGGAGGTGCAACACAGTTGAAATTAACTTTTATTATAAAATACCCAGAGTCTTCTGCCGCCCTATAACTACAGTCATCAGATTTATAAATGTAATCACATTAAACTTTCCATTTTTATCATTAACTATAATTAAATAGGCAACAAGTACAACAGGTTAACTACTATCTAATCTCTAACGCACCCCCTTTTTAACTTGCCCCACCCTCTACACACACACCAGACAAACAAATACAGAGGGGAAAGAAAGGTGTAAAATAATGATGAAAGGAAAAGGATAAGTGTCTTTGTTTAGATGAACGCCTTCCAGTTAGTTTCTTTAGTCGAGGCTTTCAGCTTGGAATGATTTTCACAGACTCACAGAAATAGCAGGCAGTCAGCATTCGAGAGAGAGACTACTTCTTTCAGGCTTCTAGAAGTTTCTTTCTTCAGACAATAGGGAGCAGAGAGAGAGCTGCTTCCACCTTAAGGGTCCAGTAACTTCTCCTGGGTTCTTTCCGAAAGACCTACCTGACAGGAACCAATCGCTGACAGTTGCCGGGCAGAATATGGTCATTGGTCAATCCATTGACCATCAGCCAACCAGTTGAAATGAACCCCTCCAATATCTTGGGTGCCATAAAGTCTGGGTTCTTCTGCCCAAAATACAAAACTATAACATGGTACACTATTTTGACACTTTGAGCTCCTTACTTCCTCTACTTGACTTAAAAGTATATCTTCATTAACGATCCAAGAACCAAAAATGATAAAGACAAAATAAAATACATAGGAACTAAGGGAAGCAACGGAATGACCCTTAGAATGGGAAGAACCCAGAATGGAAGTCTGGCTCAAAAGACTGTTGGCTTAACCTTCTAAAGAGTATAAATGGACAGAGCTGGAACCGTTGCAGTGGGGGAACCATAAGAGGTTTGTGAACAGTGAGTGGAATAAACTTACTGAAGGTATAGGACACACGGCTGTGTTGTTCCTCCATGTGCTAACATTTGATATTAGCATCCAATGTAGGCCAGACCAGGTAAGGGCAGAGGATTTGCTTCCCTGAAGGTCATTAATGAACCAGATGGATTTTTCCAACAATCAACAGTGGCTTCATGGTTATCAGTAGACTCTTAATTTTTTATTGAATTCAAAATTCACCACCTGCCAACGTGGAATTTGAACGCAGGTCTCCAGAACTTTACCCTGGGTCTCTGGATTACTAGTCCTGTGAAAACACCACCATCACTCCCCCTTTCAGATTCAATATGTTGCCTGGGCTTTTTGATGACTAGCCCAGCCAGTGAAGTCAGGCCTATAAGTCAGGACATCTAGGCCTTGCAATAGTGACCAGCACGAAGGACATAGCAGCATCCTCACATACTCTGTGCTAGTTAACCTCTCGGGACACACCCATAGAAAAACATTGCCCGATACGCTCACCATAAATAGACTATCTAACCTCCATCTTCTTAATAATAATAATAATAATAATCTTTATTAGTGTCACAAGTAAGCTTACATTAACACTGCAATGAAGTTACTGTGAATATACCCTAGTCGCCACATTACAGCGCATGTTCGGGTACACGGAGGGAGAATTCATCTAACAAGTCCAATTCATCTAACAAGTACATCTTTCTGAACTTGTGGGAGGAAACTGGAGCACCCAGAGGAAACCCTTGCACTACATATACAATTGCAAGCTTACAGACAGCTAAGAATAAAAAAGAACACTTATCCTATTTTTGTCCCGTGAATCGAGCCTGGCAGCTGCGGACTGAGTCCAGCGGCGCCAAGTCGGGTGGGAGCCATTTTGCGGGCAGGGGGGCTTTGGAGGGGGCTGGGTGCACTGGTGGGGGGTGGTCCGGGGGTTACGAGCCTGGTCAAAGGGGGGCAGGCTTTTGCAGGGCGGGTCCGTGTGCGCATGTGCGGCGACGGACCTGGCAATTCTCCGGCCATATCAGCAGGTAAAGCTTTATGCTGTGTGCCTGCTAGCCCCCCACCAGACGGAGGATTGGTGCAGCTTTTGCGCCGTTTTCTTTCAGTGTGAAACACCACTGTTCCCACGACGGCATCAATGCTTAGTCTTCAAATCGGAGAATCCAGCCCATTGTCTCTCAAGAATAGGAATGTCAATTTTGAGGAGTGGGCCGACCTTCTATATTTGTCATCGACTCATTATCAAATACTCCCAGGTCCCATGAAGACAATTTATTTTCAACAGATACCCCTCCTGGCCAGTAATATTAGGAAGGCCTTTTGGCCGATATTCACTCATCCAAGAGACCATCTCAGCATCCAACGTTTAATCTTCAGGGTTTCTGTCTCCAGTGTCCTACCAGAAACTCCATTTTTTGATCACTCTTTGTGACAAGACCTACCAGACATTCATCATAAAGTTGCTTCCACCAGTTTAAAACTATAAGCTCCCGTTAAGTACTTTCATGATATATCTTCAAGTGGTGCTCTTCAGTAACTATTTCTATATTGTTGAACATCTTAAAGAAACACAGCAAATTTTCAGCACAGGTGGAGGCCATTCTGCACATTGTCTCTGTGCCAGCTGAGAAAGAGTTATCTTCCCAGCTCATGACCATAGTTTAAGTGTTTTTAAGTGCATATCCAAATATTTTAAAAATATGATGGAAATTTTTATCTCCACCACTCCTTAGGGTAGTGAGCTCCAGACCCTAAACAGCTTCGGGGTGAACATACGTCCCTCAACTGTCCTCAAGCTCTTCTTCCAATTACTTTAATTCCATGTCTCCCAGTTATTGACCTCCCGCTAAGAGAAATAGACCCTTCCTATCCACTCTATCTGGGCTGTTTATAATTTTATACACTTCAATTAAATCTTCTCTCAGCCTCCTCCATTCCGAAGAAAACAACTCCAACCTGGTCAATTTTCCCTCAAAGCTAAAATCCTCAATTCCTGGTTGCATTGTCCTAAATCTCGTTTGATCCTTCTTTAGAGCGATCACATTCTTCCTCTAATGCCTACTCTAGCTGTGATCTATGTTGTGTTGGGTGTTCTGGTCTACAAACAGGTCAACACGGCTGGAGATGGTGTAACTCTATTTTATTAACAACTCAACTGTAATAACATACTGTAAGCTTGGGTACGTTCATTACCAGCTTATCTGTGGACCCTATCCTATCACTATCTAGGTGAGGCACTCAGCACATAGTGAATGTCTGAGAGGCAGGCTGTGAGCTCTGTGCTCTGAGCTGGCTGCTGCTAGAAAGAGCGGGAACTCTGGTGTCCCCTGTCTTTATAGTGCGTGTGCTCTCACTGGTGATTGGCTGCGATGTTGTGTATGCTGGTTGGTCCTACTGTATGTCCATCAGTGTGTGTGATTGCACCATGATATGCTGATGTATATCATGACAATCTAACTAGCATTTTCCCCAGTTCTAGTGTAACCTCCCTGCTCTCATATTGTGACAAATAAGGTAAGTAGCCAACCTAGCTGCTTAACCACTTTATCTACCTTTCCTGCTACCTTCAGGAATATGTGGACATGTACTCCAATCTCCCTTGGTTCCTCTACATTTCTCAGTATACTGATATTTATCGTGCATTCCTTTGTCTTAATAACCTTCCCCAAATATTTTGGACGGGATTCTCCGTTGCCCAACGTCGGTATTGTAATTGGCGATTGGGCGGAGATTGCCTTTTGACGTCAAAATTGAGGGTGGCGCCTGTTTTCGGATGATCCGCCCCCTCTAAAATGGCATCATCGGGGAGTACGCCGCACGACGTTGGGCCGTCACCTGAAGGCCCGGCCGGCCGGCCGGCCGGCCGGCCGGCCGCCGCCCCCCCCCCCCCCCCCCCCCGGCGATGACCCTGCAGCGGTACAACATGGCGGTTGCGCCGTACAACATGGCGCCGGCCGTGCGCAGACCCTACCTGCATCCACGACCCCACAGGCCACCCACTGGCCACTCCCCACCAGCTCCTCAGCCCTCGTGGAAGCCCCCCCACCGCCCCCCCCCCCCCCCCCGGCCAGCGGCACGGAATCCCGGCTGAGTGTGGCGGCGCTGGACACAGTCCGCAGCTGCCATGCCGGGTTCCCGAGACCACACGTTCTCCATGTGGTCTGGAACTCAGCCCATTGGGGCGGAGCATCGCGGGAGAGCCTGCCGATAACGTGCCAACGGTGTTGCAACAGCGCGCGACGCAATTACGTCAATTCCGAGGGGGCGGAGCATGGCTGACCGGTGTCAAACCGGCGCTGACCCCAATTTGGGCTTCGGAGCGGATTCTCCGCCCATTCAGCGATAACGATATCGGCGAATCCCGCCCTTGACATTTTTTATGGTGATGGGTGCCTCGTCCGTCATGATTTTCAGCGGTGATCCTGCATTTACTTTCCCTGATAGGAGGGCATTTGGGAGGCCAGTTCTTGTTTGCTGAACAAATCCAAAGTCAATGCACCCTTGTCTTGCAAAAAATGATGCTATAATGATGTCTCCCTGCTGATTATTTCCAGTGTTTTCTGCTTCCACTAATCTCTTGCTGGTTTGATTCATGTAGTCATGGAAAAGCTGTCACTTTGTCTCACATAAAAGGTCATCCACGCTGTTGCAAAAATGTAAATTATTTGAATGATTAAATAACACCAAGAAACAAGGTGGGGTTTTCACCAAGTCTGCAAAGTATTCCTGAGAATGTTATGATATTAGAATAATAACTCTGAGTTATTAAACGTCCAAATAGGTGAGATTGCTGTTGATACTACTTTGTCAATAGCTCGACATTGAATATCATCTGCAAACTTGTGCTATTAACAGGCAGTCTTCAACCGCATGAAAAGCAGTTTAGTTGGCATGTAGTTGAATTTAATCGAGTCCCACTTATCCTCCATCTATGGTTTGTCTGGTCTGTCTCATCACTGACTACATCAATGAAGTTTCCTCAAATTGCCACTCTTAGTAATTATATCTTTTCTTCAAGGCATTATTAAAACACTCATTACATGAATAACTTCTGTATGCAGAGTATTGTGTAGCATTGTAATTTAGATGAGGTTGGGAACCTGAATTGTAGCTCCAGTATACAGGAGGTTGAGAGTAGTGAGGTCATGAGTAAAGTTTCAAAGTTGCAGGAGTGTACCGGCAGGCAGGAAGGTGGTTTAAAGTGTGTCTTCTTCAATGCCAGGAGCATCCGGAATAAGGTGGGTGAACTTGCGGCATGGGTTGGTACCTGGGACTTCAATGTTGTGGCCATTTCGGAGACATGGATAGAGCAGGGACAGGAATGGTTGTTGCAGGTGCCGGGGTTTAGATATTTCAGTAAGCTCAGGGAAGGTGGTAAAAGAGGGGGAGGGGTGGCATTGTTAGTCAAGGACAGTATTACGGTGGCAGAAAGGACGTTTGATGAGGACTCGTCTACTGAGGTAGTATGGGCTGAGGTTAGAAACAGGAAAGGAGAGGTAGCCCTGTTAGGGGTTTTCTATAGGCCTCCGAAAAGTTCCAGAGATGTAGAGGAAAGGATTGCAAAGATGATTCTGGATAGGAGCGAAAGCAACAGGGTAGTTGTTATGGGGGAATTTAACTTTCCAAATATTGACTGGAAACGCTGTAGTTCGAGTACTTTAGATGGGTCCGTTTTTGTCCAATGTGTGCAGGAGGGTTTCCTGACACAGTATGTGGATAGGCCAACGAGAGGCGAGGCCATATTGGATTTGGTACTGGGTAATGAACCAGGACAGGTGTTAAATTTGGAGGTAGGTGAGCACTTTGGTGATAGTGACCACAATTTGATTACGTTTACTTTAGTGATGGAAAGGGATAGGTATATACCGCAGGGCAAGAGTTATATCTGGGGGAAAGGCAATTATGATGCAATGAGGCAAGACTTAGGATGCATCAGATGGAGAGGAAAACTGCAGGGGATGGGCACAATGGAAATGTGGCGCTTGTTCAAGGAACAGCTACTGCGTGTCCTTGATAAGTATGTACCTGTCAGGCAGGGAGGAAGTGGTTGAGCAAGGGACCCGTGGTTTACTAAAGCAGTCGAAACACTTGTCAAGAGGAAGGAGGAGGCTTATGTAAAGATGAGACATGAAGGTTCAGTTAGGGCGCTCGAGAGTTACAAGTTAGCTAGGATGGACCTAAAGCGAGAGCTACGATGAGCCAGGAGGGGACATGAGAAGTCTTTGGCAGGTAGGATCAAGGATACCCTAAAGCTTTCTATAGATATGTCAGGAATAAACAAATGACTCGGGTAAGAGTAGGGCCAGTCAAGGACAGTAGTGGGAAGTTGTGCTTGGAGTCCGAGGAGATAGGAGAGGTGCTAAATGAATATCTTTCGTCAGTATTCACACAGGAAAAAGATAATGTTGTCGAGGAGAATACTGAGATTCAGGCTACGAGACTAGAAGGGCTTGAGGTGCATAAGGAGGAAGTGTTAGCAGTTCTGGAAAGTGTGAAAATAGATAAGTCCCCTGGGCCGGATGGGATTTATCCTAGGATTCTCTGGGAAACTAGGGAGGAGATTGCTGAGCCTTTGGCTTTGATCTTTAAGTCATCTTTGTCTACAGGAATAGTGCCAGAAGACTGGAGGATAGCAAATGTTGTCCCCTTGTTCAAGAAGGGGAGTAGAGACAACCCCGGTAATTATAGACCAGTGAGCCTTACTTCTGTTGTGGGCAAAATCTTGGAACGGTTTACAAGAGATAGGATGTCTAATCATCTGGAAAGGAATAATTTGATTAGAGATAGTCAACACGGTTTTGTGAAGGGTAGGTCGTGCCTCACAAACCTTATTGAGTTCTTTGAGAAGGTGACCAAACAGGTGGATGAGGGTAAAGCAGTTGATGTGGTGTATATGGATTTTAGTAAAGCGTTTGATAAGGTTCCCACGGTAGGCTACTGCAGAAAATACGGAGGCATGGGATTCAGGGTGATTTAGCAGTTTGGATCAGAAATTGGCTAGCTGGAAGAAGACAAAGGGTGGTGGTTGATGGGAAATGTTCAGACTGGAGTCCAGTTATTAGTGGTGTACCACAAGGATCTGTTTTGGGGCCACTGCTGTTTGTCATTTTTATAAATGACCTGGAGGAGGGTGTAGAAGGATGGGTGAGTAAATTTGCAGATGCCACTAAAGTCGGTGGAGTTGTGGACAGTGCGGAAGGATGTTACAAGTTACAGAGAGACATAGATAAGCTGCAGCACTGGGCTGAGAGGTGGCAAATGGAGCTTAATGCAGAAAAGTGTGAGGTGATTCATTTTGCAAGGAATAACAGGAAGACAGAGTACTGGGCTAATGGTAAGATTCTTGGCAGTGTGGATGAGCAGAGAGATCTTGGTGTCCATGTACATAGATCCCTGAAAGTTGTCACCCAGGTTGAGAGGGTTGTTAAGAAGGCGTATGGTGAGTTAGCTTTTAATGGTAGAGGGATTAGGTTTCGGAGCCATGATGTCATGTTGCAGCTGTACAAAACTCTGGTGCGCCCGCATTTGGAGTATTGCGTGCAATTCTGGTCGCCGCATTATAGGAAGGATGTGGAAGCATTGGAACGGGTGCAGAGGAGATTTACCAGAATGTTGCCTGGTATGGAGGGAAGATCTTATGAGGAAAGGCTGAGGGACTTGAGTCTGTTTTCGTTAGAGAAGAAGGTTACGAGGTGACTTAATTGAGGCATACAAGATGATCAGAGGATTGGATAGGGTGGACAGTGAGAGCCTTCTTCCTCGGATGGTGATGTCTAGCACGAGGGGTCATGGCTTTAAATTGAGGGGAGATAGATATAGGACAGATGTCAGAGGTAGGTTCTTTACTCAGAGAAGTAAGGGTGTGGAATGCCCTGCCTGCAACAGTAGTGGACTCGCCAACACCAAGGACATTCAAATGGTCATTGGATAGACATATGGACGATATGAGAATAGTGTCGATGGGCTTTAGAGTGGTTTCACAGGTCGGCGCAACATTGAGGGCCGAAGCGCCTGTACTGCGCTGTAATGTTCTATGTTCTATGTTCTATGAGGTTTGTGACGACTAATTGAAAAGGGCTCCTTCAGCCAAACATATCCAAGAACGATTGATGTCGTCTTAATCAAACACTTAGGATGGGATTCTCCCACCGCTTCCGCCCGGCGACCGGAGAATCCCGGTCAGTGGATTTCTCCATTGTCGGTGTCTCGCCTGTGGCGTTCTTGCGGCAGGCGGGGCGGAAGAATCCAGCCCTTAGGACGTTGTGTAGCGCAGTCAGTAGCATCCCTGCTTCCACGTCAGAAGATCTGGGTTCAAGTCCCACTCCAGGACTTGGTGGCCAAGGAAGGTGTGTTCATGTATTCAAACAGGCTGAGTGTGAACCTGCAAATCCTTTCAACACATACCCATGTCAGGTAAGAGTGAGAGAGAATCCTTGTCAACCATATAATAGAAAGAATGTTAGAGTCTACCATCACTATGCATAGCTCCGGATGGCAACACGCATGTTGCCATGACAACATGCATGTTCCACGGCAATACAGAATCCCTGAGTGAACTATAACCCTTTCAAATACGTTACCCTCAAAATACAAGTTTGACAGACATGAACATCCCACAATAAATCCTTGATTAATCTGTGCCTTTCTAAATGATGATTTATAGTGTCCCTCAGAATATTTTCCAATAAATTGCCCACCACAGAAGTTCGGCTAACTGGTCTGTAATCACTTGATCTAGCTTCTTCGCTTTTCAAACAACAATATAACATCAACAGTGCCCTAGCACCAAGTCTGCACCTAGAGAGGATTGGAAAATGATGATCAGAACCTCTTCTCTTCTCTTGTTCCTTTTAGCAGACTGGGATACATTTCCTCTGGGCCTGATGGTTTTGGAATAGTTTGAGATCATGAATGTGGTGCAAAAATGCCAGCTCTTTCTTTTCCTTTTACAGAGGAAATGTAACAGAAACAGGAACTGGGATCATTGTTCTATGAAATAAAGGCTGGAAGAACCTATCTCCTGCTCTTACCTTTTGCCGGTAGTCAAGTAAAGTAAATATCAGGAATAACCTCCATGAGACCCACAGACAACCCAATTGATCTTCCCGTGGGGCTTGTGGAATACAAGCTTCCCCATTGAGGGGCGGAGGTTTGGTAGCTGGGGCTCATGAAACTAGCACTTAAAAGCCAGCCAGGATTGGGACCACCATAATCGGTAGTCTTGGCTGGGACCTATGTGCTATATGGCGTGTTGCAGCCTTTACTTTTCTGCCTTAAGAATAAACCTACATTTATATCATCTTCTCGGGTCTATTGATGGTGTTAAACTGGCGACGAGAAAAAAACTACAACTATGATTCTGGACGTCCAGAACACACTTCCTCAGCTCTAGAGCAAGGTCAGTGCGAATTTAAAAATGCCGCTATTTGGGAGACTTGAGGCTTTCGCCGCAGGTGTGGAAGATTGGACCCAGTTTACTGAATGGATATGGTATTTCTTCGAGGCAAATGCTATGACAGGAGATGAATGGCAAAAGGTCCTGACTGCCTGCGCAGCCCCAGCTTTCAGTGTGATCAAAAGGCTTACCTACTGGGCAGCCCCAGATTCAAAGATCTTTCAGCTGGTAGCGCCTGTTTCAGACCATTATGACCCCAAACCATCGGTGATTGTGCAGTGGTACAGATTCAGCACGGCCAGGAAAACCCCGGGGGAGTTGGTCACGGAATTCCTGAAGCATCTTTGCAAGCTGGCTGAGCATTGCAACTACGGGCCATCCCACCCAGAGATGTTGCGAGGCCACCTAGAACGTGGCAACAACAATGTGGCGACACAACGTAAGTTATTGGCAAAACCTTCTTCGGACTTAAAAAAGGAGAGAATTATCCATCTTGCATGAAAATGCAGAAAAGGGAGTCCAGGACTCCATGGATATGGATGTAATACAATTGGCTGCACCCCCCCCTTTCCAGTGAACAATGCCACCCCCCCCCCCCCGCGCTCGAGAGCAGGGCCTATTGGACCCAGTCACCACCAGAGCAACATTGTGGTCAGACCTATTGGCCAAGGGCCAGCGCAGTCCAATGAGACTTCTCTCCTGAGGTCCAGGTAGAAGACTCACAATGGTGCTGCATTTGTGATCGCAGGAACCATGGGGGCCGCAAACACCAGAATCAACAGTGAGCGTGTCACCCTGGTCAGGTGACACAACCACACAGAGCCAGGGCTTTATACTTAGCACAGTGTAATGATCCTGGATCAGACCCCAACAGTGGCTACGACACTGGACAGAAACCCAAATATTTTATTTTCATTTTGTAAGACTGTGAGGAAAGGATGCCTCATTCTAGGAGTGGTTTCACACAAACTTTATTCCCAAAACAGTATTAAAATATCTTTTACATCAGACAAGAAAACAGCTTGCAATGAGCCCTTAAACAATGCCAATCAACACAGTGACATTAAAATCCTTAACTACTATCTTTACTTCTACTCAACATAAACAACAAGAAACATCTCAGGTCAACATCCACTTTTAAATCCAGTGAGCAGACTTTTGTGAGGGCCACGAAGAATCCAGCACGAGCTTCAAGGATACAAGAAATAACATTTATTTACAATAACATATATATATATATATTTTATACGGGCAGCGTGTAACGAGACGGAGACCGGCGCTTCCGTGATGAACGGCGTAACGGTTGTACATCCACGGCCCGTGGGCCCAAGGATTCCCCCTCTGATGCGTCCTGTGTCTCCATCTCGGAGTCAGAGTCTGCTGCCTCTGTCATCTCGGCATCTCTATCTTTGCGCGGTTCTGTAACGACTTGCGCAGGCTTTGAGTGAGGCACCAGAGGAAGATTGTGAGGACTACTTTCCATTGTCTCTGGTCTCTGCGGCTGTAGAAATGATCTCCGGGGGTGGGGAATCTTTGGAAGGGATAGCCTTCTGGACCGAACGTGGTCTACATGTTTGCGCTGGAGACGACCCTGGGCTTGCACCTGGTAAGTTATAGGGCCCGTTTGGCGAAAGATTACGCCAGGGACCCACTGGGCACCCCAGCAAAATTTCGAACGAACACTGGGTCACCGGGTGCAAACTGCCGAATTGGCCGATGCCGAGAAAAACCCTGTCCCTGCCGTTCTTGTGAAGGGCATACTTTTGCGCCAATGTCCGGGAAAACCATACTAAGGCGGGTGCGAAGTCTCCGGCCCATTAGGAGTTCTGCAGGAGCTACACCGGTCACCGCATGGGGGGTGGTTCTATACGAAAATAAAAAGTGAGCCAGTCTCGTGTCCATTGACCCGGAAGACTGCTTTTTTAGGCCTCATTTGAATGTCTGCACTGCGCGCTCCGCCAACCCATCTGAAGCCGGGTGGTAAGGCGCAGTGCGGATATGGCGTATGCCGTTCATCTTAATGAACCTCGCAAACTCCTCACTGGTGAATGGAGTGCCGTTATCCGTGACCAGCACCTTGAGGAGGCCATGTGTACTAAAAGACAAACGCATCTTCTCAATTGTTGCGCAGGACGTTGTGCCTAGCATCTTATGCACCTCTAGCCATTTAGACTGGGCATCAATTAATAAAAGGAACATGGATCCTTGAAAAGGACCGGCGAAATCCACATGCAAGCGGGCCCAAGGCCGCCCTGGCCATTCCCAGTGATGTAGGGGCGCAGCCGGCGGAAGCTTCTGATGCTCCTGACAAATGGAGCAGCTTTGGGCCACTTTCTCAATGTCGGCGTCGAGGCCTGGCCACCAAACATAACTCTGGGCCAACATTTTCATTTTGGTCACACCGGGATGCCCATTGTGCAAGTCTCTTAGTATTAGCTCATGTCCTTTTTCCCGGACAATCACACATGTCCCCCACAAGAGGATGCAGTCTTCCATACTGAATTTTGTCAGCTTGGAGAAAAATGCCCGCAACTCGCCTGGGAGCCGTCTATGCTGCCCACCATACAGGACTATGTGTCGAACCTTTGACAGGACTGGCTCCATCTGGGTCCACTCACGGATCTGTGATGCCGTGACAGGCAAGGTGTCCATAGAATTTAGGGTTGCAACCACCTCACTGGTCGTGGGGGTCGACATGGGGCCGGTCGATAAAGGCAATCGGCTCAGTGCGTCGGCATTCGCTCTCTGCGTTCCTGGTTTGTGCTCCAGAGAATACTCGTATGCAGCGAGCAACAAAGCCCAGCGCTGGATCCGTGTGGAAGCAATGGGCGGTATTGGCTTATCCTCTCTGAAAAGTCCCAGCAGAGGGTTATGATCAGTCACAATAGTGAAGTGGCGGCCATACATGTACTGGTGGAAACGTTTCACCGCAAAGATCACTGGCAGGCCCTCCTTCTCGATCTGCGCGTCCTTTTTTGCCGCTGCAGACAATGTGCGGGAGGCGAAAGCTATCGGCCGCTCGGCCCCGTTCTCCATCTTGTGGGACAGGACGGCCCCAATACCATACGGGGATGCATCACATGTGACGAGCAAAGGCTTTCCAGGATCATAGTGGGTTAGTAACCCAGACAACGACAATTGTTGTTTTACCCGCCGGAAAGTGGGTTCTTGCGGTTGACCCCAAACCCAGGTGTGATTTTTCTTTAGCAGAAGATGCAATGGGGCCAGCGTAGTTGCCAGATTGGGGAGGAACGTCCCGTAATAGTTTACGAGGCCAAGAAAAGAACGAAGATGCAAAGTGTCAATTGGGGCGGGGGCCTGTTGAGTCGGCGCACCTTCTCTGCGGCGGGGTGCAAACGTTCGCGGTCCACCCAATAACCGAGGTAGACTACTTCCTTCGCCTGAAAGGCACACTTTGTGCGACGTAAACGGACTCCAGCCTCCGAAAAGTGTCTAAGAACAGCCTCCAGATTTTCCAAATGTTCCTGCTCTGACGTCCCTGTAATCAAAACGTCATCTAAGTCGACAGCGACACGCGGTAAACCTCTCAAAATGCCCTCCATAACACGTTGAAAAATAGCGCAGGCAGAGGATACTCCAAAGGGCAACCGTGTATATTCATACAGGCCCCGGTGTGTATTAATTGTTACATATGGTCGGGAGGCAGGGTCCAGCTCCAACTGTAGGTAGGCGTGACTCATATTTAATTTTGTGAACGAGAGTCCACCTGCAAGCTTTGCGTAGAGATCCTCTATGCGAGGCATTGGATATCGGTCGAGTCGGGAAGCCGTATTCACTGTAAGTTTATAGTCGCCGCACAAGTGAACTGTGGCATCTGGCTTTATTACAGGTACAATTGGTGCTGCCCAGTCAGCGAAAAGGACGGGCCTGATAATACCCAAAGTTTCCAAACGAGTGAGCTCCCCTTCTACCTCCTCGAGCAAGGCGTAAGGCACCGGGCGCCCCTGGAAATAGCGCGGCGTGGCTCCTGGTTCGACTTGGATATGGGCTGCGGCCCTTTTTATTTTCCCCAAACCGGGCTGAAATAATTCTAGGTATCGTCCTAGCACCTCAGTCAACCCTCCAGAAACTGTTTGGAGGATGTGCTGCCACTGCAAGCGCAAATGGCGCAACCAGTCCCGACCCAACAGGCTGGGCCCATCGCCGCGCACCACGATATGTGGGAAACACCCCCCCTGGTGTCCATAAACACCAGGGGTCATCGTAGTTCCTGCAATGTCCAATGGTTCCCCCGTGTAGGTGGCCAACCTGGCCTGTGTGTCGGTTAATGTAAGGGTCTGTATACCCTGCTTGATGCGGTCGAATGTCCTCTGGGTGATCACGGAGACCGCTGCGCCAGTGTCCAACTCCATCTCGAGCGGGTGACCATTGACCCGTACTGTCACCTTATTGGGGACCACACGGGGAGCTGCCACATAATGCAGCTGCAGGCAGTCGTCCTCCGTCTCCACGTCCTCAGGAGTAGTCGCCGCAGGTTCATCCACATGGTAGGTACGGCCCCTGGGCTGGTCCCAGTTTCGGTCGGAACGACGGCGCCTCTGGCGCCCCCAGGACCGGCGTCCGCGATGGGGTCGGCGCCTACAAGTCTGACACGGACATGGCTCCTCATCCATTGGTTCTGGAGAAGGTTCCCTTCGGGGAGGAATGTCCGACGGCCACTGGTGTCGATCCGGACGTCATCTCACCCAAGGTACCGCAGGAGTGCGGGGAGACATTTTCGGACGGAAGGTGTTGCGCCCCAAGGCATGCACTTCCATTCCCTGTATCTCCTGCACTCCTCGTTCTGCACTCTCTCGAGGCAATACTATTTGAATGGCCTGTTGCAAAGTCAATGTTGGCTGAGCTATCAACTTTCTCTGGGTGGCCGCATTGTTAATACCGCAAACCAAACGGTCGCGTAACATTTCTGACAAGGTCTCACCATAGTCACAGTACTCCGCAATCCTGCGTAGCCTGGATAGAAAATCGGCAAGGGATTCTCCTGGGGTCCTTTCAGCGGTATTAAACCGGTAACGTTGGACTATCATGGACGGGGCTGGGTTAAAATGTTGCCCCACTAAATTCGCAGTTCCTCCAACGTTTTGGTGTCCGGCGCAGCTGGGTATGTAAGGCTCCTAATCACCCCAAACGTATGCGGGCCGCAGGCGGTGAGCAATATGACCACCTGGCGCTCATTTTCAGTGATATTGTTTGCCCGGAAATAGTAACGCATCCGTTGTGCATACTGGTTCCAGCTTTCCAGCGCAGCATCAAAAACATCCAAACGTCCGTACAGAGGCATGGTATAATAGAAAACAACTTCCAACCTGTATCCAACAAAAGTCCAGGGCGGTGGCTTCGGCAGTGTAGACAGCTATTCACTTTAACCCTCGTCACTAGTTTTGTGAGGGCCATGAAGAATCCAGCATGAGTTTCAAGGATACAAGAAATAACATTTATTTACAATAACATATATATACATAACAGCAGCAACCTCACTTGCTGCTTACTCCTTCCTGCTAGTTCCAAACTGGCCAGCTTTATTTATGCAGGGAGTCTGCTAATGGTGTCTCCGCCCCCCTCATTGGGGAAGCTCATACTCTCACAGGATTGTAGGATTGTCATTAGTCCCCAGCCAATGGTAAGCAGGCACGTTATAACACAGACCCAGACATACTTGCTTAAGCGATGTTCTTAAGCAGTTTTAAGAGATGTACCTGAATCCTGTCACAACAATGCAGGATCTTGAGTCTTCAAAAACATTCTTCATGGTTTGACCTCCAGGAACCAATTTCTGCAAAATGCTTGGTACTCTAGCTCCTCCCATTAGTTATATCATCTTGTCAAGTTGAAATACATATCTCTAATGCATTACTCCACAGGGAACCCTCTTAATCCAAAATAAAATCCATTAGTTCAAGCCTTTACAATGTCTTAATTGCACCTCTGGCTCCCAAGAAGCTGAACTGTCTTGCAAATCAGGATTTTTAAAGCACTAATGCAGCAGTCATACACACTAACTCAGGCTTTTAACCTTACAGCACCAAATATATATAATACAATGTATCTGAAATTTCTACATTCATCACAACAGCCTGATGAGGATGATTGCATGCAGTTAAATTGCATTATGGCACCAAAAGTAGCCCCCATCAAGATCACCATCCAGGTAATCAGCCATCTATTAGAGATGGAAATAGACACAGGGGCTGCTGTCTTGGTCAGTGGACAACAAACATACCCGAAGGTTTGTACAGGGATGCAGCATCTGGCCCAAAGAAAATTAAGGCATGGTTGGCGACGTATACTGGAGGGCCATTAGCCACCATTGGGACAACGATAACTCTAGTTACCTACGGGCAACAATCAGTTTGCCTGCCACTGATGGTGGTGCTGGGGCCTGGTCCCAGGTTTTGGGCTGCGACTGGTTGCAGAGACTCCGACTGCACTGACAGCAGGGGCGTCATTCTCCGCCGGCGGGAGTCTCCGTTTTGCCGGCGCCCGGGGGTTTCCCGACGGCGTGGGGCTGCCCCACAATGGGAAACCCCATTGACCGGCCGGTGTTACGGAGACTCCCGCCGGCCGGTCGGGGCAGAAATGTGGCGGGGCGGGTAGGAGAATTTCGCCCCTGATCTTTAGAATGGGCACAGGTATGAGGTCCTGGGAAAATACTTAGAGTTTTTTTAAGATGGTTTAGGGAAGATAAAGGGAGCCATTGCCAAAATGTACATGGACCCAGAGGCCCAACCCAAGTATTTTAGGGCTTTCCCAGTTCACTATGCCCTACTGTCGAAAGTGGACGGCTAGCTCAGCCGACTGGAGAACTTGGGGATTATTCGCCCAGTTCAGTTTGTGGAATGGGCAGCACCAGTGGTCCTGGTGCTGAAGCCAGACAAGACCATCCACCTGTGCGCCGATTATAAAATTATAGTGAACAAAGACTCCCATTTGGATGGGTATGTAATGCCGCATGTGGCGGACCACGATACGAAGTTGGCTGGGGACCATTCTTTCTCCAAGTTGGACATGGGCCACGCATTCCTCCAGTTGGAGCTGAATGCAGCACCCAGGAAATATGTGACCATCAGTGCCCACAGAGGATTGTATGAATACACCAGGCTCCCATTTGGAGTATCAACCGCCTGTACAACCTTCCAGCGGCTTATGGCGAGCATCCTTCAAAAGGCTGCCAAAGGTGATGGTCTACCATAAGACCATAAGACATAGGAGCGGAAGTAAGGCCATTCGGCCCATCGTGTCCACTCCACCATTCAATCATGGTTGATTTCAACTCCATTTACCCGCTCTCTCTCCATAGCCCTTAATTCCTCGAGAAATCAAGAATTTATCAACTTCTGTCTTAAAGACACTCAACGTCCCGGCCTCCACCGCCCTCTGTGGCAATGAATTCCACAGACCCACCACTCTCTGGCTGAAGAAATTTCTCCTCATCTCTGTTCTAAAGTGAGTCCCTTTTATTCTAAGGCTGTGCCCCCGGGTCCTAGTCTCCCCTGCTAATGGAAACAACTTCCCTACGTCCACCCTATCTAAGCCATTCATTATCTTGTAAGTTTCTATTCGATCTCCCCTCAACCTCCTGAACTCCAATGAATATAATCCCAGGATCCTCAGACGTTCATCGTATGTTAGGCCTACCATTCCTGGGATCATCCGTGTGAATCTCCGCTGGACCCACTCCAGCGCCAGTATGTCCTTCCTGAGGTGTGGGGCCCAAAATTGCTCACAGTATTCTAAATGGGGCCTAACTAATGCTTTATAAAGCTTCAGAAGTACATCCCTGCTTTTATATTCCAAGCCTCTTGAGATGAATGACAACATTGCATTTGCTTTCTTAATTACGGACTCAACCTGCAAGTTTACCTTTAGAGAATCCTGGACTAGGACTCCCAAGTCCCTTTGCACTTCAGCATTATGAACGTTGTCACTGTTTAGAAAATAGTCCATGCCTCTGTTCTTTTTTCCAAAGTGCAAGACCTCGCACTTGCCCACGTTGAATTTCATCAGCCATTTCTTGGACCACTCTCCTAAACTGTCTAAATCTTTCTGCAGCCTCCCCACCTCCTCCATACTACCTGCCCTTCCACCTATCTTTGTATCATCGGCAAACTTAGCCAGAATGCCCCCAGTCCCGTCATCTAGATCGTTAATATATAAAGAGAACAGCTGTGGCCCCAACACTGAACCCTGCGGGACACCACTCGTCACCGGTTGCCATTCCGAAAAAGAACCTTTTATCCCAACTCTCTGCCTTCTGCCTGACAGCCAATCGTCAATCCATGTTAGTAACTTGCCTCGAATACCATGGGCCTTTATTTTACTCAGCAGTCTCCCGTGAGGCACCTTATCAAAGGCCTTTTGGAAGTCAAGATAGATAACATCCATTGGCTCTCCTTGGTCTAACCTATTTGTTATCTCTTTAAAGAACTCTAACAGGTTTGTCAGGCACGACCTCCCCTTACTAAATCCATGCTGACTTGTCCTAATCCGACCCTGCACTTCCAAGAATTTAGAAATCTCATCCTTAACAATGGATTCGAGAATCTTGCCAACAACCGAGGTTAGGCTAATTGGCCTATAATTTTCCATCTTTTTCTTTGTTCCCTTCTTGAACAGGGGGGTTACAACAGCAATTTTCCAATCCTCTGGGACTTTCCCTGACTCCAGTGACTTTTGAAAGATCATAACTAACGCCTCCACTATTTCTTCAGCTATCTCCTTTAGAACTCTAGGATGTAGCCCATCTGGGCCCGGGGATTTATCAATTTTTAGACCTCTTAGTTTCTCTAGCACTTTCTCCTTTGTGATGGCTACCATATTCAACTCTGCCCCCTGACTCTCCGGAATTGTTGGGATATTACTCATGTCTTCTACTGTGAAGATTGATGCAAAGTACTTATTCAGTTCCTCAGCTATTTCCTTGTCTCCCATCACAAAATTACCAGCGTCATTTTGGAGCGGCCCAATGTCAACTTTTGCCTCCCGTTTGTTTTTAATGTATTTAAAGAAACTTTTACTATCATTCCTAATGTTACTGGCTAGCCTACCTTCAAATTTGATCCTCTCTTTCCTTATTTCTCTCTTTGTTATCCTCTGTTTGTTTTTGTAGTCTTCCCAATCTTCTGACTTCCCACTACTCTTTGCCACATTATAAGCTTTCTCTTTTGCTTTGATGCATTCCCTAACTTCCTTTGTCAGCCATGGCTGCCTAATCCCCCCTCTGATAACCTTTCTTTTCTTTGGGATGAACCTCTGTACTGTGTCCTCAATTACTCCCAGAAACTCCTGCCATTGCTGTTCTACTGTCTTTCCCACTAGTCTCTGCTCCCAGTTGATTTTCGTCAGTTCCTCCCTCATGCCCCTGTAGTTACCTTTATTTAACTGTAACACCTTTACGTCTGATTCTACCTTCTTTCTTTCAAATTGGAGATTGAATTCTACCATATTATGATCACTGCCTCCTAAGTGCTCCCTTACTTTAAGATCTTTAATCAAGTCTGGCTCATTACATAACACTAAGTCCAGAATGGCCTGTTCCCTCGTGGGCTCCATCACAAGCTGTTCCAAAAAGCCCTCCTGTAAACATTCAATGA
Source organism: Scyliorhinus torazame (assembly GCF_047496885.1). Lineage (NCBI taxonomy): Eukaryota > Metazoa > Chordata > Chondrichthyes > Carcharhiniformes > Scyliorhinidae > Scyliorhinus > Scyliorhinus torazame. The sequence continues at coordinate 69,491,773 of NC_092723.1, read as the reverse complement.
ATTCCCTTTCCTTGGGTCCACTGGCAGCATTATTTACCCAGTCCACCTGCATATTGAAGTCCCCCATGATTACTGTGACCTTGCATTTCTGATTAAGTCCAACAGGTTTGTTGGAATCCTTTTGGTGTCAACATTGAATGATGTGGAGATGCCGGCGTTGGATTGGAGTGAGCATCAGAATCCTTACAACACCAGGTTAAAGTCCAACAGGTTTGTTTCAAATCACTAGCTTTCGGAGCACTGCTTCTTCCTCAGGTGAATGAAGAGGTAGGTTCCAGAAACATTTATATCGACAAAGTCAAAGATGCAAGACGATACTTTGAATGCGAGCATTTTCAGGTAATTAAGTCTTTACAGAGCCAGTGAGAGGAGGTCAGTAACATCTACAGACACTGAAAGATGCCCTCATACGAACAGGATATGACAGTTCCAATGAGCCATAGCAAAAAACCACACCGACCTCCTCAGAAGACAAACACGGGACACAACCGACAGAGTACCCTTCGTCGTCCAGTACTTCCCCGGAGCGGAGAAACTACGACATCTTCTTCGCAGCCTTCAATACATCATCGATGAAGCCGAACATCTTGCCAAGGTCATCCCCATTCCCCACTACTTGCCTTCAAACAACCGTGCAACCTCGAACAAACCATTGTTTGTAGCAAATACCCGGCCTTCAGAACAGCGACCACGGCACCACACAACCCTGCCATGGCAATTCGTGCAAGACATGCCAGATCATCGACATGGATACCACCATTACACGTGAGAACACCACCCACCAGGTACGCGGTACATATTTGTGCGACTCGGCCAACGTTGTCTACCTCATACGCTGCAGGAAAGGATGTCCCGAAGCGTGGTACATTGGTGAGACCATGCAGACACTGTGACAATGGATGAACGGACATCGCGCGACAATCGACAGGCAAGAATGTTCCCTTCCAGTCGGTGAACACTTCAGCAGTCAAGGACATTCAGCTTCTGATCTTCGGGTAAGCGTTCTCCAAGGTGGCCTTCAGGATGCGCGACAACGCAGAATTGCAGAGCAGAAACTTATAGCCAAGTTCCGCACACATGAGTACGGCCTCAACCGGGACCTGGGATTCATGTCGCATTACATTAACCCCCCACCATCTGGCCTGGGCTTGTGAAATCCTTACAACTGTCCTGACTTGAGACAATTCACACCTCTTTAACCTGGGGTTACCCCTCTCTCTGGCTCTGTGAAGACTTAATTACCTGCAAATGCTCGCATTCAAAGTATCGTCTTGCATCTTTGACTTTGTCTATATCAATGTTTCTGGAACCTACCTCTTCATTCACCTGAGGAAGGAGCAGTGCTCTGAAAGCTAGTGATTTGAAACAAACCTCGTTTTAACCTGGTGTTGTAAGACTTCGATCATTGAATGAGTTAGTGTACAACTGTTGGAGCATGCCTGTCTTGAAGGCTTCAAATGTGGGTCCTACACAATGTACTGAAATGTGAAGGACCAGGAGAGATTTTCTTCTTTCTGTCTAGGTATAAAACAGGCTCTCAATCTATCAATCAAAATGAAAATTGGATGGTTTCTATAATTGGTGACAGATTGGAAACGTATACCTGGGCACCAAGTTGAAAACTTAGCCTGAGATCTTACTGGCGGCTGTATCGTCTAATGTATGCAGCAACAATTTCTCATTAACTATTCCAGGAATCTGAGATAACCCCAGAAAATGACAATGTCCAATACGATTCCAGGACATCTGTAGAAGAACAAGTGGGGTTCAGTGACGAGAGCGGAGAAGGTAAGTGTTTGACAACATTTGGACATATCATGATATTCTTGGGGTGCTCTTTTCCCCTTTAGTTGATTTGTATCTCACCAGCTGACTGATTTTGTGACCACCACCCCCCTCTTTCTGGGTCATTCTCTGCCCAGTAAGGGCAGACATCTGATAGAACAAATTCTGCTCTGCAACCATCCAATGGTGTCTTTAGGGCTGGCAAGTCCTGGAACTACATCTCTGAGTGTTAATAATCTAATAAGAGGGGCATTGGAAAATTTTGGGGTCGTTGCAAAAATTGTGAAGATTTTACCTGATTTGGTTAGCTGTTTAAAAATTGTTGCATTTGAGATTAATCCCCAACCCTATCCCAGTATACACTGCAACTCGTTCCCTTCCAGTTAAGTGTCTCTCAAACCTTTCTTACAATCTCCAATTCCTTTCCCTGATAAAGTCCTTGGGCGAAATTCTCCGGAAACGGCGCGATGTCCGCCGACTGGCGCCCAAAACGGCGCAAATCAGACGGGCATCGCGCCGCCCCAAAGGTGCGGAATCCTCTGCATCTTTGGGGGCCGAGCCCCAACCTTGAGGGGCTAGATCGGCGCCGGACGAATTTCCATCCCGCCAGCTGGCGGAAAAGGCCTTTGGTGCGGAAATGACATCTCCGGGCGGCGCATGCGCGGGGGCGTGTGCGCGGGGGCGTGTGCGGCCGCTGACAGCTTCCCACGCATGCGCAGTGGAGGGAGTCTCTTCTGCCTCCGCCATGGTGGAGACCGTGGCGGAGGCGGAAGGGAAAGAGTGCCCCCACGGCACAGGCCCGCCCGCGGATTGGTGGGCCCCGATCATGGGCCAGGCCACCGTGGGGGCACCCCCCGGGGCCAGATCGCCCCGTGCCCCCCCAGGACCCCGGAGCCCACCCGCGCCACCTTGTCCCGCCGCTAAGGTAGGTGGTTTAATTTACGCTGGCGGGACAGGTATTTTAGCGGCGGGACTTCGACCCATCCGGGCCGGAGAATCGAGCGGGGCGGCCACCAACCGGCGCGCCGCGATTCCCGCCCCCGCCGAATATCCGGTGCCGGAGACTTCGGCAACCGGCAGCGGCGGGATTCACGCCAGCCCCCGGTGATTCTCCGACCCGGGCATGATAGACCCATGCCCTGAATTAGCTTTGCTCATTGTAAGAGTTATTTAGATGGCTTTGAAACCTCCTCACATTGGAGTACTTTTGTTTTCTCTTTCGACATCAAATGAGAGGCAGTGACAACTGAACTGTTAAATCCGATTGAACTGAAAGCCGAGGTCAGTATTTTAGGGAATAAATCAAATTAAAAATAGAGAACTTAAATTAGTCGGTAAATTCTGAAGAAAAGCCTATATACAGACAGTGAGGATCTCTTTACAAGGAAGGTGCTTGGAGATAAGCGCCTGTCTGCGATGGAGATATGGAGAATTGTACCAATCTGCCAAAATCACATTTGAACTAAAATTATTGAGAAGGAAGATGTTTACTGAAACCTTTCCATATTTTATGTGGAATTGTTTCAGCAATGTGCAATATGACTCATGGGAAGGTTGGAATAAAGAATTAAAAGACCTGTCAGGTATTTCCAGCATTTTCTATCTTTGCATAGAAAGTGAGTATTGGAACAGATATCATGGAACATATCAACCTGGTACATGGAACTCTTTGGACCTGTTCATTTGGGTTCTCTGGCTAAAATTCAAAGTTGCGGGGGTGGGGGATGAATTTGCGTAATGCAGCGGCACAGACTTACGTCGAGGTCTCAAGGACAGACAGTGCCGCAAGTCACTTGCTACCTGTGCAGCTTTCTTCAATGATGTCAGTGCGGAAAACCACGTGGATCATGCATGTAGCAGCCCTCTCTCTCCTCCCCCCTCCCCACCCCCCCCCCCCCCCCCCCCCACCCCCCAATGGGAAGCGATGATGGTCTGCAAAGCGTCCCTTGAAGCAGAACAACATGAATACATTTCTCTGCCATTTGGCTTTGCTATAAGTGTTGCGAATTGTACTTGCAGGATAAAAGAAAGGAATTGCTGAAGCAGTGGGGTTGAACACAATAATCAACACAAGTTTATTTGGTGGTTGTGAACTGTACAAAGCTTTGATCTAGACTGAGGCAAAGCCCACGAAGTGGCTGATGACACCACAGATTGTCAACACTTAAAGTGACCATGCAACAATTAACCCACATATATAACATCTCTTTCCCTTTATTTCTGAGTTCCAACACAACAAATAACTACAGTATTTTTACATAGTCATTTACATAAATATACAAGGGCAGGCATTCCATTATGACACAATGGTAATGTGGTCAATAGGAAAGACGATCTGGTGGGCATCTTCCACACTGGTTGCCTGCACACTTCACGGGTTTGATTGTTCTTGACCTCAGAGGTGCTCTCCCCTCTTGGGCAGCACGGTAGCATTGTGGATAGCACAATTGCTTCACAGCTCCAGGGTCCCAGGTTCGATTCCGGCTTGGGTCACTGTCTGTGCGGAGTCTGCACATCCTCCCCGTGTGTGCGTGGGTTTCCTCCGGGTGCTCCGGTTTCCTCCCACAGTCCAAAGATGTGCAAGTTAGGTGGATTGGCCGTGCTAAATTGCCCTTAGTGTCCAAAATTGCCCTTAGTGTTAGGTGGGGTTACTGGGTTATGGGGTTATGGGGATAGGGTGGAGGTGTTGACCTTGGGTAGGGTGCTCTTTCCAAGAGCAGGTGCAGACTCGATGGGCCGAATGGCCTCCTTCTGCACTGTAAATTCTATGATAAACTATGATGAAGTGGATGTTTCTACCCTGGAAAGTGTTAGTTCTTTTGCAGAAGGAAGACTAGTTGCAGCAGGGGATTCTTCGTCAATCTCTGCTTCTGCAGATTGACCAGAAGTTGCAAACCCATGATCTGGCTGTATGGTTCTGTCGTACATGGCATTGGCTCATCAATACTTGTAGATAGCAGCTGATCACTTCCGGGTACGGCTATGCAGAGCTAGGTCGCATATTCGGCAGCTCCTGCTTGGAACGGACTTTTGGGCTCTTTTACAGGGCCCCCACGGCATTTGTTTGACTTTTCCCGGTGTGGGAAGAAGGCTGCAATATTCCCCCGACAGTGTCCCCCAGGAAGGGTATGTCTCTTGGTTGCCAGACACACGCAGAAACAGTAAAAGATTTGGCTGCAACTGCAGGATAAACAGGGCCTCTTCCAGCATGCAGGCGGGGGAAGGGCAAGCTTAAAGCTGCAAGCTGACCTGAGGGCCTGTATCAAAAGTGAATTCTAGCAGCAGAGGGAACAACTGTGAAAAGACCTCATCAAGGCCACTGAAGGGACTTCCGGTTGCGGTGATGCCTAGCTAGCCGCACGCTTCGGCGGCTCCAGCTCCGACGGACCTTCGGGCTCTTTTAAGAGCCCCAACGGGGAATTTTTCGACGACGCAACCCGGTGTGCGGCATGTGAGAAGGGAGTCCCCCCCAAACGAAGGAGGAAAAAACCGGCGGCGGCGGCTGCAGCGCGAGGAATCGTCGACCAAAGGGTCAGAAAGAGAGACGTACAAGATGGCGGCGGAGAAAGCGCAGGCGACATGGGGGCCTGAGCATGAAATTGTGAGACGGTGCGTGGAGCTGCTGAAGAGGGAGGTGCTGACCCCGTTGCTACAGGCAATTGAGGGGCTCAAGGAGACATTAAAGACCCAGGAGACAGAGCTCCGTGTGGTGGAGCAGAAGGTGACAGATATTGAGGACGAGATCCTGGGCATGGCGGTTAAGACACAGACGCACGAGGCACTTCATAAAAAGTGTACTGAAAGGATCGAAGCCCTAGAAAATGGAGCGCGAAGGAAGAACCTTCGGATACTGGGTCTCCCTGAGGGTGTGGAAGGAGTGGACTGTGGAGCGTACGCAAGTACGATGCTGAGCTCACTGATGGGTGCTGAGGCCCCTACGGGCCCCTTGGAGGTGGAGTGGGCAAATCGGATTCCGGCGAGAAGACCAAAAGCGGGAGAACCACCCAGGGCGATAATCGTGCGATTTTACCGCCTTAAGGATAGAGAAGAGGTCCTGAGATGGGCTAAAAAGGTGCGGAGTAGCAGATGGGAGAATGCAGTGGTACGGGTATACCAGGATTGGAGTGCAGAGGTGGCGAGAAGGAGGGCGAGCTTCAACCGAGCCAAAGAGGTGTTGCATAAAAGGAAGGTGAAGTTCGGGATGCTGCAGCCGGCAAGACTATGGGTCACGTATCAGGAGAGACACCATTATTTTGAGACGGCGGAGGAAGCATGGACCTTCATCAAAGAAGAGAAATTGGATCGGAACTGAGGGACTGATGCTGCAGGAAATGTTATTGTTAATGTTACGGTGGAAGTTAATTGAGAAGTAAACAGGGAAGGGGGGAGACATTGGGGAAATGTGGGCGCCGGTGGGGGGGGAAAGACGGGACATAGTTGGAGAATGGGGAAGGGGAGGGGGAGGGGAAAGGGAGCTGCGCCATAAGAGGCGGGTCAGGTAAAGGGATGTTCCCGCACCAGAAAGAATAAGGCGGGAAGACAGGCGCAAGGCGGATGGGAGTTCCCCACATGGGGGGGGTCGAGGAGTGAGCAGGAGTAGCTGGGGTCAGTTGAAGTCAGCTGACTTACGGAAGTAATATGGGGGGAGCAATCATGCTAGAAAGAGATCTAGCGGGGAGGGGGGGAGGGGGGGGAGGGGGGGGGACGGGGGACAACTGGGTTGCTGCTGCGGAAATCCAAAAGGAAATGGCTAAAGAGTGGGTGGGCGGGGATGGTGTGCGACGCTGGGGGAGCGAGCGGGAGCGCGGAGGCGGGATATGGGATTGGCCTAGAGAAGGTAATGGCTAGTCGACACGGGAGGGGGGCAGGTAGCCCCCTAGTGAGGCTGATCACGTGGAACGTGAGAGGCCTGAACGGACCGATAAAAAGGGCCAGAGTGCTCGCGCATTTGAAAGGACTAAGGGCAGACGTGGTTATGCTCCAAGAGACGCACCTAAAGGTGGCGGACCAAGTTAGGCTCAGGAAAGGATGGGTAGGACAGGTGTTCCACTCAGGACTGGACGCAAAGAATAGAGGGGTGGCCATTTTGGTGGGGAAACAGGTCGCATTTGAAGCAAAGAACATCGTAGCAGATAGCGGAGGCAGATATGTAATGGTGAGCGGCAGGCTGGAGGGAATGGAGGTCGTGTTGGTTAACGTGTATGCCCCAAACTGGGACGATGCGGGATTTATGAGACGGATGCTGGGGCGTATACCGGACCTGGAGGTAGGAAACTTGATTTTAGGAGGGGACTTTAATACGGTGCTGGACCCGGGGCTAGATAGATCCAGCTCAAGGACCGGAAGAAGGCCGGCAGCGGCCAAGGTACTTAAGGGGTTTATGGACCAAATGGGGGGAGTGGATCCATGGCGATTTCTTAGACCTAGGGCTAGGGAGTTTTCCTTCTTCTCCCATGTCCATAAAGTGTACTCCCGGATAGATTTTTTTGTTTTGGGAAGGTCGTTGATCTCTAGGGTGGAAGAAGCTGAGTACTCAGCCATAGCGGTTTCGGATCATGCCCCACATTGGGTGGACCTGGAATTAGGAGAGGAAAGGGAGCAGAGAACACTCTGGCGATTAGATGTGGGACTGATGGCGGATGAGGGAGTGTGTGCAAGAGTGCGGGGGTGTATTGAGAGATATCTGGAGGTCAATGACGACGGCGAGGTTCCTGTGGGAGTGGTATGGGAAGCACTAAAAGCGGTGGTCAGAGGAGAGCTGATCTCCATTGGGGCCCACAAAAGGAAAACAGAGGCCAAGGAAAGGGAAAGATTACTGGGGGAGATTTTAAGGGTGGATAGGGAATTTGCAGAGACCCCGGAGGAGGAATTGTACAGGGAGAGGAGACGACTCCAGACGGAATTTGACCTTCTGACCACCAGAAAGGCGGAGGTACTGTGGAGGAAGGCACAGGGGAGGAGGTATGAATATGGGGAAAAGGCGAGTCGCCTGTTGGCTCATCAATTGCGAAAGAGGGCAGCAGCGAGGGAGATAGGAGGAATTAGAGACGAAAGGGGAGACACGGTGCGAAGGGCAGGAAAGATAAATGAGGTGTTCAAGACCTTCTATGAGGAACTGTATAGGTCTCAACCCCCAGAGGGAGAGGAGGGGATGCGGCAGTTCCTGGACCAATTGAGGTTCCCGAAAGTGGAGGAGCGGGGGGTGGTAGGCCTGGGGGCACCGATTGGGGTGGACGAGGTTATTAAGGGACTGGGAAGCATGCAAGCAGGGAAGGCCCCAGGACCAGACGGGTTCCCGGTGGAGTATTACAGAAAATATGTGGACTTGTTGGCCCCGTTGATGGTGAGGACGTTCAATGAGGCCAGGAAAGGGGGGACTCTACCCCCGACGATGTCGGAGGCGACGATATCGTTAATTTTGAAGAGGGATAAAGATCCGTTGCAGTGCGGGTCCTATAGACACATTTCATTGTTGAACGTGGACGCCAAATTGTTGGCAAAGGTACTGGCATCGAGGATAGAGGACTGTGTCCCGGGGGTGGTGCACGAAGACCAGACAGGGTTCGTAAAAGGGAGACAACTGAATGTTAACGTGCGACGACTATTAGGGGTGATAATGATGCCCCCAGTGGAGGGGGAGGCAGAGATAGTGGCGGCAATGGACGCAGAGAAGGCATTTGATAGGGTGGAGTGGGAGTATTTATGGGAAGTGTTAAGGAGGTTTGGGTTTGGGAACGGGTTTATTAGCTGGGTTAGACTTCTTTATGGGGCTCCAACGGCAAGCGTAGTTACAGGTCGACATAGATCGGAGTATTTCCGACTATATAGGGGAACAAGACAGGGATGCCCGCTGTCTCCATTGTTGTTCGCGTTGGCAATTGAACCTCTGGCCATGGCGTTGAGAGACTCCAGGAAATGGAGAGGGGTGATTAGAGGGGGAGAAGAACACCGAGTCTCGTTATATGCGGATGACCTATTGTTATACGTGTCGGACCCAGCGGGGGGAATGATAGAGGTTATGCGAATTTTGAGGGGGTTCGGGGATTTCTCGGGGTATAGGCTAAACATGGGGAAGAGTGAATTATTTGTGATACATCCAGGGGACCAGAGTAGAGAGATAGAAGGCTTGCCTCTAAGGAAAGTGGAAAGAAACTTCCGATACCTGGGGATTCAGATCGCTAGGAGCTGGGGAACCTTGCACAGACTTAATCTGACACGGTTGGTAGAACAAATGGAGGAGGACTTCAAGAGGTGGGACATGCAGCCTCTATCGCTGGCGGGCAGGGTGCAAGCAATTAAGATGATGGTCCTCCCGAGGTTCTTATTTGTATTTCAATGTCTCCCTATACTAATCACTAAGACCTTTTTTAATAAAATAGACAGGAGCATCACGAGCTTCGTGTGGGCAGGGAAAGTTCCGAGAGTAAGGAGGGGGTTCCTTCAGCGTAGTAGGGACAGAGGAGGATTGGCACTACCGAACTTGGGCGATTACTATTGGGCCGCCAATGTGGCAATGATACGTAAATGGATGATGGAGGGTGAGGGAGCGGCGTGGGAAAGACTGGAGAGAAAGTCCTGTAAAGGGACGAGTTTAGAGGCGCTGGTTACGGCGCCGCTACCGATCTCACCTAAAAAGTTTACCACGAACCCGGTGGTGACGGCAACATTGAATATCTGGGGACAGTGGAGGCGACAGAGAGGGGTGCGGGGAGCCCTGGTGGGGTCCCCAATCAGGAACAACCATAGGTTCGCCCCAGGAAGAATGGATGGTGGATTTCAGAGCTGGTTCCAGTTGGGAATTAGGAGGGTGGGAGATTTATTTATAGATGGGACTTTTGCGAGCTTGGGAGCATTGGAGGAAAAGTATAAGTTGCCCCGGGGAAATTTCTTGAGATATATGCAGGTGAGGGCATTTACTAGACAACAGGTGAGGGAATTTCCGTTGCTCCCGACACAGGGGATACAGGACAGGGTGCTTTCAGGGGTGTGGGTCGGAGAGGGCAAGGTGTCAGAGATTTACCGAGAGATGAGGGAAGAGGGGGAGGAGTCGGTGGGCGAACTAAAAGGAAAGTGGGAAGAAGAACTAGGGGAGGAGATAGAGGAGGGTATGTGGGCTGATGCCCTAAGCAGGGTAAATTCCTCTTCCTCATGCGCCAGGCTTAGCCTGATTCAATTTAAGGTGCTACATAGAGCACACATAACGGGAGCAAGATTGAGCAGGTTCTTTGGAGTGGAGGACAAATGTGGGAGGTGTGGCGGGAGCCCGGCAAACCACACACATATGTTTTGGGCATGCCCGGCACTGGAAGGGTATTGGAAGGGAGTGACGGGAGTGATTTCGCGGGTGGTGAAGGCCCGGGTGAAACCAGGCTGGGGGTTAGCTCTATTTTGAGTTGCGGAAGAGCCGGGAGTGCAGGAGGCGAAAGAGGCCGATGTCGTGGCCTTTGCGTCCCTAGTAGCCCGGCGCAGGATCCTACTCATGTGGAAGGAGGCGAAACCCCCCGGACTGGAGGCCTGGGTAAACGATATGGCGGGGTTCATTAAACTGGAGCAGATAAAGTTTGCCCTGAGAGGATCGGCTCAAGGGTTCACCAGGCGGTGACAGCCATTTCTCGACTACCTAGGGGAACGTTAGAGGGAAGACAGATGACCAGCAGCAGCAACCCAGGGGGAAGGGGGGGGGGGGGGAGGGGGGGGGGGTTTAGTTTAGGTCAAAGATAAAGGGGTTTTGTTACTTGTGTATTGTTAAAAATTTCTGTATTGTTATTGTTGCGTTTGCTTTGTAAGAGGGGAAAAATTGTTGTTTGGGAAAAATTTTTCAATAAAACATCTATAAAAAAAAAGATAGCAGCTGATCTGCATGTCGTCTCCACAGTAACTCATCTCCTGTTTGTACGGTGTAAGAGATTGGACCAGTCTGAGCCAATACAGTTGCAGGAACCCACTTCTCACTAGTGGTATAGCTGTGTGCCAACACTTGCTTTCCATGTTTAAACAAGCATCTTCTTGAATGATCTTCTCTTATGACTTGCGACTGCTGATTGCGTACTACTATCTTGGACATCTCCTGCGATAAAAATAGATCAAAGGTAGTTCTCAGCTTCCCATTCATTAGTATTAAAGTAGGGGAACTCTGTGTATTCACATCTGTGGTGTTGCGATATGTCGCCAAGAAACTGTTTCAGTGGCGATGTAATATTGGTCCTTGGAGGTTTTCAGTGCGTGCTTCAAGGACTGGACAAACCTTTCGGCTAAACCATGGATGGATGGTAAGGCGCTGTTGTTACGTGTTGGATACTACTCATCTTTAAATAGTCCTCAAACTCCTGAGCCATAAATTGTGGACCGTTGTCACACACAAATTTTCTGGTTTCCGAAATCTGGTGAAAATGTCATCAAGCTTTTCAATAGATAGTTCCAGTCGTTATTTTCAGCAGGACCACCTCAGACCACTTGGAATGTGTGTCTACTATGAACAAGAACATGTGCCCCTTGTATGGATCAGCAAAGTTGATGTCAAAAAATTGCCGGGGCATTTTAGGACACTCCCATGAATGCAACAGGGACAACTGCAGTGCGTTCCTTGCCTGACTGGCACAGTCCTGCTTTTTTCTCTATCTGGGCATCAATTCCTGGCCACTAAAAGTAGCTCCATGCAAGTTCCTTTATTTGAACTATACCTGGGTGTCCTTCATGTAATTGTTCCAATATTTTTGTTGCAAATTTGGAGGAATTATTACTCTTATCCTCCACAACTGGCAACAGCCCTGTGCTGTCAACTCGAGTTTCCTGGAAATATACGTTATAATTCAGGATATGCTCCTGCTATCCCACTTTAACATCATTTCCAATACCTTCCTCATAGATCATTTCTGGTATGTCACTGGACCTAAGCAGCAGTCACTGGAATGGGTTCTATCTGCGCACAAAAGAAGATATTTTCCTTCTGGGTGGTGTCTGATCAGCAGCCAAAGGAAAAAGTGACAATGCATCAGCATTGGCATGGCTCTCTGACTGACTGTATTTGATCTCATAGGAATGTGAGGATAGAATCAAAGTTCATCATTGGAGTCTACTTGGAATACCTTAGTGTTCAGATAGGGGAAAAAGCAGGACTGTGCCAGTTATGTGGGCTATTAAAGAATGCACCACTGTTGTTGAAGGCCTGCAATCCATCAATAATGTGAAGCGATGACCATATCGGCGCAGGAAATTTTCACACATCAAAGATAATACTCAGTGATCTTTTCTCAACTGAACATAGTTTGATTCAACACTTGTTAAGGTACATGACATAAAAGCTATTGGTCTTTCTTCCGCTGAAGGTATTATATGTAACACCACTGCTCCAAAACTGTACAGCGAAGCGTCACAAGTAAGTTGTAATGGTTGAAGTGTACCAACAACTCTGACTTCTTCAGTGCTTCTTTAGACTGATGTGCTTTTTCTGCATTCTGGCACCCATTGCCATACCTGTTTCATGCACAAAAAGGTATGTAATGTTTTAAGTAGGGTTGCTCGACTTAAGACAAATTTCCCATAGTTCTTAATTAACCCTAGGAATGATCTTAACTGTGTTACAATCGTTGGTCATGGAGCCTCCATTATAACCCTCATCTTGGGTTCTTTGTGCAAACCTTTACTATCGATTACATGGCCTAGATATTGGACTGATGTTTGAAAGAAATCACACTTATCTTTCCTCACATGAAGACCTTGGACGGGATTCTCCACTCCCACGCCGAAGTGGCCGCTCCGTCGTGAACGCATTCGAGGTTCACGACGGCGCGGAATGGCCCCGGTCCCGACCGATTCGGGGCCGCGTCATCTACACGCGCCAGGCCTTGTCGCCCGCGTAAAAGTGGCGCCGCATAGATGACGCGGCCGGCGCCGCATAACGGATGTCATCCGCGCATGCGTGGGTTGGCCGGCACCAACCTGCGCATGCGTGGTTGCCGTCCTCTCTAAGTCCGCCCCGCAAGAAGATGGGGGACGGATCTTGCGGGGCCGCGGAAGGAAGGAGGTCCTCCCTTCAGAGAGGACGGCCTGACGATCGGTGGGCACCGATCGCGGGCCACCCCACATTCCAGGTGAAGCCCGGTGCAGGATCCCCCCTCGCCCCCCCACAGGCCGCCCCCCCAGCGTTCACGCACCGCCCACGACTGCAGCGACCAGGTGTGGACAGCGCCGGGGGGAACTCGCCGTTTTGGCCTGGCCGCTCGGCCCATCCGGGCCTCAGAATAGCGGGGGTGCCGGAGAATCGCCATTTTCGGTGTCTCCGGTGATTCTCCGGCCTGCGGCCCGCGAAACTCGACCGGGCCATTCCAGCCGCTTGGGAGAATCGCGGGAAGGCGTCGGACCGGCGTCACCGGAAATTTTGGCGGCCCAGGCGACTCTCCCAACCGGCGTGGGAGTGGAGAATCGCGCCCCTTGTATCTGAAGGTGTTTCAGTGTGGCTTCTATGTTACGCAAGTGTTCTTGCTCATTGGCACCAGTAATTAGTCAACATCAAGGTAACATTTTATCCCTGTAGATTGCTAAGGATCTGATCCATGGGCCATTGAAATAAAGCAGGTGCTGACATTATTCCAAAAGGTAATTTCTTGTAGTGGAATAGGCCTTTATGAGTGATAATGGTGATCGGTGTTGAGATTCTGCTGCATTTATTTGCAGGTAAGCCTGCGAAGCGGTCAATTTTGCTGAACTCCTGCTAAGCCAGAGGACAAATCTTAAATCAATGCTAGCGGGTATTGATGGTTGTTTTAAAGTCTCCGCATTTGCGAATTGTTCCATCTTGCTTCATTACAGGCACAGTGAGGGTAGCCCAGTCACTGGTAGTGACGGGTTCTAAGATTCCTGTATCCATGAGTCTCATACTTCAGATTCTTCCTTTCGATATATAGCATGAGATACTGCTCTAGCCTTGAAACACTTCTGCTGGCTATTTTGCTTGATCTTTAAAGATGCTTGCACTCCTTTCATGGGCCACAGTGTGTCCTCGAATATGCTGCTGTATTTTCCATCTTTGAATCAACTAAGCTGTTCACAGCTGTCTAGTTTAATTTGATCTTTTCCAGCCAAGAGTGGCCAAAAAGCTTTCTCAGACCACAGCAGCTCTTTAGTTTGTCCACTGAAATCTAATTTGACTGTGATGCATCATCTTTCAGGCTCTATTTCCTCAGTGTAGGACCTCCGGATGACACCTGCTGACTTCCATAGTAGTGATTCCGTTTCTGATCATAGATGGTCTCAGGAATTAAGGAGACTGCAGCACCCATATCGACTTCCATTTTTACAGGTTGTCCATTCAGTTTTAGAGCTACCCAGAACCAATGCGATTGACCTTGTACAGACAGTACATTCAACTTCACTTCCTCATCAGGACCATGTGCTGTATTTTCATGTTGTTGTTCTAATTTTCTTCCACTTTGTGGATTTTCTCAGTAGAATTTGTTTTTTCCCTTCTTTTAGAAGTTTTTTTTTCCTTGAACATTCTTCTCTTGAGAGACTGTTTTACTCCAACAAGCTCTTGCTGTGTGGCCACTTCTGCCACAATTTTTGCATTGGCTATCTTCGCTCCAGCAATCACCCTGTGAATGGCCCATTTTTGTGCAGCGATGACATACCTATTGCTGGGTAGACGTTTTCTAGGCGATAGCCAATTTATGGATCCTCGCGTCTGCTCCAAGCTGAGCCTTCATAGCTAGCTCCATTGAAACAACAATATCTAATGCTGTTTTCAAACTTAGGTTTTGTTCCATTAATAGTCTTCTCTGAAAGGCCTAATTTCTCAACCCACAAACCAAGCAATCTCTAATGGTATCGTCAAGTGAGATACCAAATTTGCAATAATCCAAGAGGCACTTGAGGGTCGCAATGGACTGCGCAATGCTTTCCCCTTCTAGTTGATTCCTTTGGTGAAATGGAAACCACTCAGTGATAATCAATTGCTTTGGGAAATAATGGCCTTCTAATATTTTAACCAATTCTTGATAAGTTTGGCCACCTGGTTTCTCAGGTTGGACCAACTTCTGAGCAAACTAAAAGTTTTGCTTCCAATTATACTGAGAAAAGCAGGGACCTGAATATCTTCTGAAATTTTATTAGCCAGGATATAATAATGGAATCTCTCTTCAAATGGTTTCCAGTTTTATGAGTCTTCCTCAGATGGACCCATGGTGCCAATGTTTATGCCATTTTTCAGTGCTATCTGAATGCTCTTGCCACCACCCCTAGATCAATGGTCTAATTAATCAGCTAGCAATGCCCACATTTTTTTTTGCTTTTTTTCTTTCCCTCTACCTCCATGTCTTACTCTACTGCATGTGGCGACTTCTGCAGGCTGAACCTCTTGGAGTGCCGGTTTAAATTCAGAATGGACCTTTCCTTTCAATTTGCACCCAAAACCTTACCGGCTCCGATGCCAGGTCTGAGGTGTTACGTATGAGGTGCAATCACGGACTCACTATTGATATGCCTCAATGTTGACCGTCTTCAACTTTCTTTTCACAAATTGGACTTTTTTTTCACTTCAAAAAAACAATTTTTCTTTCCATTCCCCGTCGCCAGTTTAATTTATCCTGTTGTGTATTGTACTTGCAAGATAAAAGAATGGAAATGCTGAATTATATAAGTTGAACACAATAATCAACAGAGGTTTATTAGATGGTTATTAACTGTACAAAGACTAGGTCACGATTGACTATCAGCCTGTTAAGTAACCGATGACGGCATGAACTATCACGTGGCTCAACTCTAAAGAGGCCATTGAGCACTGCTGCCTCACAGCGCCAGGGATCCGGGTTCGATTCTGACCTCGGGTGACTGTTTGTGTGGAGTTTGTACATTCTCCCCATGGTTGTGTGGGTTTCCTCCGGGTGCTCTGGTTTCCTCCCACAGTCCAAAGATGTGCAGGTTGGGTGGATTGGTCATGCTAAAATTGCCCCTTAGGGTGGGGTTGCAGGAATAGGGTGGGGGATTGGGCCTGGATGGGGTGGTCTTTCTAAGGGACGGTACAGGCTCAATGGGCTGAATGGCCTCCTTCTGCACTGTGGGGATTCTATGAATGAGGTTGCTGTTAAGTTTATGTTTTATCATTGCTAATAATTATTATTGCATACTTATTAAATCTGTGACATTTAGTGCTGCGACCATGTTATTTTGAGGTGCAAATTATAAGCATGGCACCTCTCCTCTAACATCACAAGTATTTTACTCACACTGTGCTCACTCTCACATAGACAGCGCACCCGAGGAACCATTGAACAACTCTATGGATGAGGTCTCCATTTTGAAAAGACTGGGCCTTCACAGGTAAGCAGCAGTAGCCCGCATGGGACCGAGAACAATAATCTGATTCTGGAATCATAACTCGGGTTCATATTACTCACAAAGACCCAACAACATAATAAACACTCAATTGGATCTCTTAATTATTAACTCTGTATGCAGTATTACAATATTGGCATGGAAAAACCATGTGCGAGATTCTCCGTTGCCCGGCGCCCATATTGTAATCGGCGATTGGGTGGAGAATCCATTCCGACATCCAAATCGGGGGCGGCGTCAGTTTGACACCGGTTTTCGAGTCTCCGCCCGCTCCGAAATGGTGTCATCATGCCACATGCCATTGAAATGGCATTGACTCGTCATCGGAAGGCCCTCTCCCGATGCTCTGCCCCCGATGGGCCGCTTTCCCGACTGTGTCCACAGCCGCCACACTAGGCCGGGATCCGTGCCGCTAGCCGGGAGGAGGCTTCCATGAGGGCTTGGAGGACTGGTGGGGGGTGGCCAGGAGGTGGCCTGTCGGGTCACATTTGGTGTGTTGGGTCCACGCTCAGTCAGCGCCATGTTATATGGCTCGGCCACAGCAGGTCATCGCTGTGCGCATGCGTGGCCAGGTACCCGGCCATTCTCCAGCTGTTTTTGACGCAGGAGCCGGTCCCAGAGTTGGTGAGGGTCCAATGCCAATTTTGGTGTTTAAAACGCCTGCAAATTCTCCCTTTCAGCTGGCACTTAGCCACTGAAATGGAGAATCCAGCCCCATGAGTTTCTGGATCACCTCATTACTTTAGTCAAACCAAGCTTACACCAGTTAAGTCATCACTATCCAAATGCAATGCTTACCAAAACATCCACAGCACTGTCCAATGCAATCTCAGAGAAGCCAGATGCTTGGCTGAATCGGAAAGCAGTCATATGCAGGTCGCAGATGGGAAGTGATTGTGCAATGCTTTAGAATCTGTCTACCCAGACCCCTGGTTCACACTGATCCTCAGTGCCAACGGGCCAATACTGCTCACAAAAAAGCCCAAATTCGGCAAAGATGGGCAGAGCACTTTAAACACATTCTCAATTGGTCTCATCCTTCAATGAAGAAGCAATAATCAGATTGCCGCCAGCTGCTCTCCTAATGACTCTCCCACACTGTTAGAAATGACAAATGCAAGCAAACTCCTGCTTAGTGGCAAGGCCCCAGGAGTTGATGCTATTCCAGCTGAGGTGTCCAAAGCTGGAGGTCAATGATGGGTTAAGAAGATCACTGAACTCATTCAGTCTACATGGGGACAAGGAATCATCCAACATGAATAGTTTGACAGTTCCATGACAGCTTGCTCACGTGTGTCCTGGATGGTGAGTCTCCTGGCCCATTCCCGGTCATTAATGGAGTTAAGCAGGGCAGCATGTTGGCGACAACTACATTCAGCAAGTTTTTCTCTCCCATGCTGTCTAATGTCACCCATGATGGTGATCCCGGAATCAAAATCCAATATCACATGGACAGGATGCTCCTGAACCGGAGACAACTCTGACAAAGACCAATATTTCCAAGGATGTACTTCATTATTTCCTGATGACTGTGCTTTAACTGCCAGTTCACAGCTAGGCGTGGAAAGTTATGTGGACCTATTCTCTAACGCATGTTACAACTTGGTATTTTGATCATTACAAAGTAAATGGAAGTAACGTACCAGCCTGCTCCAGGAAAGCCTATCTCCAGCCCAGGGTTTCAGCCATGACCAGAACATATCAGAAGCGGATAAGTTCACATATCTTGGCAACAGACTCTTTCGAGCTTCTAAATTGATGATAAGACACATGCACGAATTGCCAAATTAAGTGTCGTCTTTGGCAGCTTCAACCATCAGTCTGGGAATAAAGAGGAGTAAGTCTGCCAATCAAACAAAGTCGATAGAAAGCTCCACGCGTGTGAGACTTGGACTGTGCCAAGAGACCTAACCACTGAGCTGCCTTCAGAAGCTTCTGAAGATCAGATGGCATGACAAAATACCCACCATTGAGGCACTTACCCAAGCTGGCATGTCAAGTGTCCACATCCTATAGAGATAGTCACAATGAGTTGGGCTTGGTCATGCAGTCAGAAAGCCTGAGAATTGCTTACAAACGTGAATCGAGAGCTTGAGTATGGGGTGTGCTCGAATGGTGAACAAAGGAAGTGTTACAAGAACACTCTGAAGACTTCACCCTGGAGTTTTTCGATTCCGAGTCCTGGGCGAAGTTTACACAGGATCCCTGCACCTGGTGCAACCAAATAACAAATGGTGCTGCCTCCTTTGAGAGCAAGAGGCAAAGAGAAAACACAAGGAGAGGAAATCCCAAGCCAGAAGATCATCCAAATCGCAATCGAGTGTGGTATCCTATCATAGTTGCAGCAAAACCTTATGGGCAATGATCGAACTTCACCATTACCTACATGTCCATCATAACCTGACTAAACATTCCAGATGATAGGCATGGTCATCTTCAGCACTAAGGGCGAACAACACAATATTGCAGCTCTGGGGCGAAATTCTCCTACCCGCCCCGCCACATTTCTGCCCCGACCGGCCGGCGGGAGTCTCCGTAACACCGGCCGGTCAATGGGGTTTCCCATTGTGGGGCAGCCCCACGCCGTCGGGAAACCCCCAGGCGCCAGCAAAACGGAGACTCCCGCCGGCGGAGAATGACGCCCCTGATTGCTGCTTTTCTACTGTTATTATATTTTGTATCACTTCTGCACTATGGCACAGTGTTGCTCCTTTCTACAGTATTACTGGCAATATTATCCACCACAGCTTCTCTGTAACCCCCTTAGCAGTGACCAGTTCCCTTCTGAATAAATCAAGAGCCAAACTGATTTTGATGGCAGACAGATTTGGAGACACGTGTAATGGGCAGTTGATCCCATATCACTTGTTTTGCGGGTTTGGCCAAAGTTAAAGTTACCCCTGTCCCCGAGCCTTTGATGTACGTATGCTGTATCAGGTGAACTTATGTTGTATTGTCAATGGTCACTTTGTGTTGTGGAGGAGTATTTCGGTTTGGTTTGATTTGGTTTATTGTCACGTGTACCGAAGTACAGTGAAAAGTATTATTCTGTGAGCAACTTAACAAATCATTCAGTACATGAAAGAAAAGAAAATAAAGAAAAACATAATAGGGCAACACAAGATACACTATGTAACTATATAAACACTGGCATCGGGTGAAGCGTACAGGGTGTAGTGTCTATTTAGTATGTATGATTCATGTACAAACCCACACTGTTCTGTTTCGAGCAGATGTGTAACCGCTGGATAAGAGGTATTTTTCTAAGAACAGAATGGGAAGACTGGCATCTCCAGGTCAGCTGTCCACAGGATCGATCGACCAACTCCAATGTGCTTTGGTTTGTGTTCTCCAATGGAACACAGAATCAGTATGCGGTTGAAGGTTGTGGACTTGTTGCAAATTCCAGGCCTGCACTCGGTGGTGAGGGTGATGACATGAGAGAGATTGCACCTCCTAGGAAGAGTGTTGCTTAATGGTTACCCTGTCACTACACAGTCCTGTCCCAATGGTTAAATTCCAGGGATAAAGTACAATTCTCCAGCTGTTATTACGATTGATTTTAAATCAGTTTCATAAACTTGAACCGTGAGCAAGAAGCCATGGCCCACCAGGAACACATGTGACAAGAGTTGGTGCACAGAGGAGAGGGTACAAGAGAACATTCTATACGAGAAGTTAATGAGTTAAGAAGTTTCTTCCTCCTGGAGCACAATACAGATGTTGCACACATTGTGTCCACAACTGCGCCCATTTTGCGGATACTCAAACTCCACAGTGATAGGCACTGTTGTCCGTTTAATAAGCGATACATATTTTTGTTTTACAGAGAATTCTACACTGAGAAAGACATCGAGGTAAGTCCAGCAGTCTTTTGTTTTCTGGCAATGTTCAACTATGGACAGTAACCCACCTGCTTTCGATCCTGCCCTCAGTTAATCCACATGTGAATCCTCTAGCTGGAGTCAGTGGTCAGGATCTCTGGCTGGTTTCCACACAGTCCTCGCATCAGCCTAGAGGTGCTGAAGTCAACTGCTTCAACTGCTTCTACAAATGAGTGAAGGAGCCCAGTACAAGCTAAATGGTTCAGTTAGATGCTGCCTTTGCTGACTAAACCGTCAGGCGAGCCGTTGAGTTAAGCAGCTGTCAGAATATTTAGCAATTAGCTGTCCCCTAATACAGTTATTCACAATCTTTTCATCTTCAACTCCCTCCACGATCTCTCCATTCACCTTTGAATCTTGTACCGCCATCTGCACTATTTGGCCTTCGGCTCTGTGCAGCCCAACCTCTCTTCACCCAACATTTACGTGGTGTAATGGTAATGTCACTGGACTAGTAATCTAGAGACCCAGGCTGGTGAGCTGGGGACATGGGTTCAAATCGCACCATGGCAGCTGGTGGAATTGAAATTAAATAAATAAAATCTGGAATTAAATAGCTAGTCTCAGTAAAACCATGAGGTTGATGTAAACCCATCTGGTTCATTAATGTCCATTAGGGAAGGAAATCTGCCATCCTTACCTGGTCTGGCTTACATGTGACTCCAGACCCACAGTAATGTGTTTGGCTCTTAAATGGTTGAGTAAACCATTCAGTTCAAGGCAATTAGGGCTGGGCAACAAATGCCCACATCCCACAAAATACATTAAATTGTCACCATCCTGACCATGCCCTCTCGTACTGCCTCCCTCAACACCTCCCTTCCTTTGTTTCTCTGCCTTCTCAAAACACATCTCTACCTATCCTTTATGCTGTGGCTCTTTATCCATTCCTGAGTTTATTTCTATTCATGACCTCCTGATATGATTTTGTTTTTGAGTTACTGATGTTATATAAATATAAGTTGTGTTAATCCGGCTGATGTTAATTGCGAGGGTGTCCCAATACCCTGAAGGGTAACTTGGAACATCGGTTCTTAGTGGTCTATATTTTGAATTTGGTTTACTTGGAGGAACAGACCAGTCAGTTTGCATTCAATTAATAAAGAATATTTATTAACGTGAAAGAAAAACACACAAGAAGGACTATAAAACACTGCAACAGTACACTTAACTACACTGGCTATACACACAGTATTACATAAGTTACCCCTTTGTTCACAACTATCTACATTTCCTGAACTCTGAGATGCCCTTTGTTCCCAAACAACGTCCAAATGCTGAGCTAAATTCAGCTGATAGCTACCACACAAAGGTTATTTGTCCACATTTGGGAAAACTGTCTTCAGTGAAGGCATAATCTTCTCTGTTTGAGTTTTAGGTTATAACCAGCCTTTGTTTTCGGCTGAGTGGGGAGGGCAGAGACTGTTTTCTGCAGTGTGTTGCTGTGATGGTAGCTGTTTCTACTGTGTCCCATTCTCCAGTTATTGTGGTTTGGATATATAATTCCTTAACTTTTATGTTACCCACCCGGTGGATCCTGCTTATTGGTTACTATGTTTTCTACGTTGAAATTATGTCCACACTTCAAAATTATTGTAATGACTGTAAAATGCTATTGGAAATCCTGAAGTAGTGAAAAGCACTATATATATGCAATATATATATGCAATATCTTTATACTATATATATACACTATATATATG
This sequence comes from Scyliorhinus torazame, assembly GCF_047496885.1. Lineage (NCBI taxonomy): Eukaryota > Metazoa > Chordata > Chondrichthyes > Carcharhiniformes > Scyliorhinidae > Scyliorhinus > Scyliorhinus torazame. Next base: position 69,470,073 of record NC_092723.1, on the reverse strand, counting down.
CAATATCTTTCTTTCCATGGGACATTGACTGGTTTTGACTCTTGTGTTTTTTCAAAGTTCAAATATCAGATACCTTGTGGGGGTGGGGACGTCAGACGTCAGTAGGATTCACATTGATGTTCCTTCATCCGACACTGCAAAATACTCTCTCGCGCTCTGTTCCTTTCTCCCAGTCCGCGTTCATACACCTGTCTCTCGCATTCAAATCTGACATGTTCACATTGAAGCAAAGACTTGAAGTGGAGGAACGAGCGCGGGATGTGGCCGAAGAAAACATACGAAAGGAGCTGGAAGGATGCAAAATAATACAGCAGGTAATGGAAGAGAGGAGACAAAAGCTGAAGGTTGGAAAGTAACTGGAGATTAGATGATGGTACTACAGAGATACAAATGTAATATTGCGGATAGTGGGGAAATAATAGAATCATAGAATCACTACAGTGCAGAAGGAGGCCATTCGGCCCAACGAGTCTGCACTGACCCTCTGTAAGAGCACCCTACCTAGGCCCCCATCCATATCCTGTAACCCAATAACCCCCCCTAACCTTTCGGACACTGAGGGGAAATTTAGCATGGCCACCTAATTTGCACATCTTTAGACTGTTCATTTAGATTCACCTGAGGAAGGAGCAGCGCTCCGAAAGCTAGTGATTTGAAACAAACCTGTTGGACTTTAACCTGGTGTTGTAAGACTTCTTACTGTGCTCACCCCAGTCCAATATCGGCATCTCCACATCATCTTTAGACTGTGAGAGGAAACTAGAGCATCCTGAAGAAACCCACGCAGACACGAGGAGAAAGTGCAAACTTGACACAGACAGCCACCCAAGGCTGTAATTGAACTCGGGTCCCTGGCACTGAGGCAGCAGTGCTAATCACCGTGCTGCCCCAAGTAGGGACAGGAGCTGGAGGGTGTTGTATATGTTGTATCTCGGATCTAAACAGGAACTTTGTTTACAGATTTTTCAAGTAATGCTTGAGGAGGTCTTGTGGTGCAACGGAAGTATCCCTTCCTTTGAGCCAGATGCTCCAGATTTGAGTCCCACCCCAGGACTTGGTGGCCAAGGAAGGCGCATTCACAATGTGGCAAAACAGACTAAACATCAGCTTGTAAATCCTTTCAACATACCTCAATGGCAGGTGGTAAGACCAGGAGAGATTCCTGGCCAGCCATGTGATGAAAAGAAAACTGGAGACTCTCTCATCACTATACAAATCTACAACAAGCATGTAAAGGTGTGTCTTGCCAAAACAACTCGGACTCCTTGTGGGCTCAGTTGGTGACCTATGTGGATCAGTTTAGTACGGAGTTCCATCCCCATTCTGGCTGGGGTGGATTTTTGGGCCTGCCTCCTTGTCCTACCCATGGTGGGGGTTATGGTGCTGTGGGCCTGAACTGCCTACAGGCCGAGAACCCAAGAAGCAGAAGATACAATACTTTGAAATCTCTGCAACATTCTCCAAGCATAGTGATGTCTGTTTGAAGAGTGATGTCTCTTTATCTCTGAGTCAACACCCAGGCTTAACCAATCAAGCACCGTGCACATAGATCCATTACAAGAGTTTCATACTCAAACATTGAACCATTGAACGCTACAGAGGGTATAAAGTAATACTGGGGGAATGGAACCAGGTTTGCTGTGACCACACCAGTCAAGATGTTAATGTGTAGAAGGTAACAGCTGTGATTAATTCTATGCAGAAACTGAAAGCAGTTTGTTTTGATGGACAACGAAAGGAGATTCTAAAACAACTGGAGCGGAATCTGCAGATCCTGGAAACCTCCATCAGCCGAGTGGCCAACAAGTCTGAGGTACTAGGAGCAGTCCATCAGGTGTGTATATGTGGGTTTGTTTTCACTAAAGAGAGTACACAGTTTCAATTAATTATCTATGCAAGTATTATTATTCATCATCAATCTGTGTATATGCTCAGTTATTGCCTAATTTTAGATGTGATTCCATGAGTGGATAGCACTTGCTGAACCATCCTGAGTGTGTCAGGAATTACACTAACAACCAATTCAAGATTACCAGTCAGGCTCATAATTCGGCTTACTTATGTATTCTAGAAGTTATATGTATTCATAAGCAGAAACCTGTCCTCTGCAGCCAAAAGGAACATGTCCAGGCATTGCATCTTTTTGAATTCAACAGAAACATGGGGTCCAGTAGTTCCTTGGAGCATTCTACATGGCAATGTCTCAACCAGTCACAGTTGACTTGCCAACTAATCAGCATCCTTTTTTTCATGCAGTATAAATTGTTGCCCCCTTTCAAATTTAGTATTCTTGGGGTCTGCCTTGATGAGTGCAAGGCAAAGTTTCAACAGTATGTCTCTTTTCGCAGCAATATTTAATTTATGCACAGTATTAGTATCAGTACTGTATCTGTAGCAATCCTCCCATCTCAGGGACCAAGATACTAGACGTGTCAGTGCTAGTTCCAGGCTCGCTCAATAACATGTACCACCGTCAGTCTTACGAGTTCCAATAACACACTGGTAACACTTCTCTTGTTTTTGCAGGATTTGACCAGGCTATCATTAGTGATCTGTCAATTCCACATACGTATAAATGATGTCTTATTTTTAAATTTTCTCCACAACCCCTGTCCAAGACCTTGGGCGTCATTCTCCGCCGGCGGGAGTCTCCGTTCTGCCGGCGCCCGGGGGTTTCCCGACGGCGTGGGGCTGCCCCACAATGGGAAACCCCATTGACCGGCCGGTGTTACGGAGACTCCCGCCGGCCGGTCGGCGCAGAAATGTGGCGGGGCGGGTAGGAGAATTTCGCCCCTTTAGTTTCTGCCCAATCCTTTAGTCTCTGCTCCAGGTTTAAGTGCCCTGGACCATGTGACACAAACACATGAGGTCAGGGGATTATACCACAGTGTGCATGGCACTCACACCTGGAGCAGCAATTGGTAGTAGAAATCCCCATATCACTTGTGGAGGAAAACCAAGTGACATTCTCCCCAATCATCCATTCTTGATTCCCTGATATTCCTTCTATAGTTCCTATTTTGTATTCACGCTTGTTCCTATTTGAAACAAGGTCACTTTAAGAGTTTGATCACGTGACATATCAAAGATATCATCGACAGTTTGAGCATATTAACAGTCAGTCTAGACTAGCAGCCTGTAGTGAAGACACGTTTCCAATAAAACTCTTGTTTGTTTGTACCTTTGTGGTTTGCAAGTTTCTCTTTAAAAAATAACAAACTTCCAAAGTTCTTGTATTAGTTAGTTGCTGTGAAGGTATAGAACATAGAACATAGAACATAGAACAGTACAGCACAGTACAGGCCCTTCGGCCCACGATGTTGTGCCAACCATTTATCCTAATCTAAGATCAACCTAACCTACACCACTTCAATTTACTGCTGGCCATGTGCCTGTCCAAGAGTCGCTTAAATGTCCCTAATGACTCTGACTCCACCACTTCCGCTGGCAGTGCATTCCACACACCCACCACTCTCTGTGTAAAGAACCTACGTCTGACAACTCCCCATACCTTCCTCCAATCACCTTAAAATTATGTCCCCTCGTGACAGCCATTTCTGCCCTGGGGAAAAGTCTCTGGCTATCCACTCTATCCATGCCTCTCATCACCTTGTACACCTCTATCAAGTCACCTCTCTGCCTTCTTCGCTCCAGTGAGAAAAGCCCTAGCTCCCTTAACCTTTCTTCTTAAGACATGCCCTCCAGTCCAGGCAGCATCCTGGTAAATCTCCTCTGCACCCTCTCCAAAGCATCCACATCCTTCCTATAATGAGGCGACCAGAACTGGACACAATATTCCAAGTGTGGTCTAACCAGGGTTTTATAAAGCTGCAGCAAAACCTCGCGGCTCTTAAACTCAATCCCCCTGTTAATTAAAGCCAACACACCATACGCCTTCTTAACAACCTTAACAATCTTAACAAGGATTATGCATAATGAAGTTTTGTCTGGACAGAGCAGCACTGTGCGCATTGTACCCCTCATGTGCGATGTGTCTTGCAGGAAGCACGAGTGAGTCGGAGTGTGCAGGTGATGGTCGAACACGTGGAGAATCTGAAAAGTATGCACGCCAAGGAACATGCAGAGCTGCAAGAAATGAAGAAAATCATTCAGCAGAACTCCAGAAACAGACAGTTTGGAGACATGAGAGGTAAGGACCGTCTCTCTCCAACATGAAGGAAATCATCAGAATTCCAGGTGTTCCAGTGCTGGACCAGACGATATGGGCTCTGAGTTTGAAGAGGGAATGTACACAGGCCATTGTTTATTGAGCTGGATTCTTTCCCAGTCCTCTCTCTCCTGATACTCAATGTGATAGCGTCAGCACAGGATAGACTATTTGACCCCGGGAGCCTAGAGTCCATCACCATTCAGCCAGTGCTTCCCTGCCCTTCCTCCCTCTGCTGGTTGACCCCTCCATGCCCATTACATGCAGATGGCGAAGGGGTGATGTGGTAACGGTCTTCACATAATTTTCATTGCAGTCATTTGTGTCGCAACCACTTTCCAGAACCATCCAGGTGCTGGTTATAGTACGACTCAGGAATGCAACCCTGAGGTCCCCTCAGCGGGAAGCGCCTCATATTGGCTTCGCCCCCCCAACTTTCTGGCCCTCACCTGCCTTGCTCTGTAGGCTTCCGATGTTTCCAAGGCCCTACAAACAGTTGCAGTGCAAATCTTCATGGGTGAATCTGCCCATTTGGTTCCCCAGCTTCCTCTTCAGCAACTGTGCTCTTGTGCGGAACTGTTGGGATTCTGCAGCTGGCTACTGACCACCTAGATGGCAGCAATTCCGGAGGAAGGTCACCATGCCTAGTTGATGAACCAACTGAGGAAACTGGGTCAGGTTTACAGCAGCATGGGGGAAATAGGCAGGAGACTGGCTGGAAGGTAGACGTGAAACAAACTGCCCAAGGCAGTGGTGGCTGAGAGGGAAGAAAGTTCGATGGAATGGGTGGCTTGAAGCTAGAGTAGGGCTGGAGAGTAAAATTATTTTCCTTTTGGTTAAATTTGTTCCCAGAATGTGGGTAATGCTGGCATGGTTACAAGGTTACATTTTTGGGCTTTCTTCTGTGGTGAGTGTCTGTTCAATTGAGTAACGCAGTCAGCACCGAAACAATCATTGTGCACAGAACTGGAGCCACGTGCAGGCCACACTGAGCAGGTACATCTCTGAATAATGGACCAACTTCCTTTTACTCCACTCTACTTTCTCCTGGTTCTCAACCAGTGTGATTCCAAAATTGGGCTGCTTGTCCACTATCAGACCCTATTACATTCAAACTCCCAGCTCTACTCTTGCATAGTACCAGAGGTTTGGAGCAACCTCATTCACCAGTAACACAGCGATGTCAAAAAATTGAGGTTTCTAAACAATGTAATGTACTCTCTTACAGACGACACCGACTTTCAAACGAAGCATCAAATGATGAGAGCTATGCATCAGGTAAATGAGTACTGTAGGGTCATTACCATAAAGATATCTTAAATATGGTAAATTCAGGAGGAAGTGATCACATTTCTCGTAATGAACACTTAGGCAACGGATAATGGCAAATTTGATCTTTGTTCTCAATCATTTCCTATGATTCTTCAGGTTAATATACTGCTTGTGATTCTAATATTGTTCTAATATGGTATTGCTGAAAGAAGACACGTTAAAGGTTTTTATCAGGGTCAAGATGCCTGGTTTAAATTCCAAACAATACTTGGCAGTTAAATGTCAGTCACCATCAACTGGTGCATTCCCCATGGCAACACCTCAGCCAATCAGAGTCCACTTGCCACCCAATCAGCAGTCTATTCTCATACAATATAAATTGTTGTTTTCCCTGCAAGCTGGTATACTTGTAAAGTGCACCGATGAGTCCAAGACAAAATATGTCTCTTTTTTTGGCAATACTTAAGTTTTGGACTACCAAACGACTATTTAATCTATTGGGTTGATTACTTTATTCAAATGATGTTTAGAGGATTTTCATGCCTTATATTATTGCAAAGAGTGGCCTCACCCCATTACATGCTGAGTGGAGTATCAGTACATCATCCTGCCCACGGCGGGGGGGAGAATCGGCGGTGACAGGAAATTCCTGCCACGCCGCTCCGACACGATTCTCCGGCTACTGGAGAATCGGCGGCAATCGCACCAGCGTGGTCGACGCAACGCCGGCCGGAGGCAGCTTTTGGCGATTCTCCGCGGTCGACCAGCCGAATTTCCGCCGAGTTCCGCTGAGTCCCGCCAGCGTGGTTCCAACCTGGTACCACCTGGCGGGAGCTCGCACACGCGGCCACGGTGGCCATCCTGGTGGGGGGCGGGGGGATCAGACTCCGGCCGGCGCCTCCACACGTCCAGACCCGTGGTCGGGGGCTACCTCCTTCCCGCGGGCCCGCTGTAGGGCTCCACCATGTTGCTCAGCACCGGCGCGGAAACGACCACCATACGCATATGCCGGCACGGACTGCGCCGGCAGTGCAGGGCCACCTTTCGGCGCCAGAGCAGTGCGCAGCACTCCGGCGAAGTGCTGGCCCCCTGAGGGCCACTGAATCGCTGGGCCAGGAGGCCCGTTGACGCCGGCGTGCACCCCTCAGGTATTTACACTGGCGTCAACACTATGTGTCTGCACCATACTATGGGGCATCAAGAATCTATATGTAGTTAAAATGAGCAACTGGAGAAGATACAAAGTCACTTCTGTGGTACCCATTTTAATTTACCATTTCCCGTAAGTTAAGCTCAGACTCATTGTGCCAACTCCATTATCTCTCGAACGGCAGTGCCTAAGCTTATTGGGAATTAATACTTCAAAGAATCCCTACAGTGCAGAATGAGGCCATTTGGCCCATCAAATCTGCACCGACCTTCCGAATGAGTACCTTTAGATAACAGGGCTGGTTTAGCACAGGGCTAAATAGCTGGCTTTTAAAGCAGACCAAGGCAAGCCAGCAGCACGGATCAATTCCCGTACCAGCCTCCCCAAACAGGCGCCGGAATGTGGCGACTAGGGGCTTTTCACAGTAACTTCATTTGAAGCCTACTTGTGACAATAAGCGATTTTCATTTCACTTTTTTTCATTTACCTTGGTCTACTCCCCCACCCACTCCCGTAACCTAACCAGTACATACCTGGACACAAAGGGGAAATTTTAGCATGGCCAATCTACCTAACTTGCACATCTTTGGACCGTGGGAGGCAACTGGAGCACCCAGAGGAAATCCACGCAGACACGGGAAGAACATGCAAACTCCACAGACAGTCACCCAAGGCCGGAATTGAACCTGGATCCCTTGTGCTGTGAGGCAGCAGTGCTCACCACTGTGCTACCATGCCACCCCAAACTTGGCGTCTGGGCATCACTGACAAGGTTGGCATTTATTGCCCATTCCTTGTTTCCCTTGAGAAGGTAGAGGTTAGCCTTCATTTTGAACCGTTGTAGCCCATGTTGTATAGGCAATCCCACTGTGCCATTATTATGCAGGGAGTCCCAGGATTTTGACACAGTATTTTGCTTCAGTATCTGAGGAGTTGCAAATAGTACTGAATTACTGATATGGGCCAGTTGTCCTGTCTCCACACTGGGGCCAGTTATACTGTCCTCATGTTGGGACCATGGCACTAAACATGAGTTGAACTCTTGCTCTCTCCGTGAGGTGCTCTATCTTAAAAGCTCAAGAATTAACCAATGTAAATAGATAAATATCAATGGGAATGGCTCTGGACCTTTTTCGGTCCAATGTCAAAGTGTACCATCCATGATCTGCATTAACCATTGTAACTCAGTTAAGATAACACAATAGTTGGTTCAGGTCCCTGTTGATGAACTTTTCACACTTGCCCTGGAGCAATCAAATATTTTTCAGGCAGCCTTTATGGGCCTTCCTTTCATGATATGATTTTGTGGTTGGAGATTTATTTTATAATTTAATAGTTGGGGATTTCAACTTCACGGGGGTGAAATTCTTAAAGTGAATCCAGGACAGCGTTTTGAGCTAGCACATAGAAAGTCCCACAAGAGAAAGGGCAGTACTGGACCTCATTTTATGGAATGAAACCAGGCAGGGAGTAGAGGTGGGGAGCAATGGGGAGCAATTTGGTGATAGTGACCATAAATCGGTAAGATTTAAGACAGTTAAAGAAAAGGACAACAATGGACCGGAAATAAATGTTTTGAATTGGGAGAAGGTTGATTTTAGTATGATAAAACAGGATCTGGCCAGAGCGGACTGAACAACAAAGAACAAAGAAATGTACAGCACAGGAACAGGCCCTTCGGCCCTCCAAGCCCGTGCCGACCATGCTGCCAACTAAACTACAATCTTCTACACTTCCTGGGTCCGTATCCTTCTATTCCCATCCTATTCATATATTTGTCAAGATGCCCCTTAAATGTCCCTATCGTCCCTGCTTCCACTACCTCCTCCGGTAGCGAGTTCCAGGCACCCACTACCCTCTGCGTAAAAAACTTGCCTCTTACATCTACTCTAAACCTTGCCCCTCTCACCTTAAACCTATGCCCCCTAGTAATTGACCCCTCTAACCTGGGGAAAAGCCTCTGACTATCCACTCTGTCTATGCCCCTCATAATTTTGTATACCTCTATCAGGTCTCCCCTCAACCTCCTTCGTTCCAGTGAGAACAAACCGAGTTTATTCAATCGCTCCTCATAGCTAATGCCCTCCATACCAGGCAACATTCTGGTAAATCTCTTCTGCACCCTCTCTAAAGCCTCCACATCCTTCTGGTAGTGTGGCGACCAGAATTGAACACTATACTCCAAGTGTGGCCTAACTAAGGTTCTATACAGCTGCAACATGACTTGCCAATTCTTATACTCAATGCCCCGGCCAATGAAGGCAAGCATGCCGTATGCCTTCTTGACTACCTTCTCCACCTGTGTTGCCCCTTTCAATGACCTGTGGACCTGTACTCCTAGATCTCTTTGACTTTCAATACTCTTGAGGGTTCTAGCATTCACTGTATATTCCCTACCTGCATTAGACCTTCCAAAATGCATTACCTCACATTTGTCCGGATTAAACTCCATCTGCCATCTCTCCGCCCAAGTCTCCAGACAATCTAAATCCTGCTGTATCCTCCGACAGTCCTCATCGCTATCCGCAATTCCACCAACCTTTGTGTCATCTGCAAACTTACTAATCAGACCAGTTACATTTTCCTCCAAATCATTTATATATACTACAAAGAGCAAAGGTCCCAGCACTGATCCCTGTGGAACACCACTGGTCACAGCCCTCCAATTAGAAAAGCATCCCTCCATTGCTACTCTCTGCCTTCTATGGCCTAGCCAGTTCTGTATCCACCTTGCCAGCTCACCCCTGATCCCGTGTGACTTCACCTTTTGTACTAGTCTACCATGAGGGACCTTGTCAAAGGCCTTACTGAAGTCCATATAGACAACATCTACTTCCCTACCTGCATCAATCATCTTAGTGACCTCCTCAAAAAACTCTATCAAGTTAGTGAGACACGACCTCCCCTTCACAAAACCGTGCTGCCTCTCACTAATACGTCCATTTGCTTCCAAATGGGAGTAGATCCTGTCTCGAAGAATTCTCTCCAGTAATTTCCCTACCACTGAAGTAAGGCTCACCGGCCTGTAGTTCCCGGGATTATCCCTGCTACCCTTCTTAAACAGAGGAACAACATTGGCTATTCTCCAGTCCTCCGGGACATCCCCTGAAGACAGCGAGGATCCAAAGATTTCTGTCAAGGCCTCAGCAATTTCCTCTCCAGCCTCCTTCAGTATTCTGGGGTAGATCCCATCAGGCCCTGGGGACTTATCTACCTTAATATTTTTTAAGACACCCAACACCTCGTCTTTTTGGATCACAATGTGACCCAGGCTATCTACACCCCCTTCTCCAGACTCAATATCTACCAATTCCTTCTCTTTGGTGAATACTGATGCAAAGTATTCATTTAGTACCTCGCCCATTTCCTCTGGCTCCACACATAGATTCCCTTGCCTATCCTTCAGTGGGCCAACCCTTTCCCTGGCTACCCTCTTGCTTTTTATGTACGTGTAAAAAGCCTTGGGATTTTCCTTAACCCTATTTGCCAATGACTTTTCGTGACCCCTTCTAGCCCTCCTGACTCCTTGCTTAAGTTCCTTCCTACTTTCCTTATATTCCACGCAGGCTTCGTCTGTTCCCAGCCTTTTAGCCCTGACAAATGCCTCCTTTTTCTTTTTGACGAGGCCTACAATATCACTCGTCATCCAAGGTTCCCGAAAATTGCCGTATTTATCTTTCTTCCTCACAGGAACATGCCGGTCCTGTATTCCTTTCAACTGCCACTTGAAAGCCTCCCACATGTCAGATGTTGATTTGCCCTCAAACATCCGCCCCCAATCTGTGTTCTTCAGTTCCCGCCTAATATTGTTATAATTAGCCTTCCCCCAATTTAGCACATTCATCCTTGGACCACTCTTATCCTTGTCCACCAGTACTTTAAAACTTACTGAATTGTGGTCACTGTTACCGAAATGCTCCCCTACTGAAACATCTACCACCTGGCCGGGCTCATTCCCCAATACCAGGTCCAGTACCGCCCCTTCCCTAGTTGGACTGTCTACATATTGTTTTAAGAAGCCCTGCTGGATGCTCCTTACAAACTCCGCCCCGTCTAAGCCCCTGGCACTAAGTGAGTCCCAGTCAATATTGGGGAAGTTGAAGTCTTCCATCACCACAACCCTGTTGTTTTTACTCTTTTCCAAAATCTGTCTACCTATCTGCTCCTCTATCTCCCGCTGGCTGTTGGGAGGCCTGTAGTAAACCCCCAACATTGTGACTGCACCCTTCTTATTCCTGATCTCTACCCATATAGCCTCACTGCCCTCTGAGGTGTCCTCTCGCAGTACAGCTGTGATATTCTCCCGAACAAGTAGCGCAACTCCGCCTCCCCTTTTACATCCCCCTCTATCCCGCCTGAAACATCTAAATCCTGGAACGTTTAGCTGCCAATCCTGCCCTTCCCTCAACCAGGTCTCTGTAATGGCAACAACATCATAGTTCCAAGTACTAATCGAAGCTCTAAGTTCATCTGCATTACCCGCAATGCTCCTTGCATTAGAACATATGCACTTCAGGCCACCAGACCCGCTGTGTTCAGCAACTTCTCCCCGTCTGCTCTGCCTCAGAGCCACACTGTCCCTATTCCCTAGTTCTCCCTCAATGCTCTCACCTTCTGACCTATTGCTCCCGTGCCCACCCCCCTGCCATACTAGTTTAAACCTTCCCGTGTGACACTAGCAAACCTCGCGGCCAGGATATTTATGCCTCTCCGGTTTAGATGCAACCCGTCCTTCTTATACAGGTCACACCTGCCCCGGAAGAGCTCCCAGTGGTCCAGATAATGGAAACCCTCCATCCTACACCAGCTGTTTAGCCACGTGTTTATCTGCTCTATCTTCCTATTTCTAGCCTCACTGGCACGTGGCACAGGGAGTAATCCCGAGATTACAAGCCTCGAGGTCCTGTCTTTTAACTTTCTGCCTAGCTCCCTGAACTCCTGCTGCAGGACCTCATGCCCCTTCCTGCCTACGCCGTTAGTACCAATATGTACAACGACCTCTGCCTGTTTGCCCTCCCCCTTCAGGATTCCCTCTACCCGTTCGGAGACATCCTGGACCCTGGCACCAGGGAGGCAACAGACCATCCTGGAGTCTCTTTCACGTCCACAGAAGCGCCTATCTGTGCCCTGACTATAGAGTCCCCTATTACTATTACTCTTCTGCGCTTTGACCCTCCCTTCTGAACATCAGAGCCAGCCGTGGTGCCACTGCTCTGGCTGCTGCTGTTTTCCCCTGATAGGCTATCCCCCCCGACAGTATCCAAAGGGGTATATCTGTTCGAGAGGGGGACAACCACAGGGGATTCCTGCACTGACTGCCTGCCCTTTCTGGTGGTCACCCATTTCTCTGCCTGCACCTTGGGTGTGACCACATTTACATAACTGCGATCTATGACGCTTTCCGCCACCTGCATGCTCCTAAGTGCATCCAATTGCTGCTCCAACCGAACCATGCGGTCTGTGAGGAGCTCCAGTTGGGTGCACTTTCTGCAGATGAAGCCATCCGGGACGCTGGAAGACTGGGAGCAGTTACTTGTAGGGAAATCCAGAACAGAGCAATGGGAGTCATTCATAAAGGAAATAGAGAGAGTACAGGGCTAACATGTTCCCATGAAGGTAAAGGGTGGGACCAACAAGTCCAGATAACCCAGGATGTCAAGGGATATACAGGATTAGATAAGGGGAAAAAGGGAGGTTTATAGCTGTTACAGGGGCTCAAAATAATGGAAGCCCTAGAGGAGTTTATAGAAAGTGCTGGAGAATGCTTAAAAAATAAATTAGGAGAGTGAAGAAGGGCATGAAAAAATACTGATTGTCAAAATAAAGGAAAATCCCAAGGTGTTTTTTAACTATATTATGGGCAAGAGGGTAACCAGGGAACAAAGTAGCAATCTATGTGTGGTGCCAGAAGACGTGGGTGAGGTTTTAAATTAGTTTTTTGCATTTGTGTTCATTATGGAGAAGGACAATGTAGGTATAGAAATCAGAGCAGGGGACTGTGATATCACTGAACAAACCAGCATTGGGAGGGAGGAGATTTTAGTAGCCTTAAAAGTGGATAAATCCTCAGACCCAGAAGAAATGTATCCTAAGATGCTGTGCGAGCAAAGGGAGGAGATTGCAGGAGTTCTGACATTAATTTTCAAACCCTCTCTGGCTAAGGGTGAGGTGCCAGAGGACTGGAAGACAGCTAAAGTGAGACCATTATTCAGGAGGGGAAGTAGGGAAATGCCAGGTAATTACAAGTCAGTGAGTCTAACAACAGTGGTAGGGAAATTATTCGAAAATATTCTGAGGGACAGAATTAATCATGACTTGGAGAGGAAAGGATTAGAACATAGAACATACAGAAGGAGGCCTTTCTGCCCATCAAGTCTGCACCGACCCACTTAAGCCCTCACTTCCACGTGATCCCCGTAACCCAATAACCCCTCCTAACCTTTTTTGGTCACTAAGGGCAATTTATCATGGCCAATCCACCTAACCTGCACGTCTTTGGACTGTGGGAGGAAACTGGATCACCCGGAGGAAACCCATGCAGACAAGGGGAGAACGTGCACAATCCATGCAGACAATCACCCGAGGCTGGAATTGAGCCCGGGTCCCTGGAATTGTGAGGCAGCAGTGCTAACCACTGTGCCACCATGCCGTTCTCTGGTCCTCTGTACATCTTAACGTTCAGTGTTTATTCCTTTGCCTTGATAGGCCCACAGTCCAAAGATGTGCAGGTTAGGTGAATTGGCCATGCTAAATTGCCCTTAGTGTCCGAAAAGGTTAGGTGTGGTTACTGGGTTACAGGGATTTGGGTGGAGGTGTGGGCTTAGGTAGGATGCTCTTTCCAAGGGCCAGTGCAGATTCGATCGGCCGAATGGCCTCCTTCTACACTGTAAATTCTTTGATTCTATGATCTTGGGGTGCATGTCCAAAGAACCCTGAAGGCAGCAGGACAGGTAGATGAGATGTTTTAGAAGGCACATGGGATACTTTCCTTTATTAGCTGAGTCGCAGAATATATGAGCGGGGAGGCAATGATGGTATAAAATGCCCATTCTGACACAGCTACACGACTGTGTGCAGTTCTTTTCACCACAGTATGGGAAGGGTGTGGATTGCACTAGAAAGGGTGCAGAGGAGATTCACCAGGATGTTGCCTCGGCTGGAGCGTTTCAGCTATCAAGAGGGTGGATAGGCTGGCATTGTTCACCTTAGAGCAGAGAAGGCTGAAGGGGGACCTGATTGAGGTATACAAAATTATGAGGAACATAGATAGGGTAGATAGGAAGAAACGTATCTCCTTAGTAGAGGGGTCAATAACCAAGTGGCATAGATTTAAGGTAAGAGGCAGGAGATTTAGAGAGGGTTTGAGGAAAAACATTTTCACCCAAGGTTCGTTAGAATCTGGAACTCACTGCCTGAAAGTATGGTAGAGGTGGGAACTCTCTCAAAATTGAAGAATTATTTAAATGAGCACTTGAAATGCCACAGCATATAAGGTGTTGGATCAAGTGTTGGAAAATGGGATTAGAATAGATAGGTGTTTGATGGCTGATGCAGACACGATAGGTCCCTTTTTGTGTTGTAAAACTCGATGATTATAAATTGTTCCCTGTGTTTGAGTTAAGTAGCTAATTCTGAAGCTGGCAGTTAACAAGAAACCCTTCTCTACTCTTACCTATTAGAGTACGGCTCGTAGAAGAGTGAGCATTGCTGTCATTCCAAAACAGCTTGTGGTAAGTGTACAACCCTTTTAACTGCATCAGAACCTTTTCACTCTCTTGTAATCAAGTTGATTTGGATTATTTTAATGGTTCACCTGAGGCAGTTCTTTATTAAAACCTTGGGGACTGGGAACTGTTGCGTGCTGTTTGATTGGTTTTCCATCTTGTTTCATGGGTTCGGGGTGATGTGATGAATGTTTCCCCTTGCCGCTTGTGGGCAGGTCCCATGTGAAATGCATTTGAGCAATTCAGCCCAGTCCCTACTTCTATGTAGACAACTTGTTAGAGAAGTGAAAGTTGGCACACTGTGGGTGGACGGGGTTGGGATGATCTTCAGGGGTGCTGTGGTAATAATTGGGAAGGGCATGTCATTTTTACACTTTGGGAAACACAGAACTATGGTTCACGAGCAGGAAATTTGAGTGCAGCTTCAATTGTGGACATACCTGATGGGGGGAAATAGGACAGTGAATGAGGTTTGCCCTTAAAAGGTGCTAGTTGGATACCAATTGTAACAGGGATTAATACATGATCAGTACGTGGCATCTACAGGATAAGTTAGGGAACACAACTTACTTTTCAATTCCAGAGAATGCAGCTCAGTGCGAATTGGCTCACCCACTGAAGAGCAAGCACCCCTGCCCTGCCCCCGCTATAATGAGCAGACTAGCACAATTGTTGCCATTAGTTGCAAGAAAGTGTGACCCCATTGGTGCAAAATAGCACATGGGCTCTGTCGATGAGCTATTAAACACTTGGGATGGCAAGCACTCTGAAAAGTGGGGAGAGCCTTCTCTTGCTGTTGGTCACCGTTATGTGGTAAAGTTCCTGACCCTGGTATGGAATCATAGAATCACACTACACAGAAGGAAAACATTTGGTAATAGCACTTTGAAGGAACTATCTATTTCATAGAACTGTAGAATTATAGAGTGACGCAGCTTAGAAGAGAGATGGGGCTGGTTTAGCACACTGTGCTACATAGTTATCTTTTAAAGCAGACCAAGGCAGGCCAGCAGCACGGTTCAATTGCTGTACCAGCCTCCCTGAACAAGCGCCAGAATGTGGCGACTAGGGGCTTTTCACAGTAACTTCATTTGAAGCCTACTTGTGTGAGGTGCCCTCAATAATGATGCTTAGAGATTAAACTGTAAAGAAGGCTTTATTAGGCTAATAACTATGCTACAGATTTGGACGAGAGCTGACTGCTATACAGACCATGAGGCAGGCCTTTATGTATGGCTCCCAGATGGGCGGAGCCAGAGGCGGAGTCCCCAGGGTTCCAAGCCTGGTCTTAAAGGGGACATCACCTTACATGATGATAAGGCAGTAACAGTTCATCACATTCACCCCCTGTTTAAAAAGGAGTCCGGCGGGGGTGAAGTGCCATCATAGGTTCATCCGTCTCGGCGGCCGGATCGTCCTCCTCGATCTCCTCAGTTCGGGCGGTGGTGCGGCGGGCACGGATGTCCCGGTTGAGGGCACATCCGGGAGCACAGCGGTCGGAGCTTCGGTCCGGGTCGGGGCAGAGGAAATAGGCAGGGCCGGGGGTAGTGGAGCCGGGGCAGAGGAACTAGGCAGGGCCGGGGGTAGCGGAGCCGGCGCCGGCGGGGTGTGTAAATGGGGGGCGCAAGGGGGGGGGCGCACGGTAGGAACTCACCAACGGGTGGTAGGGCCGGAAAGGGGTGTGTTGTAGGGGGCGACGGGTCCTGCAGGGGAGCGGCGCGGGAAGGGGCGTCTGTGGTGGAGGATCCAACGGGCGCCAGATCCCGGAGGGAAACCGTATCTTGCCTGCCGTCGGAGTACTCCACGTAGGCGTAACTGGGGTTGGCGTGGAGAAGTCGGACCTTTTCAACTAGGGGGTCCGTTTTATGGCTCCTCGCGTGCCTCCGGAGAAGAACAGGTCCCGGAGCCGTCAGCCAAGGTGGAAGCGAGACCCCGGAGGTAGACTTCCTGGGGAAGCGAAACAATCGCTCATGAGGGGTCTCATTTGTGGCCGTGCAGAGGAGTGACCTAATGGAGTGTAGGGCATCGGGTAGGACCTCCTGCCAGCGGGTGGTTGGGAGATTTCTCGACCGCAGGGCCAGAAGGACAGCCTTCCACACGGTCGCGTTCTCCCTCTCCACCTGCCCGTTTCCCCGTGGGTTATAGCTGGTCGTTCTGCTCGAGGCGATGCCTTTGCTGAGCAGATACTGACGCAGTTCATCGCTCATGAACGATGTACCCCGGTCACTGTGGATATAAGCAGGGAAACCGAATAGGGTGAAGATGCTGTGCAGTGCCTTAATCACTGTGGCTGAGGTCATGTCGGTGCAGGGAATGGCGAATGGGAAATGGGAGAACTCATCGATCACGGTGAGGAAATAGGCATAACGGTTGGTGGACGGGAGGAGTCCCTTGACGTCCACGCTCAGTCGCTCAAAGGGGCCCGAGGCCTTCACGAGCCGAACCTTGTCTGGCCGATAGAAGTGCGGTTTGCATTCCGCACAGACTTGGCAGGTCCTGACCATGGCCTTGACCTTGGTTGAGTAAGGTAGGTTGCGGGACTTGATGAAATGGACGAGCCGGGTAACCCCCGGGTGGCAGAGGTCATTGTGGATGGCTTGCAGGCGGTCCTCCTGCGCGTTGGCGCATGTGCCGCGGGACAGGGCATCTGGGGGCTTGTTGAGCTCCCCTGGACGATACTTGATATCGTACGAGTAGGTGGAGAGTTCGATCCTCCACCTCAAAATTTTATCGTTCTTTATTTTGCCCCGTTGCGTGTTATCGAACATATAGGCGACCGACCGTTGGTCGGTGACGAGGGTAAACCTCCTACCGGCGAGGTAGTGTCTCCAGCGCTGCACAGCCTCCACAATGGCTTGTGCCTCCTTTTCGACTGCAGAGTGTCGAATCTCGGAGGCAGTGAGGGTTCGGGAGAAGAACGCTACTGGTCTGCCTCCTTGATTGAGGGTAGCAGCCAGGGCGATGTCTGATGCATCGCTCTCTACCTGGAAAGGGATGGTTTCGTCTTCCGCGTGCATGGCGGCCTTGATGATGTCGACCTTGATGCGGTTGAAGGCCAATTGGGCCTCAGCCGAGAGGGGAAAAGTGGTGGCCTTTAGGAGTGGGTGGGCTTTGTCCGCATACTTGGGGACCCACTGGGCGTAATAGGAGAAAAGCCCCAAGCACCGTTTGAGGGCCTTGAGGCTGCGGGGGAGAGGGAGTTCCTTAAGGGGGCGCATGCGGTCGGGGTCGGGACCTAGGACCCCGTCTTCCACGACATAGCCGAGGATGGCCAGCCGGGTGGTGTGGAAAACGCATTTGCCCTCGTTATAGGTCAGGTTAAGGGCTCGGGCGGTCTGGAGGAACTTTTTGAGATTAGCGTCATGGTCCTGCTGATCATGGCCGCAGATGGTGACATTGTCCAAGTACGGGTATGTAGCCCGCAAACCATACTGGTCCACCATTTGGTCCATCGCCCTTTGAAAGACGGAGACCCCATTTGTGACACCAAAGGGGACCCTGAGGAAGTGGAAGAGCCGGCCGGCTGCTTCGAAGGCAGTATAGGGGCGGTCTTTTGGTCGGATGGGGAACTGGTGGTAGGCAGATTTGAGGTCGACCGTGGAAAAGACTCGGTATTGGGCGATCCGATTTACCATTTCCGCGATAGCCAGATTATGGTCTGGCTATAATCCACGACCATCCGTTTCTTCTCCCCGGACCGGACTACCACCACTTGCGCACTCCAAGGGCTGTTGCTAGCCTCGATGACCCCCTCTCCCAGTAAATGCTGGACCTCTGACTTGATAAAAGCCATATCTTGGGCACTGTAGCGCCAGCTCCTGGTGGCGACGGGCTTACAGTCAGGAGTGAGGTTAGCGAATAGCGAGGGGGGTGCGACTTTCAGTGTCGCAAGGCAGCACACAGTAAGGGGGGGCAAGGGTCCGCCGAACCGCAGTGTCAGGCTTCGGTGGCTGCACTGGAAATCCAGTCCGAGCAGCAGGGGGGCACAGAGGTGAGGGAGGATATAAAATTTGAAACGTGTGTATTTGGCACCCTGGATCGAGAGATCCGCAATACAGTACCCCCTGATTTGAACCGAGTGGGACCCAGATGCGAGGGCTATGGTTTGGGATGTGGGATGGGTGCGTAAGGAGCAGCGCCTTACCATTTCAGGGTGGATAAAGCTCTCCGTGCTCCCGGAGTCAAAGAGGCATGCAGTGTCGTGCCCGTTGACCTGGACCTGCATCATGGAGTCCTGCAGGTGGTTTGGCCGAGTTTGATTGAGGGTGATCGCACCCAGTCGCGGGTAGTCGGAGTCGTTAAATGGCCGCTGCCGTTGGTCGCACGTGTCGGGTCGAGAAGATGGCCGCTCCCATGATTCGCACAAGGCTGATGACGCGTCAGAAGAGGACGTGTCGGGTCGGTGCGCAGCAGCATTGCGAGGCCTTTGTTCTTTGTTTTTCTGGCCCCTGGGTCTGGCCAGGCAGACCCTCGCAAAGTGGCCTTTCTTCCCGCAGTCGCTGCAGATCGCGGAGCGGGCTGGGCAGCGTGGGCGTGGGTGCTGGCCCTGCCTGCAGAAGTAGCAAGGTGTGCCCCCATGGTGAGCGGGTCGCCGCGTGGCGCAGGCCTGTAGTACGGGCGAGTCTGAGGAAGTCCGGGGGGGGCTGGCAGAGTCCGCGGGGTACGTACCCAAGTTGTGTCGGGCCACCTCCAGCGAGGAGGCGAGCGTTAGCGTCTCCTGGAGGTCTTTTGCCCCGTTTTCGAGCAGTCGCTGCCGGATGTAGGTCGAGCGGATGCCGGACACGAAAGAATCTCTGATGTGCAGGTTCATATGGACTTCCCCTGTCACATCCTGATGGTCGCAGTCCCTGGCCAGCGCGGTGAGTTTCTCAACAAACTCGTCGAGCGATTTCCCCCGAGCGCTGCCGGCAGGTAGAGAGCAGATGCCGGGCGTGCACCTCATTGACGGGTTTGACAAACCGCTTGCGGAGCAACTCAATCGCTTCCTCATAACTCGTCGCCTTTTCGAACGTGGCGGAGATTCTGTGACTCACCCGGGCGTGGAGTAGACGCAGCTTGCGTGGCCCCAGGATGGGAGTCTCTGCGGAGTCCAGGTAGGCCTCGAAGCACCGCAGCCAGTATTAAAAAATTTCCTTTGCCTCCGGCGTTCGTGCTTCCAGATTGAGCTTCTTTGGTTTTAGGCCTGCGTCCATCCTGAATCTAGTTTAGCCTAATAAATTGAGGTACCCTCAATAATGATGCTTAGAGATTAAACTGTAAAGAAGGCTTTATTAGGCTAATAACTATGCTACAGATTTGGACGAGAGCTGACTGCTATACAGACCATGAGGCAGGCCTTTATGTATGGCTCCCAGATGGGCGGAGCCAGAGGCGGAGTACCCAGGGTTCCAAGCCTGGTCTTAAAGGGGACATCACCTTACATGATGATAAGGCAGTAACAGTTCATCACATTGTGACAATAAGCGATTTTCATTTCATTTATAGGGAGGCGGTGGTACTGTTGCTGGACTAGTAATCCAGGGAGCCAGGGTAATGCTCTGAGGACTCAGGTTCCAATTCCACCACGACTGATGGTGAAATTTGAATTCAATAAAAAGTCTAATGGAACCATTGTTGATTGTCATAAAAATCTATCTGGTTCACGAATATCCTTTAGGGAAGGAAATCTGCCACCCTTACCTGGTCTGGCCTACATGTGACTCCAGATCCACAGCAATGTGGTTGACTCTTAACAGCCCTCTGGAATAGTCCTTCGAGCCACTCAGTTCCAAGGCAATTAGGGATGGG
This sequence comes from Scyliorhinus torazame, assembly GCF_047496885.1. Classification (NCBI taxonomy): domain Eukaryota; kingdom Metazoa; phylum Chordata; class Chondrichthyes; order Carcharhiniformes; family Scyliorhinidae; genus Scyliorhinus; species Scyliorhinus torazame. Next base: position 69,449,972 of record NC_092723.1, on the reverse strand, counting down.
TAATAAATGCTGGCCAAGCTACATTGTGCATGTTAACTGTGGTACGGCTAACTACCCTATTAATCCCACTCACTTACACTTCCCCACAACCTGTTCTGTCATTTTCATTTCCTCCAGGAATTTATTCAGTTCCCTTTAGAATGTTACACTGAATCTGCATCCACCACCCTTTCAGGCAATGCAGTTCAAACCACAGCAAGTCAGTGTACAAAGTTGTTTCCTTATGTCGCCTCTACTTCTTTCACCAATCACTTTAAATCTGTGTCCTTTGGTTACTGACCATTCTGTCACTGGAAATATTTTATCCTTATTTACTCTATCAAAGTCATGATTTTGAGCCACACTATCAAATCTCCTCTGCTGTAAAGAACAAGACGTCCAGCTCCTCAAGTTTCTCCACATCACCGTGTCTGATCCGTGGCACCATTGTGTTAAATCTACTGTGATCCCTCTCCAAGGCTTTGACTCCAGTGTATCAGTAACCTGATGCACGAAAATCTGGAAGCTCGAGAGGAGCCCATTGTTCCAGTCCAGATACCCATTTGGTGAATTTTTTGTACTGGAGCCAATCTTTACTCAGTCTAACATTTATTTACAGAGTGAAACATTACAACTATACACCTCCTAACTCTTTCAAAACAAAAATTTAGAGTACCCAATTCTTTTTTTTCTAATTAATGGGCAATTTAGTGTGGTCAATCCACCTAGCCTGTACATAAACATAATAAGAATTAGGAGCAGGAGTAGGCCATCTGACCCCTCGAGCCTGGTATATCTGGAAATCCAGATATACCACATCCATTGGCTCCCCGTTATCTACCGCACTGGTAATGTCTTCAAAAAATTCCACTAAATTAGTTAGGCACGACCTGCCCTTTATGAACCCATGCTGCGTCTGCCCAATGGGACAATTTCCATCCAGATGCCTCGCTATTTCTTCCATGATGATAGATTCCATTCAATGATTCCATTCAATGAGATCATGGCTGACCTTTTGTGGACACAGCTCCACTTTCCGGCCCGAACACCATAACCCTTAATCCCTTTATTCTTCAAAAAACTATCTATCTTTATCTTAAAAACATTTAATGAAGGCGCCTCAACTGCTACACTGGGCAAGGAATTCCATAGATTCACAACCCTTTGGGTGAAGAAGTTCCTCCTAAACTCAGTCCTAAATCTACTTCCCCTTATTTTGAGGCTATGCCCCCTAGTTCTGCTTTCACCCGCCAGTGGAAACAACCTGCCCGCATCTATCCTATCTATTCCCTCCATAATCTTATATGTTTCTATAAGATCCCCCCTCATCCTTCTAAATTCCAACGAGTACAGTCCCAGTCTGCTCAACCTCTCCTCGTAATCCGATCCCCTCAACTCTGGGATTAACCTAGTGAATCTCCTCTACACACCCTCCAGCACCAGTATGTCCTTTCTCAGGTAAGGAGACCAAAACTGAACACAATACTCCAGATGTGGCCTCACTAACACCTTATACAATTGCAGCATAACCTCCCTAGTCTTAAACTCCATCCCTCTAGCAATGAAGAACAGAACTCCATTTGCCTTCTTAATCACCTGTTGCACCTGTAAACCTGTTGCACTAGCACACCCAGGTCTCTCTGCACAGCAGCATGTTTTAATATTTTATCATTTAAATAATAATCCCTTTTGCTGTTATTCCTACCAAAATGGATAACCTCACATTTGTCAACATTGTATTCCATCTGCCAGACCCTAACCCATTCACTTAACCTATCCAAATCCCTCTGCAGACGTCCAGTATCCTCTGCACTTTTTGCTTTACCACTCATCTTAGTGTCGTCTGCAAACTTGGACACATTGCACTTGGTCCCCAACTCCAAATCATCTATGTAAATTGTGAACAATTGTGGCCCCAACACTGACCCCTGAGGGATACCACTAGCCACTGATTGCCAACCAGAGATACACCCATTAATCCCCACTCTTTGTTTTCTATTAATTAACCAATCCTCTATCCATGCTACTACTTTACCGTTAATGCCATGCATCTTTATTTTATGCAGCAACCTTTTGTGTGGCACCTTGTCAAAAGCTTTCTGGAAATCCAGATATACCACATCCATTGGCTCCCTGTTATCTACCGCACTGGTAATGTCTTCAAAAAATTCCACTAAATTAGTTAGGCACGACCTGCCCTTTATGAACCCATGCTGCGTCTGCCCAATGGGACAATTTCCATCCAGATGCCTCGCTATTTCTGCCATGATGATAGATTCCAGCATCTTCCCTACTACCGACGTGAAGCTAACTGGCCTATAATTACCCGCTTTCTGCCTACCTCCTTTTTTAAACAGTGGTGTCACGTTTGCTAATTTCCAATCCGCCGGGACCACCCCAGAGTCTAGTGAATTTTGGTAAATTATCACTAGTGCATTTGCAATTTCCCTAGCCATCTCTTTTAGCACTCTGGGATGCATTCCATCAAGGCCAGGAGACTTGTCTACCTTTAGCCCCATTAGCTTGCCCATCACTAGCTCCTTAGTGATAACAACCATCTCAAGGTCCTCACCTGTCATAGCCTGATTTCCATCAGTCACTGGCATGTTATTTGTGTCTTCCACTGTGAAGACCGACCCAAAAAACCTGTTCAGTTCCTCAGCCATTTCCTCATCTCCCATTATTAAATCTCCCTTCTCATCCTCTAAAGGACCAATATTTACCTTAGTCATTCTTTTTTGTTTTATATATTTGTAGAAACTTTTACTATCTGTTTTTATATTCTGAGCAAGTTTAATCTCATAATCTATCTTACTCTTCTTTATAGCTTTTTTAGTAGCTTTCTATTGCCCCCTAAAGATTTCCCAGTCCTCTAGTCTCCCACTAATTCTTGCCACTTTGTATGCTTTTTCCTTCAATTTGATACTCTCCCTTATTTCCTTAGATATCCACGGTCGATTTTCACTCTTTCTACCGTGCTTCCTTTTTGTTGGTATAAACCTTTGCTGAGCACTGTGAAAAATCGCTTGGAAGGTACTCCACTGTTCCTCAACTGTTTCACCATAAAGTCTTTGCTCCCAGTCTACCTTAGCTAGTTCTTCTCTCATCCCATTGTAATCTCCTTTGTTTAAGCACAAAGCACTAGTGTTTGATTTTACCTTCTCACCCTCCATCTGTATTTTAAATTCCACCATATTGTGATCGGTCCTTCCGAGAGGATCCCTAACTATGAGATCATTAATTAATCCTGTCTCATTACACAGGACCAGATCTAGGACTGCTTGGTCCCTCGTAGGTTCCATTACATACTGTTCTAGGAAATTATCACGGATACATTCTATAAGCTCTTCCTCAAGGCTGCCTTGACCGACCTGGTTAAACCAATCGACATGTAGATTAAAATCCCCCATAATAACTGCTGTACCATTTCTACATGCATCCGTTATTTCTTTGTTTATTGCCTGCTCCACCATAATGTTACTATTTAGTGGCCTATAGATTACTCCTATCAGTGACTTCTTCGCCTTACTATTCCTGATTTCTACCCAAATCAATTCAACCTTATCTTCCATAGCACCGATGTCATCCCTTACTATTGCCCGGATGTCATCCTTAAATAACAGAGCTACACCACCTCCCTTACCATCCACTCTGTCCTTCCGTATAGTTTGATACCCTTGGATATTTAACTCCCAGTCGTGACCATCCTTTAACCATGTTTCAGTAATGGCCACTAAATCATAGTCATACACAATGATTTGCGGCATCAACTCATTTACCTTATTCCGAATACTACGAGCATTCAGGTAAAGTACACTTATGTTGGCTTTTATACCTCTGTTTTGAATCTTAACACCTTGATCAGTAACCTCTCCTAAGTTATATTTCCTCTTAACTTTTCTCCTAATTTTCCTAGTCGTTGAACCCATATCTTCATGTAACAACCTGTCGCGTCGCTTTCCATTTATGTTTTTACTTCCCATTTTATTCCTTTTAGTATTACTGGGCCTATTCACTGAGCTCCCCTCAGTCATTGTGCCTTGTACTGTCGCCCTTTTTGAGTTTTGACTATGGCTTCTCTGCCTTACACTTTCCCCCTTACTGCATTTTGTTTCTGTCCCTGTTCTATTACCTTCCGACTTCCTGCATCGGTTCCCATCCCCCTGCCATATTAGTTTAAACACTCCCGAACCGCTCAACGTCTTTCTGTTGTGGGGGGTGAGACCTACCCAAACACGGGGAGAATGTGCAAACTCCACACAGACAGTGACCTGGGGCAGGGATCGAAGCCGTGTCCTCAGCATACACCTAATGCAACTACCTCTCAGCTTCAGTAAGTGTTCCTATGTGATCAAGTGAAACCCCTATTAATGCCCACCGCCTGCTAGATTAAACACAACTGATATACAATTAATATCACAACACCTGGATTGGTTGCGTGGGATAACCTGATTTGACCAATCTCTGCTTCTCACAAGCTGTAGAATGGCTTTATAGCAGATGTAAGTAAACATGAACTTTTGGGAGCCCAATAAGAATGGAGTACTGCTGTGAAGTATCTCAAAGAACAAAGAACAAAGAAAAGTACAGCACAGGAACAGGTCCTTCGGCCCTCCAGGCCCGTGCCGACCATGCTGCCCAATTAAACTACAATCTTCTACACTTCCTGGGTCTGTATCCCTCTATTCCCATCCTATTCATGCATTTGTCAAGATGCCCCTTAAATGTCACTATCGTCGCTGCTTCCACCACCTCCTCCGGTAGCGAGTTCCATGCACCCACTACCCTCTGCGTAAAAAACTTGCCTTGTACATCTACTCTAAACCTTGCACCTTAAGTCTATGCCCCCTAGTAATTGACCCCTCTACTCTGGGGAAAAGCCTCAGACTATCCACTCTGTCTATGCCCCTCATAATTTTGTAGACCTCTATCAGGTCGCCCCTCAACCTCCGTCGTTCCAGTGAGAACAAACCAAGTTTCTTCAACCGCTCCTCATAGCTAATGCCCTCCATACCAGGTAACATTCTGGTAAATCTTCTGCACCCTCTCTAAAGCCTCCACATCCTTCTGGTAGTGTGGGGACCAGAATTGAACACTATACTCCAAGTGTGGCCTAACTAAGGTTCTATACAGCTGCAACATGACTTGCCAATTCTTATACTCAATGCCCCGGCCAATGAAGGCAAGCATGCCGTCAGCCTTCTTGACTACCTTCTCCACCTGTGTTGCCCCTTTCAGTGACCTGTGAACCTATACACCTAGATCTCTCTGACTTTCAATACTCTTGAGGGTTCTACCATTCACTGTATATTCCCTACCTGCATTAGACCTTCCAAAATGCATTACCTCACATTTGTCCGGATTAAACTCCATCTGCCATCTCTCTGTCCAAGTCTCCAAACAATCTAAATCCTGCTGCATCATCTCACAGTCCTCATCGCTATCCGCAATTCCACCAACCTTTGTGCCGTCTGCAAACTTACTAATCAGACCAGTTACATTTTCCTCCAAATCATTTATCTATACTACAAACAGCAAAGGTCCCAGCACTGATCCCTGCGGAACACCACTAGTCACAGCCCTCCAATTAGAAAAGCATCCTTCCATTGCTACTCTCTGCCTTCTATGACCTCGCCAGTTCTGTATCCTCCTTGCCAGCTCACCCCTGATCCTGTGAGACTTCACCTTTTGTACTAGTCCACCATGAGGGACCTTGTCAAAGGCCTTACTGAAGTCCATATAGACAACATCCACTGCCCTACCTGCATCAATCATCTCTGTGCCCTCCTCAAAAAACTCTATCAAGTTAGTGAGACACAACCTCCCCTTTACAAAACCATGCTGCACTCTCACTAATACGTCCATTTGCTTCCAAATGGGAGTAGATCCTGTCTCGAAGAATTTTCTCCAGTACTTTCCCTACCACTGACGTAAGGCTCACCGGCCTGTAGTTCCCTGGATTATCCTTGCTACCCTTCTCAAACAGAGGAACAACATTGGCTATTCTCCAGTCCTCCGGGACATCACCTGAAGACAGTGAGGATCCAAAGATTTCTGTCAAGGCCTCAGCAATTTCCTCTCCAGCCTCCTTCAGTATTCTGGGGTAGATCCCATCAGGCCCTGGGGACTTATCTACCTTAATATTTTTCAAGACGCTCAACACCTCGTCTTTTTGGATCTCAATGTGACCCAGGCTATCTACACACCCCTCTCCAGACTCAATATCTACCAATTCCTTCTCTTTGGTGAATATTGATGCAAAGTATTCATTTCGTACCTCACCCATTTCCTCTGGCTCCACACATAGATGCCCTTGCGTATCCTTCAGTGGGCCAACCCTTTCCCTGGCGACCCTCTTGCTTTTTATGTACGTGTAAAAAGCCTTGGGATTTTCCTTAACCCTATTTGCCAATGACTTTTCGTGACCCCTTCTCACCCTCCTGACTCCTTGCTTAAGTTCCTTCCTACTTTCCTTATATTCCACACAGGCTTCGTCTGTTCCCAGCCTTTTAGCCCTGACAAATGCCTCCTTTTTCTTTTTGACGAGGCCTACAATATCACTCGTCATCCAAAGTTCCCGAAAATTGCCGTATTTATCCTTCTTCCTCACAGGAACATGCCGGTCCTGAATTCCTTTCAACTGACACTTGAAAGCCTCCCACATGTCAGATGTTGATTTACCCTCAAACATCCGCCCCCAATCTAGGTTCTTCAGTTCCCACCTAATATTGTTATAATTAGCCTTCCCCCCAATTTAGCACATTCACCCTCGGACCACTCTTATCTTTGTCTACCAGCACTTTAAAACTTACTGAATTGTGGTCACTGTTCCCGAAATGCTCCCCTACTGAAACTTCTACCACCTGGCCGGGCTCATTCCCCAATACCAGGTCCAGCACAGCCCCTTCCCTAGTTGGACTGTCTACATATTGTTTTAAGAAGCCCTCCTGGATGCTCCTTACAAACTCTGCCCCGTCTAAGCCCCTGGCACTAAGTGAGTCCCAGTCAATATTGGGGAAGTTGAAGTCTCCCATCACCATAACCCTGCTGTTTTTACTCTTTTCCAAAATCTGTCTACCTATCTGCTCCTCTATCTCCCGCTGGCTGTAGGCAGGCCTGTAGTAAACCCCCAACATTGTGACTGCACCCTTCTTATTCCTGATCTCTACCCATATAGCCTCACTGCCCTCTGAGGTGTCCTCCCATAGTACAGCTGTGATATTCTCCTTAACCAGTAGCGCAACTCCGCCACCCCTTTTACATCCCCCTCTATCCCGCCTGAAATATCTAAATCCTGGAACGTTTAGCTACCAATCCTGCCCTTCCCTCAACCAGGTCTCTGTAATGGCAACAACATCATAGTTCCAAGCACTAATCCAAGCTCTAAGTTCATCTGCCTTACCCGTAACACTTCTTGCATTAAAACATATGCACTTCAGGCCACTAGACCCGCTGCGTTCAGCAACTTCACCCTGTCTGCTCTGCCTCAGAGCCATACTATCCCTATTCCCTAGTTCTCCCTCAATGCTCTCACCTTCTGACCTATTGCTCCCGCGCCCACCCCCTGCCATACTAGTTTAAACCCTCCCGTGTGACACTAGCAAACCTCGCGGCCAGGATATTTATGCCTCCAGTTTAAATGCAACCCGTCCTTCTTATATAGGTCACACCTGCCCCGGAGAGCTCCCAGTGGTCCAGATAGCGGAAACCCTCCCTCCTACACCAGCTGTTTAGCCACGTGTTTAGCTGCTCTATCTTCCTATTTCTAGCCTCACTGGCACGTGGCACAGGGAGTAATCCCGTGATTACAACCCTAGAGGTCCTGTCTTTTAACTTTCTGCCTAGCTCCCTGAACTCCTGCTGCAGGACCTCATGCCCCTTCCTGCCTATGTCGTTAGTACCAATATGTACAATGACCTCTGCCTGTTTGCCCTCCCCCTTCAGGATGCCCTCTACCCGTTCGGAGACATCCTGGACCCTGGCACCATGGAGGCAACATACCATCCTGGAATCTCTTTCACATCCACAGAAGCGCCTATCTGTGCCCCTGACTATAGAGTCCCCTATGACTACTGCTCTTCTGCGCTTTGACCCTCCCTTCTGAACATCAGAGCCAGCCGTGGTGCCACTGCTCTGGCTGCTGCTGTTTTCCCCTGATAGGCTATCCCCCCCCCCACCCCCACCGACAGTATCCAAAGGAGTATACCTGTTTCAGAGGGGGACAGCCACAGGGGATTCCTGCACTGACTGCCTGCCCTTTCTGGTGGTCACACATTTCTCTGCCTGCACCTTGGGTGTGACCACATTTATATAACTGCTATCTCTGACGCTTTCTGCCACCTGCATGCTCCTAAGTGCATCCAACTGCTGCTCCAACCGAACCATGCGGTCTGTGAGGAGCTCCAGTTGAGTGCACTTTCTGCAGATGAAACCATCCGGGATGCTGGAAGCCTCCCGGACCTGCACATCTCACAGTCAGAGCACTGCACCCCTCTAACTGACATTGCATCAATTAATTAGTAAATTAAAGTTAAAAGCTTTTTTTAAAAGTTACTGTTAACTATATGTTTCCTAGCACTAGATTTCTACTATAAATGTGAAAGCTAAATACAGTACTCTCCGATCTCTGACTTAGATACCCTTTAAATTATAATTAAGTAATTATGTTTAATTAGTTTACCAATGCTTATTTTTTTAAATTTAGTGTAGATTCCCAACCAGCCAATCAGGTCACAGCCTTTCTGTGATGTCACTTCAGTCCCCCCGCCCCCCCCCCCCCCCCCCCACACACACACACAATTTGAAAAGGTAATAAAAGTAAAAATTAGTAAAAATCACTTACTTACCTTCTGAGGGTCTCAGATGCTCTCAGGTTCTCTCCCTGCTGATTAAAAGTTACAGGCCAGAAGAAAGAGAGAGAACAAAATAGTAGGGAAAAAGCAGCTTCTCCCACTCTGCACCGAATTACCTCACTGCACCAAATTACCAAGTTTCAAATTCCCACTCTGGATGTGTCTCACTCACTCAGGCTGTGTCTCTTTGGCCTGCGCAATGCTGACTGAGTGAGCTTTCTGTCTGTCTTTTATACAGACTTCAGGATGACTCACACGACTTAAACTTCAAAGAGAAGAATACAATGTGTCCCTTTGTGCCCCTAAAGAGGCCTCAGGTGACTGCCAGATAACTGCCTCTCAGCAATTAGGGTGGGGCAGCTTCAGCCAATCAGACACTAATCTACACGGCACTTTTAACTGAAAAACAGCAGAATTAGACTAACCACTTACCTTCCCTGGTTACCTCACTGCACCAAATTACCAAGTTTCAAATTCCCACTCTGGATGTGTCTCACTCACTCAGGCTGTGCCTCCTTGCCCTGCGCAACGCTTACTGAGTGCGCTTTCTGTCTGTCCTTTATACAGACTTCAGGATGACTCGCACTACTTAAACTTCAAAGAGAAGAATACAATGTGTACCTTTGTGCCTCTAAACAGGCCTCAGGTGACTGCCAGATAACTGCCTCTCAGCAATTAGGGTGGGGGCAGCTTCAGCCAATCAGACACTAATCTACACGGCACTTTTAACTGAAAAACAGCAGAATTAGACTAACCACTTACCTTTCCTGGTTACCTCACTGCACCAAATTACCAAGTTTCAAATTCCCACTCTGGATGTGTCTCACTCACTCAGGCTGTGCCTCCTTGCCCTGCGCAACGCTTACTGAGTGCGCTTTCTGTCTGTCCTTTATACAGACTTCAGGATGACTCGCACTACTTAAACGTCAAAGAGAAGAATACAATGTGTACCTTTGTGCCTCTAAACAGGCCTCAGGTGACTGCCAGATAACTGCCTCTCAGCAATTAGGTTGGGGGGCAGCTTCAGCCAATCAGACACTAATCTACACTGCACTTTTAACTGAAAAACAGCAGAATTAGATTAACCACTTACCTTCCCTAGTTACCTCACTGCACCAAATTACCAAGTATCAAATTCCCACTCTGGATGTGTCTCACTCACTCAGGCTGTGTCGCTTTGACCTGCGCAACGCTTTCAAACTCTTTCAAACAGTGATTCATGTACATGTTCTTTTTTGGTCTCGGAATTGCATAGAATCATAGAATAGAATCATAGAATCCCAACAGTGCAGAAGATGGCTATTCGGCCCATCGAGTCTGCACTGACACTCCGAAAGAGCCCTAACCTAGGCACACAACTCCGCCCTATCCCCATAACCCCTCCCAACCTTTGGACACTAAGGGGCAATTTAGCATGGCCAATCCACCTAATCTGCACATCTTTGCAGAGCATCCGAAGGAAGCCCACGCAGACACGGGGAGAAAGTGCAAACTCCACACAGACAGTCACCTGAGGCCGGAATTGAATATGGTTCCCTGGTATTGTGAAGCAGCTGTGCCAACACTGTGCCACCATGCCGCTCCAGACACAAGTGATTCTCATGGCTACCCCCCATGTCCGACTGCAGTCGCCTGAAATATGCAACAAACACAATCCTTATAGCATCGACTACAGAGAACCATCTGGCTGCTGCACAAGTTTAAAAAGTGTTGTTTACACAGAGAAAGTTTTCCATCGAGGTGTTTGGCTTTGTCACACACTGCATCTCCTATGTCAGTTGTATAGTCTGAATGTCAGGCCGCAACTTCATATTGCGCTGCTCGCCACCATTGTCTGAGAGTCAGTTGATCCAGCTGTCGGCAATAGATAAACCTCTCACTTGCTTCTCTTCTTAATTTGGCACTATCTCATTTATCACCTTCATTCCTTTCCCTTGCCAACCTCCTTAACTTCAAATCCTCCCATTTTATGGTTCCCTGCGCTTTCCCCAAAATATAAACACAGTTCTGGGCAAATATGTTGTCCCATCACAATGGAGTTTGCTGCTGCTGTGCTTAGAGGCAGACCAGTCCTGAAAGCACATGGGCAGCTCATTAATATAAATTGGTGGTGCTCTGAGAGCACTGCATGTGATGTGCTGAGAAGGTTCCACAAAGTCAGAAGGCATCATTTCCTGCTCTGCTGCACACGTTCTTTGCTTGCTTTCAAAATAGTTGTGAAGAGAGTGCCCCCGCTCAGTGACCAGAGGCGAGCTTGTGTTGCAGGCGGTTCTGCAGTGAAATACGGTTTTATTTCAGTGGTTCTCAAAATCTTTCATCCACGGACCACTTGGGCGGGGGAAAAGACCACGCGGGCCACCCAGATGTCCTATTCACCTATCTTCGCCTACCACTGCAAAAAGAAAACTAGGATAAATGGGACTTTAAAACAACTATGAATATTTTGCTGCTTTTCTGCTGCTAAATGTATCACGTTGCATGGGTTATTTTCTATTAAATATCAGAAGTTAATGATTAACTCGAGCATGAAACTAAAGCTTAGATATTATGTGTGATAAATATTAATACTACAACACTTCATGTTTATGTGAAACTTTTCTAATTTTTGCTTTAAAATTATCGCAATAATCTCCTGAGGAATTAATATTAATCAAACAAGATAAACAATGACATAAAACTTATAAAATGACGTTGCTGTTGCAATGATCATGGCTTGTGCCACACATGTGGGAACTGGACTGGTTGTGTGCAGTCATGCAAATGGTGGGGTGAGGATTCTGGCCTGTGTTTGTGACATTTGAGCATTAGTGCCTTGCAGTTTGGTCCCTTGCGGATCACCAATGGTCTACACTCTGATAGCCACTGCTCTATTCGGAGTACTCCATTAAGAGTACTGTCATGATATTTAAATCAGCATATCAAGGTGCAATCACACACACACTGATGGACATGCAGTAGGACCAACCAACACACACACAACATCGCAGCCAATCACCAGTGAGAGCACACGCACTATAAAAACAGGGGACACTACAGTTCCCGCTGATTCCAGCAGCAGCCAGCTCAGAGCACCGAGCTCAGAGCCTGCCCCTCAGACATTCACCATGTGCTGAGTGCCTCACCCAGATGGTGATAGGACAGGGTCCACAGATTAGCTGGTAATGCACGTACCCAAGTTAGCAGTGTGCTGTTACAGTTGAATAGTTAATAAAATTGAGTTACACCATCTACAGCCGTGTTGGATCGTTTGTACATCAGAACACCCAACACGACATGATACCAGAAGTGGACGCAAACCAGCGCCTGTGAGCCCCACCTGCAACGTATCAGCAATCCGCCGTCCTGCACCATGGAGAACATCAACCCGCCGCCGTCGCTCCGAATCGCTGACAATCTCAGGGTCAATTGGAAACTGTTCAAGCAGCGCTTCCAGCTCTTCCTCGAGGCCACGGACAGGGAGAATGCATCGGACACCAGGAAGATTGCCCTTCTTCTCTCCATGGCGGGGCAACACGCCATCCACATCTTTAACTCCCTTACATTTGCGGACGGCGAGGACAAAACCAAATACAAGACGGTGCTCCTGAAGTTCGACGAACACTTCAGCGTTGAAGTAAACGAGAGCTTCGAAAGGTACCTGTTCCAGCAGCGCTTGCAGGGTAAAGCCGAACCTTTCCAGTCTTATTTAACACACCTCCGTACCCTCGCGCAGTCCTGTGGCTATGGGACCACCTCTGACTCCATGATACGCGACCAGATAGTTTTCGGAGTCATGTCGGACACCCTGCGCCAGCAGCTCCTTCGGGTCAAGCAACTCACCCTGGCGACTGCCGTCGAGACCTGCGTCCTCCATGAGAATGTCAGCAGCCGGTATTCACACATCCAGGTGGTCGAAACAGCACGGCACGGGCCCCACGAGGCAGAGCGGGTCCAGACGATTGAGTACCTCCCGGGCCGCGCCCTGGAGGAGGCCGGCTATTTCGCGCGCTTTCCGAGGCCTCCCGCGCTTGTACGCGCCAAAAGAGGGGACGCTGACGCAGAGGAACGCGATGCGCAGGCGCGTACTATGCAAGACCGCACCGCGCATGCGCGGTGGTGCAACAAACGCACTGACGTCACGACGTGCGGCAACTGTGGCTCCGCCCATTTAAAGCGGCAATGTCCTGCCAAAGCGCGACAATGCCTACGCTGTGGCAGGCTTGGCCACTATGCTGCCTGCTGTCGAGCACCTCAGCCTGCCAACTCGTACACGTTTAACCAGCCTCGCAGAAACGTTCGGGCAATTCAACCCACGTTCACTGAGTCCGATCCCGATATCACACAGACCAGTGACACTGAGGACAGGGAGGCCTTCCGCGCTGCTGTCATCAACAAGAACAAGCTGTCCCCGAGTCGAAAGCACCAGCCGCTGTCAGTGCACAGCATTGATCCAGGTGACGAGTGGTGTGCCACCCTGAAGATCAACCAATCCCAGATCAGATTCCGCCTGGCACTGGTGCCTCCGCCAATCTCCTCGCCTGGTCAGCATTCCAGACCCTGAAGGTTAAACCACCTATTCTGCCATCCAACTGTCAACTCGTTGACTATAATGGTAACGTCATCCCCGCCACGGGGTCGTGCCAGCTCGAAGTGACACACAACTCACGTAAAGCCATACTACCATTCAAAATCATGGGCTCCTCAAAGGACTCTCTGCTAAGCGCACAGGCGTGCAAAATCCTCCCCCTCGTTCAGCGTGTACACTCTCTCTAGAAGGCATGTCCGATTTCCCAGATGCAGACTTTAGGGTGCAGCTCAACTCAATCCTTCCGCACAACCAGGATGTTTTCGAGGGCATGGGCACACTGCCCTACACGTACAAAATCCGGCTTAAACAGGATGCCACCCCAGTAGTTCACGCATCTCGCAGGGTCCCAGCGCCCCTCAAGGACCGCCTCAAGCAGCAGCTGCAGGACCTTCAGGACCAAGGAGTGCTTTGCCGGGTAACGGAGCCGACTCCATGGGTCAGCTCCATGTTGTGCGTTGTTGCTAACTTTCTCCTTGGTTCAATTGCTCTGTTTTATTAGCTTTGCACTCGAGTCGCCAGGTATCTTTATGATACCGCCATGAGGTTCAAGTCCGAGTAATGATCAATAACCCAATACACCGATGAGTAAGATTCAAATCAAAGCACATTTATTATACACAGTAATCGTTACTCATGCACAAATTCTATGTCTAAGCTACTTCTACAACTAACAGGCCTATACTTAACTTCGGACTGGCCCACCAGGTCAGGGGAACAAATGGCCTTTCATTCGGGTTCTGAGTCTGCGGGATTCGAAGTTGGTACGGATTGGTAGCTAGGACCGCCTATCTCGTACCGAGCGTTGAATTAAGACTTACTTTGTTCGGTGGTCACTGCACCGGTCACGGTCAATGTTGGTTCGTGTTGCTGGGTGACCCGGGCAGGACGCAGAGGTGAAGAGAGGGCAATTTGAACTTGGGGCTTAACTCTTATAGTCCCCAGGGGCTTCCCGCCTTTTGGGGTGGACCATGTGTGGTAGTATGCATTAGGGGTCATGTGGGACTGTGAAGCCATGATGTCATTGGCTGACAGATCCCGGGTCCTGGTTGGACGTTGACCTCTAGCTCCGCCCTGAAGGCGGAGTATAAGTACCTGGAGTCCTCCCCCGCAGGCAGTCTACTACTGAACTGCGGGGGAACAGTCACGCTTAATAAAGCCTCATCAACTTCACTCTATTCGTCTCTCGGAGTCTTTGTGCGCTACAATTTATTAAGCGTGACTAAAGGACTATGGAGCTCAGGATCATCCCGGAATGCCTGAGGATCAGCCCCCATGCAGTGAACACGGCAGCAGCTTTCAAGCACTGGCAGACTTGTTTTGAGGCCTACCTCAGAACGGCCACCGGCCGGGTCACAGAAGACCAAAAACTACAGGTCCTGCACTCGAGGTTAAGCACGGAGATTTTCTCTCTCATCGAAGATGCAGAGGATTTCCAGACGGCGTTCGCAGCACTAAAAAGTCTCTATGTCCGCCCAGTAAACCAGATCTACGCTCGCTATCAACTCGCAACGAGACAGCAAAGTCCCGGAGAATCGATAGATGAATTCTACGCCGCGCTACTAATTTTGGGACGAGCCTGCAGCTGCCCGTCGGTGAACGCAAATGAACACACGGACATGTTAATGCGCGATGCTTTTGTGGCAGGTATGAACTCCTCCCAAATCCGCCAAAGACTTCTAGAAAAAGAGTCGCTCGGACTCTCAGAGGCACGGGCCCTAGCAGCCTCCCTAGACATGGCCGCGCGAAATACCCGCGCCTACGGCCCCGACCGCGCGGCAGCCCATTGGGCTCCATACGTACCCGTCGCGACAAACCCCCCCCCCGACACCCCACAGGCTTGCGCGGTCCAAACGCCAAGTCGCACCGGGGGCGCCCGCTGCTATTTCTGCGGCCAGGCGAAACACCCCCGGCAGCGCTGCCCGGCCCGCGCAGCGATCTGTAAGAGCTGCGGGAAAAAGGGCCATTTCGCGGCTGTGTGCCGGTCCCGCGAGGTCGCCGCTGTCCCGGGAGAACAGGGAGCCCTGCACGCCGTTTACGCTCCCCAACCCCCCCAGCGCCCCATGTACGACCCGCAGGCGCAGCCACTCTGGGTCCCGACCACCGCTGTCCCGGGAGAACAGGGAGCCCTGCACGCCGCTTACGCTCCCCAACCCCCCCCCCCCCCCCCGCGCCCCATGTATGACCCGCCGGCGCTACCACTTTGGGTCCCGACCACCGCTCTCCCCGGAGAAGAGGGAGTTCTGCGCGTCTCCAACGCAACCCAAACCCCCCCCCCGCGCCCCACGTATGACCCGCCAGCGCTACCAATTTGGGTCCCGACCACTGTTATCCCCAGAGAAGAGGGAGCCCCGCGTGTTCATAACGCTCCCCAACTCCCCCAGCGCCCCATGTGCGACCCGCAGACGCCGCCATTTTGAGTCCCGGCCACCACGAGGGGAGGAAGGGCGCCGCCATCTTGGTCCACCCCAGACCTGTACGACGCATGGGGGCGGCCATTTTGTCCACCCCCGCCGCCATCTTGTGACCCCCCAGCCATGTGCGATGCATGGGGGCAGCCATCTTGTTCACCCCGACGCCATCTTGGACGGCAACAATGGACCCCAGTGTCAACGGCTCCACGGGGTTCGAAGAAGACGCTCAACTACTACAACCACGTCTCGCTTCAATGACGCTGGACCAAGAGCGGCCCCGGACACTCCAGACGACGACGACAATGGTGCTGATAAACGGGCACGAGACACCATGCCTAGTCGACTCCGGGAGCACGGAGAGCTTTATCCACCCCGACACGGTAAGACGCTGTTCTTTGACCACCCATCCCAGCGCACAAAAGATTTCCCTAGCTGCAGGATCCCACTCCGTACAGATCAAAGGCTTCTGCATAGTTACCCTAACGGTGCAAGGGAGGGAGTTCAAAAACTACAGGCTCTACATCCTTCCCCAACTCTGCGCCCCCACATTACTGGGATTAGACTTCCAGTGCAATCTACAGAGCCTAACCTTCAGATTCGGCGGTCCAATACCCCCACTCACTATCTGCGGCCTCGCAACCCTCAAGGTGCAACCCCCGTCCTTGTTTGCAAACCTCACCCCGGATTGCAAACCCGTCGCCACTAGGAGCAGACGGTACAGCGCCCAGGACCTTCATTCGGTCCGAAGTCCAGCGGCTACTAAAGGAAGGCATAATCCAGGCCACCAACAGTCCCTGGAGAGCACAGGTGGTAGTAGTAAAGACAGGGGAGAAGCAAAGGATGGTCATAGACTATAGCCAGACCATCAACAGGTACACACAACTAGATGCGTACCCTCTCCCCCGCATATCCGACATGGTCAATCGGATTGCCCAATATAAAGTCTTCTCCACCGTGGACCTCAAGTCCGCCTACCATCAGCTCCCCATCCACCCTAGTGACCCCAAGTATACAGCCTTCGAGGCAGACGGGCGATTATACCATTTCCTAAGGGTCCCATTTGGCGTCACAAACGGGGTCTCGGTCTTCCAATGAGAGATGGACCGAATGGTTGATCAACACGGGTTGCGGGCCACGTTCCCGTATCTCGACAATGTAACCATCTGCGGCCACGATCAGCAGGACCACGACGCCAACCTCCAAAAATTCCTCCAGACCGCAAAAGCCTTGAACCTCACGTACAACGAGGACAAGTGCGTTTTTAGCACCAACCGGCTAGCCATCCTGGGCTACGTAGTGCGTAATGGGATAATAGGCCCTGACCCCGAACGTATGCGCGCCCTCATGGAATTTCCCCTCCCGCACTGCTCAAAAGCCCTGAAACGCTGCCTGGGGTTCTTTTCATACTACGCCCAGTGGGTCCCCCAGTACGCAGATAAGGCCCGCCCCCAATACAGACCACGACCTTCCCTCTGTCGACAGAGGCTTGCCAGGCCTTCAGCCGCATCAAAGCGGATATCGCAAAGGCCACGATGCGCGCCATCGACGAGTCCCTCCCCTTCCAGGTCGAGAGCGACGCCTCCGACGTAGCTCTAGCGGCCACCCTTAACCAAGCGGGCAGACCCGTGGCCTTTTTCTCCCGAACCCTCCACGCTTCAGAAATCCGCCACTCCTCAGTGGAAAAGGAAGCCCAAGCCATAGTGGAAGCTGTGCGACATTGGAGGCATTACCTGGCCGGCAGGAGATTCACTCTCCTCACGGACCAACGGTCGGTAGCCTTCATGTTCGATAATGCACAGTGGGGCAAAATCAAAAATGACAAGATCTTAAGGTGGAGGATCGAGCTCTCCACCTTCAACTACGAGATCTTGTATCGTCCCGGAAAGCTAAATGAGCCGTCCGATGCCCTATCCCGCGGCACATGTGCCAACGCACAAATTAACCGCCTCCAAACCCTCCACGAGGACCTCTGCCACCCGGGGGTCACTCGGTTTTACCACTTTATCAAGTCCCGCAACCTCCCATACTCCTTAGAGGAGGTCCGTACAGTCACAAGGAACTGCCACATCTGCGCAGAGTGCAAACCGCATTTTTTCAGGCCGGATGGTGCGCACCTGATTAAGGCTTCCCGCCCCTTTGAACGCCTTAGTCTGGATTTCAAAGGACCTCTCCCCCCCACCGACCGCAACATATACTTCCTTAATGTGGTGGACGAGTACTCCCGCTTCCCATTCGCCATCCCCTGTTCTGACATGACCGCGGCCACAGTCATTAAAGCCCTGAACACCATCTTCACACTGTTCGGTTGCCCCGCATACGTCCACAGCGACAGGGGGTCCTCCTTCATGAGTGACGAGCTGCGCCAGTTCCTGCTCAGCAACGGTATAGCCTCGAGCAGGACGACCAGCTACAACCCCCGGGGGAACGGGCAAGTAGAGAGGGAGAACGGCACGGTCTGGAAGACCGATCTAGTGGCCCTACGGTCCAGGGACCTCCCAGTTTCACGGTGGCAGGAGGTCCTCCCGGACGCCCTCCACTCCATCCGGTCACTACTCTGTACTAGCACTAACCAAACGCCTCATGAGCGCCTCCTTGTCTTCCCCAGGAGGTCCTCCTCTGGAACGTCGCTGCCGACCTGGCTGGCGGCCCCAGGACCCATCTTGCTCCGAAAGCATGTGCGGGCGCACAAGTCGGACCCGTTGGTCGAAAGGGTTCACCTCCTTCACGCGAACCCGCAGTACGCTTCCGTGGAGTACCCCGACGGCCGACAGGACACGGTCTCCCTGCGAGATCTGGCGCCCGCCGGCAACACACACACCCCCCGACACCAATCACCCAACCCCCCCCTTCCTGCCACCGACGCACCCCGCGACCGCCCCCTTCCCAGGAGGATCAGTCCTCCTCCCATGCCCGACCAGGAATGAAGCCCAAGCTGAAACCGTAAGGCTCCCGGAGACGAC
This sequence comes from Scyliorhinus torazame, assembly GCF_047496885.1. Taxonomy (NCBI): domain Eukaryota; kingdom Metazoa; phylum Chordata; class Chondrichthyes; order Carcharhiniformes; family Scyliorhinidae; genus Scyliorhinus; species Scyliorhinus torazame. The sequence continues at coordinate 69,431,203 of NC_092723.1, read as the reverse complement.
AACACCGGAACAAGCACCACCACCACCACCGGGGCCGAGGCGATCGACACGGACGACCAGACCGCCCGACCGACTCGTGGCATCGATCTAACAGTACAATATGTGGACTTTTAACGAGAACATTTTGTCTTTTCCTGACGATTACTGTAAATAGTTTGAAACAAAAAAAAACCTTGTACATACTGTAATAACATGCGAAAGTTTTCCTCCCAGGACCAGCCTTGTAAACCCTTGCCACCATGCGAAGCATCACCCCGCCGGGTTCATTTTTAACAAGGGGTGAATGTGGTAGTATGCATTAGGGGTCATGTGGGACTGTGAAGCCATGATGTCATTGGCTGACAGATCCCGGGTCCTGGTTGGACGTTGACCTCTAGCTCCGCCCTGAAGGTGGAGTATAAGTACCTGGAGTCCTCCCCCGCAGGCAGTCTATTACTGAACTGCGGGGGAACAGTCACGCTTAATAAAGCCTCATCGACTTCACTCTATTCGTCTCTCGGAGTCTTTGTGCGCTACACCATGTACCTGGTCCCAAGTGATTGGACTTTGTCCAATCGCTTGGTTCGATTTCTCCAATACTGGAGCGGTTCACTGATCGATGGGTGGTCTTGAGGTGCTCATTCACCTCCTTTGTGTTGGCTCCTGCTGGCACCGAGGAGTCTGGCTTTGCTTTGTGTGTCCAAAATGTTACTTATTGTTCCCGGGGATTACTCATCAGTATGCAGATGGCTGCTATATTGTTATGCTGATGGTCGCTGGTATCGATGTTGTCTGGCCTTTGCAGAGGTAAATACACAGCAAACCTGCAGCTGCTGGTTTCTGTCTATGTTGGCTGACTTTCCCATCAGTCTTTGCCGTTCGCCATTTTAAATCGGAAGTTGGCCAATTTAGGTGGCTACAGCGTCAAGAAGCCTTCCAGCGAGCTCCGGATCTGTACAGACCCGAAAGACTTAAATCGCAACATAATGAGGGAACACTACCCCATACCCAAACGTGAGGAGATCACGTGCGAGATGGCTGGGGCAAAATTATTCACCAAACTTGATGCCTCAAAGGGCTTCTGGCAGATTCAATTGGATCAGTCCAGCAGGAAGCTGTGCACTTTCAACACTCCATTTGGCAGATACTGCTACAATAGGATGCCATTTGGCATCATATCGGCCTCTGAAGTGTTCCAACGCATCATGGAACAGATGGTGGAGGGCATCGAAGGGGTGCACGTCTATGTAGACGACATCATTATTTGGTCCACCACACCGCAGGAGCACATCAGTCGCCTCCAGCGCGTCTTTAAACGGATACGGGACCAGGGCCTGCATCTTAACCGAGCCAAATGCTCTTTTGGACAAACCGAGCTGAACCTGGGGGACCACATCTCCCGGTTGGGGATGCGGCCGGATGCCGACAAGGTGGCAGCCATCACGGCCATGTATAAGCCCACGGACAAAAAGGCGGTGCTACGCTTTCTCGGAATGGTCAACTTCCTGGGGAAGTTCATCCCTAACCTTGCTTCCCACACTACAGCTCTCCAGCACCTTGTCAGGAAGACAACTGAATTCCAGTGACTTCCCACCCACCAGCGTGAATGGGAGGAGCTCAAGGTCAAGCTCACCACCGCCCCGGTACTGGCGTTTTCAATCCTGCAAGGGAGACGAAAATCTCGACTGACGCCAGTCAGTCCGGCATTGGGGCAGTCCTCCTGCAACGGGATGACGCCTCATCATGGGCCCCAGTCGCCTATGCGTTACGGGCCAAGACTCCCACAGAGCAGCGCTATGCGCAGATTGAAAAGGAGTGCCTAGGCCTGTTGACTGGCGTTGACAAGTTCCACGCCTATGTGTATGGCCTTCCCCAGTTCACTGTGGAGACTGACCATCGCCCGCTGGTTGGCATCATTCAAAAGGACCTCAATGATATGACCCCTCGCCTCCAGCGCATTCTGCTCAAACTCCGGAGGTACGACTTTCAACTTGTCTACACCCCGGGTAAGGACCTCATCATAGCAGACACTCTGTCCAGGGCAGTCAACACGCCATCCGACCCTGAGGGGTTCGTTTGCCAAGTCGACGCACATGTAGCCTTCACTTCTCCCAATCTGCCAGCCACTGATGCACGCCTGGCCCACATTCGATGTGAGACTGCGGCCGACCCCCTTCTGCAACGTGTGATGCGCCACATGACGGACGGGTGGCTCAAGGGACAATGCCCACAGTTTTACAACGTTCGGGACGACTTGGCAGTCGTTGATGGTGTCCTCCTGAAGCTGGACTGCATTGTGATCCCACACAGCATGCACCGGCTTGTCTTAGAACAACGGCACGAAGGCCATCTCGGCGTTGAGAAGTGCCGGCGGAGGGCCCGAGAGGCTGTGTACTGACCGGGAATAAGTGAGGACATTGCTAACACTGTGCTCAATTGCCCCACCTGTCAGCGGTTTCAGCCGGCACAACCCCGTGAGACCCTTCAGCCCCATGAGAGTTGGTCACGTCCCCCTGGTCGAAGGTGGGCGTGGACCTGTTCCATGCGCTCGGCAGGGACTACATCATCATCATCGACTACTTTTCCAGCTATCCAGAGGTCATATGCCTGCACGACACCACGTCATCGGCTGTCATCCGGGCCTGCAAAGAGACCTTTGCTCGCCACGGCATTCCACTCACCGTGATGTCAGACAATGGCCCCTGCTTTGCGAGTCAGGAATGGTCTTCCTTCGCCAGCTCATACAACTTCACACACGCGACGTTCAGTCCTCTGCATCCTCAGTCAAATGGCAAAGCAGAAAAGGGCGTCCAAATCGTTAAAAGGCTCCTCTGCAAGGCTGCTGATGCAGGATCTGACTTCTGCCTCACCTTGCTGGCCTATCGCTCGGCCCCACTGTCTACGGGCCTATCGCCAGCCCAGCTGCTTTTGGGTCGCACCCTCAGGACCACTGTGCCATCCATTCATGTCCTAGACGTCGACCATGTTCCGGTACTTCGGCGGATGCAGCAACAGCGTGAGCAACAAAAGACGACACATGATGCTCGGGCGACTGATCTTCCTGCCCTGGCACCTGGAGATAATGTCTGCATACACCTTCCAGAGAGCGGCTGGTCGGCAACCGCTGAGGTTCTCCGACAGATAGCTCCCCGCTCGTTCCTGGTTCGTCTGCCCGATGGCTCTATTCGCCGCCGCAATTGGCGTGCGCTTCATCTGGTTCCGCGCTCGCTACGTGATCCTGCACCGGTGCCATGCCCTCCTGTTGTCCCTGCAATGGACTTTGTTGACCTTCCGGACACCCTGCTTCCTCCTCACTCCACCATGGCCCCGCCCGTTCCTCAGCTGGTGGATCCTGACCCACCCTTGAGGCGGTCAACCCGAATTCGTCGCCCACCTGAGAGACTTAATTTATGAACCTTTTCATATTGGACTCACTGACTTGTTCTGACATACTGGGCGCAATTCTCCGGAAATGGCGCGATGTCCGTCGACTGGCGCCTAAAAACAGCGCAAATCAGTCGGGCATCGCACCGCCCCAAAGGTGCAGAATGCTCCGCATCTTTGGGGGCCGAGCCCCAACCTTAAGGGGCTAGGCCCGCGCCAGACGGATTTCCACCCCGCCATCTGGCGGAAAAGGCCTTTGGTGCCCCGCCAGCTGGCGCGGAAATGACATCTCCGGGTGGCGCATGCGCGGGAGCGTCAGCGGCCGCTGACGGCATTCCCGCGCATGCGCAGTGGAGGGTGTCTCTTCCGCCTCTGCCACGGCACAGGCCCGCCCGCGGATCGGTGGGCCCCGATCGCGGGCCAGGCCACCGTGGGGGCACCCCCCGGGGCCAGATCGCCCCGCGCCCCCCCAGGACCCCGGAGCCCGCCCGCGCCGCCTTGTCCCGCCGGTAAGGTAGGTGGTTTAATCTACGCCGGCGGGACAGGCATTTTAGCGGCGGGACTTTGGCCATCCGGGCCGGAGAATCGCGGGGGGTGGGGCCCGCCAACCGGCACGACGCGATTCCCGCCCCCGCTGAATCTCCGGTGGTGGAGAATTCGGCAACTGGCGGGGGCGGGATTCACGCCAGCCCCCGGCGATTCCCCGCCCCGACGGGGGGTCGGAGAATCTCGCCCCTCGTTTCAGACTTTTTGCCATACTGTTTAAGATTTTGTTATTGTTTGTTAATAACCTTGGTTTCGTTCTTGGTGTAATATAGTTAGTTTCTGCACCTGGCACCTTCCTGTGTATATAGTATAGCCACATGTACATATTGTTGTAAATATTGCACACACATGATTAGATGCACTCACTACACTTTATTTATTATCATGTAGGCACATATTCTTTGCGAAAAGGGGGGATGTCCTGATATTTAGATCAGCATATCATGGTGCAATCACACACACACTGATGGACATGCAGTAGGACCAACCAACACACACACAACATCGCAGCCAATCACCAGTGAGAGCACACGCACTATAAAAACAGGGGACTCTACAGTTCCCGCTGATTCCAGCAGCAGCCAGCTCAGAGCACAGAGCTCAGAGCCTGCCACTCAGACATTCACCATGTGCTGAGTGCCTCACCCAGATAGTGATAGGGCAGGGTCCACAGATTAGCTGGTAATGCACGTACCCAAGTTAGCAGTGTGCTGTTACAGTTGAGTAGTTAATAAAATTGAGTTACACCATCTCCAGCCGTGTTGGATCGTTTGTACATCATAACACCCAACACGACAAGTACTACTTGAACATTAGTGTTTAGAGGTGTCAGACCATGTCAATGTTCCCTCACGTTTGGTCCAATTCTGGCAGCAAGTGAACAAATGTGTTTTCAATCTATATGCAAAGTTGCCAGGTTAAATGAGAAAGCATGTAACATTATTATAATTGGCCGTCTTGCCGAGTTTCTTTATTGTTCCTTACTGTAGATTTGATGTCAGCCATAGCTCAATGACCGTGCTCATGCCTCTAAGTCTGAAGGTTATAGCTTCAAGTTCCAAAGACCCGAGCACCTAATCTGGGCTGATATTCCAGTGCAGTTCTGAGGAGGTGCTGCACTGTTGGAGGTGCTGTTTTTTGGATGAGATTTAAACTTTAAAAAAATTTATTTCTGAGGTTTAGACATCGTTGGCTAGGCCAGCATTTATTTATTTATTTTTCTTTTTTTAAATTTAGAGTGCCCAATTCATTTTTTTTCCAATTAAAAGGAAATTTAGCTTGGCCAACCCAGCTAGCCTGCACATCTTTGGGTTGTGGGGGCGAACCCCTCGCAAACACGGGGAGAATGTGCAAACTCCACACGGACAGTGACCCAGAGCTGGGATCGAACCTGGGACCTCGGCGCCGTGAGGCTGCAGGGCTAACCCACATCGCCACCATGTTGCCCCTTAGGCCAGCATTTATTGCCCATTCCTAGATGCCCTCAAGGAGGTGGTGGTGAGCTGCCTTCTTGTACTGTTGCAGTCCCTGAGGTTTAGGTATACCCATTTTGCTGTTAGAGAAGGAGTTCCAGGATTTTGACCCAATGACAAACAGCTAGTGAACAAACAGTGATATATTTCCATATCAGAATGGTGAGTGACTTGAAGAGGAACCTCCAGGTGATGGTGTTCCCAGGTATCTGCGGCTCATGTCCTTCTAGATGGCAGTGGTCATGGGTTTGGAATATACTACCTAAGGAACCCTGGTGAGTTCCCACAGTACATCTGCTGCCACTGTTCATTGATGGTGAAAGGAGTGAATGTTTGTGGAAGGGGCTCCATGGCCTCGTACTCTAGTGGACACCATCAAGATCACATAAGGATCAGGCACCTTGATCTACCTCCAGGTGCTCCATCTCTTGCAGGCGTCAGGCCTGGGCCCTTTATCACTCACAGAGAGGTTGAACATCACCCGGACACGCCAGAGGTCTCCACTCAGCTCACTCCAAGGATGTGCAGCTGTTCCGAGTCCCCTCCGAGTGTACCTGCAATAACTCCAGCAGTGCAAGCTGCCGAGAGTGCTTGAGCAGGAGACCCTTAGGAGGCCAGGCCCTACTAGGCCTTGGGATACCAGAGGATGTCCGCCAAGGTCATAACAGGCATCAGCACTTAGAAGTCAGCAGGCTATCTCCACATCTGTCAGGGCTGCACCAAGACATAGTGGTAGGGTTAGGAAAGTAAAAATGTTTTGATGTCACCTCAGAGTCATGGGTGCTCTATCATTGAAATAAATCACACTTTTTGAAAACCATTCCATGGATATGTCTGTTATGGTGTTATGGGCCAGGGTTTAGAGAACACCAAAGTATATCATGGAGTTCACCTGACCTACAACTGTTTATAGATTTTGGTTATGAGGAGTATAAGGGCCTATTCTTCAGGTGTTATGCAACAGAGACCTTCAGCACTTTAATCAAAACAAAGCTTATTCGACACATTCAGTTAACATTTTATAAACACACACAATAAGCATTTTTATCAACTACAAATATACATCACCCCCACACAGCTACAATTCTCTAGAAGAATATACCTCTCAATAACCTCCCTTCAACTGTCTCAATTTGATGACAACATCCAAGACCAGTAAAACCCTTTTTAACAAAACAGTAGGTTTGAATTCTTTACAGAAAACAGGCATCATTTTTAAATTATCAAGTGATCTGGATACCTTTTAACATATAGAGAGAGAGACCAAAATTAACCTTCTTTGTCTGAATTCAGCACCCAACTCAAAACGAAAGTAAAGCACAGAGCCACAAAAAGCTTCCAACTCAAAACGAAAGTAAAAGACAGAACAACAGCCCAGCTCCACCCGCACAATGACATCACTGAAGCTATTTGATAAACACACATTTCTTAAAGGGACATTCCCATGACAATGGTCAGCTTAAAATTTTTGGATCTTTGCAATCCTGTTATTCCAAAGTTCAACCTTTCTTACAGTCAGTGTCCTCTTTTAAGATTGACATTCCATGTGATGTCATCCTCAGTGCCACTTGGTACCATGTCCTTGTGTGTTGTCCGGGAGATGTGTGTAATTCTTTATTTGAAGTGTATGATGGATGAGTCCTCAACACTTAGTCCTCAAGGAATAGCAATAGCTGATGAGCGCTCTTCTGATATGTGGTTGAACTGGTCCCAGGTTCCTGGTTGGACTTTAAGCTGACAGAGAGCACATTACCGGGGCACTGAAGACCACGGATGGGATTCTGTAATAATGGGGATATGTCCCCACGCCGTGTGAAAAGCAGTACGAACCACTACAGCATCAACGGTCCCCAAAAGTGAGGAATTCTCCCCTTTCTAGGCTCATCTCTGATCCTAGTGAATAGTGAACACTTAAGGCTCAAGTGTGAATGCTGGACCCGTCTTCTCAGTAATGGTTCTGCTATTCCTTCCCATTCACGCTATTCTCGTACCGGCCTCCCCGAACAGGCGCCAGAATGTGGCGACTAGGGGCTTTTCACAGTAAATTCATTGAAACCTACTTGTGGCAATAAGTGATTATTATTATTATTATATTATTATTCAGAAGTCACAAGATGTCTTGGAAGGATAGAGGAGATGTGTCCTGACGATCGGTCTTAACTTTGCTCCTCTTGGAATCTTTCAGCTACGAGGGTACTGCAGGCACTCTTCCTATGTCTTGACATCCTCCGTGACTTCATGACACTCATGTTGTTCCACAGCATCTCCCCCCTGGGCTTCCTGCACCGCCTCCCCTTCATCTTCCGTAGAGGGCTCCTCCTCCAGTTCACCCTCTGGCAGGGCCTCCCCTCTCTGTGTAGCCAGATTGTGAAGGGTACAAGAAACTGCAATTATGTGGCAAACACTCTCTGGTGCATATCGCAGAGTGGTCCAGGCATCTGCATCGCATCTTCAGACGTCCTATGGTCTGCTCTGTGAGGGTTTGTGTGGTGGTGTGAGCAATGTTATATCTTTCTTTGGCTGGAATTTGAGGGCAGCACACCAGAGGCATGAGGCAGTGTTTAAATGGATAGTCCTGATCCCCCAGCAACAATCTCTGTAGACCTTCTGGACCCTTGAAGAACCCACTCACCTGGGAGTGACTGAGGATGTAGGAGTCATGGCAATTCCCAGGGAACCATGCAGGATTTGCTTTCGATAGTTGCACACCAACTACACATTGACAGAATGGAAACCCTTGCGGTTGGTAAATATCGAGGGCTACAGCCAGGGTGCCCATATAGTCACAAGGGTGCAGACTATTGCTCCCTGCATCCTAGGGAACACAGAGATGGCTGCGAAGCCCCTGAATCTCTGTGCCTGCCTACTCTCGCCCACAGCAAAGTTCATCATGGTGTGTCCTCCTGTAAAGGGAATTAATTGGTCTGTCCCTGAATGCCCCAAATATGTTGCTGACTGTAAAATGCTGCACAGGTCACCAGTTTCTCCCAAAGAAATTGAGAGCTGCCGTTAGCCACTAGCAGGGCGAAGCCTCCAAACCCACAAGGCATCCGGTCTTCTCGGAACAGGTGGCATATGTGGCAGGCCAGATCTCCGGTCAATCACAGCCTTGCCCTGCACTGCTTCTCACTCATTTGTAAAAAGGAGACTCGTGGATGATAGACCCTTGGGGCTACCAGTTGTCTCTGCAGACTGACTCTCTGATGCTCAGACTCCTATTGATGCTCACGTTCCCCCTAGCCTTGTTCCACGCACAATGTTTCCTGCTGAGGTTGTGCACACAGAAGCCTTTCTCTCCTCAACCTCATGCCTGAATGAGAATTTGTAGAAAAGCTCCCTGGACCACTGGAAGCGTTCTCACTTTTGGCTCCTCTCTGAAAAGAGATATTGAAGACCAGAATGGATGAAGGGTGCTTAGTACAAGGGTGTGAACAACAGACTCTTGGGTGAAGTTGCGCAGCTAAGTTTTGCCACCTTAGAACATAGAACATACAGTGCAGAAGGAGGCCATTCGGCCCATCGAGTCTGCACCGACCCACTTAAGCCCTCACTTCCACCCTATCCCCGTAACCCAATAACCCCTCCTAACCTTTTTGAGATTGCATTGTTGCTCATTCTACCTTACCCCTGGGACGTTAGTGCACACATTGAGATTAGCAGTATTCCATTGCACAGATGTGACATCTGGAGCCCTGTGGGAGGTGAGAACTTGTAAATTACATGATTTTACAGATGTGGCTCTGACCTCCACTCACTGAGTGGCCCCGGAATCCAGGGTAGTGGTCCCACACTTCTGACCTCGGACTGTGAGGTCCGCACAGCCCCTAGATTGTCAATCACCTGTGATCCCTTTCCATTTGCAGCAGGAATGCTTCCACTCGGTCACTTCTGTCTGCTAATCCTTGAACTTAAACAGGAACCTTAACGTAGTTCCCATTTCCAAGAGGACTATGGACAACAGTAACCTTCACAAAGCATTGTAACCTCGACCTGTTTAGTGTATGCGCGAACCATCCCTAATGTGTGATGCTAACAGGTCCCCACCCCATAATCTGCAGTCTGCATTCATTCCCTTCCAGTGATGCATATTCTTACCTTTGACCCCCATGTTTGGCTGTGTTGCATGTAGGTTTGACACGGTCCACTTTCCCTTCCCTCGGTCTTTCCTTTCCCTTCCATTGTCTGACCTCTTCATCCACCTCCTTGCCCCTGCGCCAGCCATTGTGAGCCCTTGCCCTTCCCCCCACCGCCTCCTTGCACAGCCCTCCTTCCACATTGCCCCCTAGCCTTTACTTGTCTCTCCTCGCACTCCAGCCACAGTTGAACTTTGGGCCTTTGTTACGGTGGCTGCATTTGTCTCACAGCACAGTGCTATCCAGATAGACACTGGTGTGTGGCACCTGGGGGAAGGAGACTCCTGTACTCCCCAACCCCAGGTGCTGTACTGAACCGATACAGGAGGGTCCATGGGTCCAGCAGCATGGTGTCCTCCATGAAGACTAGCTCAGAATGAGGTGGAGGGCAGGAACCGGTCTGTCCTGGCAGAGTGGTGTTCAGTGGATCTGGAGCAGTGAAGCACGATGACAGGTAGACTTTGTTGCACTCATCTCAAAGTCTCAGATAAACTGAGTGCCGGTTAGTGCAGGCCCCTCTTTATCTATTAGATTTGATGCCGATGTGATTTCCCACTGGCGGGACGCAAACTTGGAAGGCCTGATGGGATGCCGGCGGGCAGCTGTTTTAATGAGCATGCAGGAGATGCAAATGAATGGAAATGGTGTTCATGCCCCCAGCCAGTGGGGTGACCAACCTACCATTAGCCTGCCATTGGGCAAATTGCAACCTGATTTTACATTGGCAAGTTTCCGCTTTTTGGTACCCGCCAACTTCTGTGCCCGCCTGCCTCCAAACCCACTGTGGGCAGGTTGAGAATTCTGCTCATTATCTGGTTACTTATCATATTGATGTTTGTGGGAGCTTGCTGTACACAAATTAACTATCGTGTTTCCCACTTTACAACAGTGACTACTGTCGTGTTAGGTGTTCTGATGCACAAATGATCCAACACGGCTGTAGATGGTACAACTCTGTTTTATTGTCTAAACAACGGTAACAACTAACTGCTGGCTTGGGTACGTGCTTCACCAGCTAACCTGTGGACCCAGCCCTATCACTATCTTAGTGAGGCACTCAGTACAGGGTCTATGTCTGAGTGGCACGCTGTGAGCTCTGTGCTCTGAGCTATCTCCTGGTAGAATGAGCGGGAACTGTGGTGTTCCCTGTTTTATAATGTGTGTGCTCTCACTGGTGATTGGCTGCGATGTTATGTGTGTGCTGATTGGTCCAACTGCCTGTCCATCAGTGTGTGTGTGATTGCACCATGATATGTTGATGTGGATATCATGACAACTACATTACAAATATATTTAATTGGCTGCAATATGCTTTTAGAGGTCCTTTGTTCATGAAAGGTGCGAAATAAATGCAAATTTTAAATATCGCACTAATTCTCATATTGCATCCCCCTTGTTTCTGTTGCAATAGACTTTTCATATTCCAGACTCCAAAATAGCTGACAGTGAAGACCACAGGATGGATTATAATTCTTCAAAGATCTCCAAGTATCATGGTCCACTATCCAACAGGTAAAAACACAACTGGAAATTAACTAGAACATTGTTAGTGTGCGAGTTATATTTTCATGTATTTTGTCAAATGCGAGTGTTATGGAGAGGGGAGGAGAGATTAATAGGAACCTCCAATTCTCTCTCTTCTGTCCATAATCAATGTGGCTTATTTTTAAAAAGGTAGATGTGTGTGTTCCCAAACCCCCATTTGTGTGCGGTCAATTTAAATCTCACCAGCAGCAGTCTTTTATGTGTTTAAACAAAGGGTATTATTTACGCACTCACCCAGAGAGGTCTGGTTGCTACATCAGTTACACATCACTCACTCAAGAAAGACACAATGCAAGAAGGTTGAGCAATTTTCAAGATATAGTCAATAGAATAGTTAATGTTGCACATGTCTTTGAGAGTCTAGGGATGAAAGGAAATTTATCCCACTCTGGAACTGAAGTTCAGGGAAGTTCAGATTTGGATTAACTGCAAGGTTCCCTCAAAGTGAAGAATATTCAAACATGTTATGTTGATAGGTACTTGCGGCTGTTGTATCAGGAGATCCACTCATTCACAGGCGAACCCGAAGTTTTGGAAACAAGTTGGGAAGGCTTTTAAAAATACTTTTAAGTATTGCAGTGTGGTGAACGTTTTGCAGTAACCATTCACCATGTATATAATTGTATCATGTTGTTGCCCATGTGAGCTCCACCTATGGACCATTGTAAGGTATTACCTGTAATGTATCATGTTGGTGCCTTGTGGGCTCCACCTCTGGCTCCACCCCTTGAGGGGAGGTATAAAGAGCAGTAGCCCTGTAGGCGGCTCTCACTAGCAGACCAGTCGCAGGCAGGCACTGTTCTAGTTGATTAAAGCCACAGTTTATTTCTACTCCTGGTTTCGTGTGAATTGATGGTCGCATCAATTTAATCAACTACAATGCCACTATGGAATCGGCCCTCAAACCTGACCGACTGGAACTCGATCCGCAGGCCGCGGAGGCGAAAGGGATTTTTTTGCACTGGCTCCGCTGTTTCAAGGCCTACCTTGCCACCTCCTCCTCGCCTTCCATCACCGACGAACAGAAGCTGAGTCTCCTCCACGCCCGGGTGAGCCATCGAACCTCTGTTCAACTCGAGGAAGCCTCTACTTACGCAGACTCCCTCGCGATGCTACAGCGCCTCTACGTAAAGCCAGTGAACGAGGTATATGCGCGGCATCTCCTCACTACTCGCCGCCAGCACCCCGGGGAATCGCTGGAAGAGTACCTACGCGACCTCAAAGTCCTTGCACGAAGTTGCAATTACCAGGCCGTTACGGCCACTCAACATATGGACCTCGCCGTCCGGGACATCTACGTGGCTGGAGTCAGGTCCAACTACGTGAGACAGCGCCTACTTAAAAAAGGTGCCCTAGACCTGGAAGAGACGGTAAAATTTGCCTCCTCTCTAGAAGTAGCGTTCCAAAGCCTTAACGCGTTTATGTCCGATCATGCGACCCCCTCGTGGACCCCCGACCAAATAGTACCCCAGGCCTGTGTCGCGTGGCTGCCTTCCCACCATGGGGGCCTACCCTGTTATTTCTGCGGCCAGCATCAACACCCCAGGCAGCGCTGCCCGGCCCGGAACTGCAGCGACTGCGGAAGAAAAGGATATTTTGCTAAAGTTTGCCTGGCCAGGTCCAAAAACTCAAAATCCCGACCCTCAGACGCACAGATCCCGCAGTGTGGCCGCGTGTCTGCCGGCTCCGCCCCCCCCAGACGCATCATCGGCCTCGTGTTGTCCGTGGCGGCCGCCATCTTCCACCCCACCCAACCCACGGGGGTCGCCATCTTGGCCATCCTCGCCCATGGGGCCTACCACGTGCGATTCATGGGGGCCGCCATCTTGGACGCCATCTTCCTCACCGCCCGACACGTGCGACCGACGGGGGCCGCCATCTTGGCCGCCATCTGCAACGCCGCCCGACACTTGCGATCAACGAGGGCGATCAACGCGGGCAGCCATCTTGGGACCATCCCAGCACCCCCGACCACGCCGGCTACCCGCAACTCACCGTGGTCACCCTTGACCAGTCGCGACCCAAACACGTCCGGAGCTCTATGATGACCGTCCGGGTAAATGGACACAAAACCCCTGCCTCTTCGACTCCGGGAGCACGGAGAGCTTCATTCATCCAGACATGGTAAGACGCTGCTCTCTCTCAATCTTCCCGGCACATCAAACCATCTCCCTCGCTTCCGGGCCGCACTTGGTGCAGGTCCGGGGTTGCACTACCGCAACACTTGCAATACAGGGTGCCGAGTATGCCAATTTTAAATTGTATGTGCTCCCCAATCTCTGCGCTCCTCTTCTGTTGGAACTGGATTTCCAGTATAACCTCAGGAGCCTAACTCTGAAGTTCGGCGGGCCCCTACCCCCACTCACCGTATGTAGCCTCGTGACCCTAAAGGTCGACCCTCCCCCGCTCTTCGCAAATCTCACCGCCGACTGCAAACCAGTCGCCACCAGAAGCAGGCAGTACAGTATCCAGGACAGGGCTTTTATCAGGTCCGAGGTCCAGCGACTCTTGCGGGAGGGAATCATCGAGGCAGCAATAGCCCCTGGAGAGCTCCGGTGGTGGTCGTCAGGACCGGGGAAAAGGACCGGATGGTTATAGATTACAGCCAAACCATAAACCGGTACACGCACCTCGATGCATACCCCCTTCCCCGGATAGCGGACATGGTTAACCAGACCGCACACTCCCGGGTGGTCTCCATGGTGGATCTAGAGTCTGCATACCACCAGCTCCCAATCCGCCCGGAGGACCGCCACTACACGGCTTTTGAGGCAGACGGCCGCCTCTTCCACTTCCTCCGGGTCCCTTTTGGCGTCACAAATGGGGTCTCGGTCTTCCAAAGTACGATGGACCGAATGATGGACCAGTACGGGCTACGGGCCACATTTCCATACTTGGACAACGTCACCATCTGCGGCCATGATCAGCAGGACCACGATGCCAATCTCCAGAGATTTCTCCAAACCGCCCGAACCCTTAACCTCACTTACAACAAGGAGAAATGCGTTTTCCGCACAACCAGACTAGCCATCGTCGGCTACGTTGTGGAAAACGGGGTTCTAGGACCCGACCCTGACTGGTATGCGCCCCCTCCTGCAACTTCCCCTTCCCCACTGCCCCAAGGCCCTGAAAAGTTGCCTCAGGTTTTCTTATTACGCCAAGTGGGTCCCCAACTAAGTGGACAAAGCCCGCCCACTAGTCAAGGCCACCATCTTCCCATTGGCGGCTGAGGCCCGGCAGGCCTTCAGCTGCATCAAGGCGGATATCGCCAAAGCCGCAATGCGCGCGGTGGGCGAGTCCGTCCCCTTCCAGGTGGAGAGCGACGCATCAGAGGTCGCCTTCGCTGCTACCCTCAATCAGGCAGGCAGGCCAGTAGCATTTTTTTCACGAACCCTCACCACCTCCAAAATTCGACACTCCTCAGTCGAAAAAGAAAGCCCAACCCATCGTGGAAGCCGTGCGGCACTGGAGGCACTACCTCGCTGGTAGGAGGTTTACCCTCGTCACCGACCAACGATCGGTAGCCTTCATGTTCGATAATACGCTGCGGGGCAAGATCCAGAATGATAAGATCTTGAGGTGGAGGATCGAACTCTCCACCTATAACCACGATATAGTATATCGTCCTGGGAAGCTCAACGAGCCCTCAGATGCCCTGTCCCGCGGCACATGCGCCAGCGCACAAGGTGACTGACTACGGACTATCCACGATGACCTCTGCCCCCCGGGGGTCACCCAGCTTCTCCACTGCATCAAGGCTCTCAACCTGCCCTACTCCACTGAGGAGGTCAGAGCCATGACCAGGGACTGCCAAATCTGTGCGGAGTGTAACCCGCACTTCTATCAACCGGATAAGGCCCACCTGGTAAAGGCATCCCGGCCCTATGAGCACCTCAGTATCGATTTCAAAGGGCCCCACCCCTCCACCAACTGCGACACATATTTCCTCAATATCATCGACGCGTTCTCCCGCTTCCCCTTTGCAATCCCTTGCCCCGACATGGCCGCGGCCACCGTCATTAAGCCCTACATTGTGTCTTCACCCTGTTTGGTTTTCCCACGTACGTTCACAGTGACCGGGGCTCGTCGTTCATGAGCGACGAACTGCGTCAGTACCTGCTCAGTAAGGGCATCGCCTCGAGCAGGACTACCAGTTATAACCCCCGGGGAAACGGGCAGGTGGAGAGGGTGGACGCGACAGTCTGGAAGACCGTCCTCCAGGCCCTACAGTCTAGGAATCTCCCAGTCCCCCACTGGCAGGAGGTCCTCCCCGACGCACTCCACTCTATTAAGTCCCTTCTTTGCAGCGCCACAAACGAGACCCCTCATGACCGCCTATTTGTTTTCCCCAGGAAATCCACCTCCGGGGCCTCGCTTCCGCCCTGGCTGAAGCCACCAGGGCCTGTCCTGCTCCGCAAACACGTCAGGAGCCATAAATCCGACCCCCTGGTCGAGAGGGTCCAGCTCCTACACACCAACCCCCAGTACGCATACATTAAACACCCCGACGGCCGACAGGTTACGGTCTCCCTCCGTGACCTGGCACCCACGGGTTCCACTACCACCACCACCCCAACTTATCCTACCCGATCTACGCGGACCAGCGCTCCCGCCCTTACATGGCTCCTGCACCCCCTACCGCCCTCCATTTCCCCTTCACCGACCCACAGGAATGAAACTCCAGAAGACACGCTCCCAGAGTCCACGTCTGTGCCCGCACCGGCGACTTCACTACCCATGCCAGCACGGTTGAGTTCGACAGCAGAGCCAGCTGCGATACCAGAGCTTCGGCGATCACAGCGCACGATCCGTGCGCCGGACAGGCTGAACTTATGAACCCTTCGCCCCCGCCGGACTTCATTTTTTAACAGGGGGTGAATATGGTGAACGTTTTGCAGTAACCATCCACCATGTATATAACTGTATCACGCTGTAGCCCATGTGGGCTCCACCTATGGACCATTGTAAGGTATTACCTGTAATGTATCATGTTGGTGCCTTGTGGGCTCCGCCCCTGGCCCCACCCATTGAGGGGAGGTATAAAGAGCAGTGGCCCTGTAGGCGGCTCTCACTAGCAGACCAGTCGCAGGCAGGCACTGTTCTAGTTGATTAAAGCCACAGTTTCCTTCTACTCCTGGTTTCGTGTGAATTGATGGTCGCATCATGCAGTTCTTGAAAGACGAAAGCAGTCCAGTGTTTTTCTGCAGTTGTGGCCATGTCGGTGTTATTCTGCAGGCTGTACAGGTTTTTTTGAGTTTTGTGATAAAAGAGTTTCAGTGTCAAGAAGCCAGCAATTGATGTCAACTGAAGTTAAGGGGATCTTTCAGTTTCGGAGTATTGGTTTCAGTCATGTGACCACATTGATATTCATTGGAAGTTAAATTGTGATCTGTCGCACTTAGCCTGTGAATAACTGGCCTTGTGAGGTTTCCTTTGTTATAGTGGAAACCCAGAGAAATAGATTCTAGAAAATCTCAGCAGGTCTGTAGGGAGAGAAAAGCTTTGTCAAAGTGATTTGACAAAGAGTCATCGGACTCGAAACGTTAGCTCTTTTCTCTCCCAACAGATGCTGCCAGACCTCCTGAGATGTTCCAGCATTTTCTCTTTCGTTTCAGATTCCAGTATCTGCAATAATTTGCCGTAATAGATTCTAGGGCTCCATTGTCTTTGCATTTTAAAGTAAATGGAGGAGGGTGGAGGCACCCGTCCATTATAATTCAATTTGGAACTTCCTGGAAGCTTGATAGTCTGTGTTGGAGTTGCATAGTTTACCTGATGCCTTGGTGGACATCTGAACAGTTCATCAGTGTCCATTTTAAAAGTATAGCTTTAAAATTGTAATATTTTCGTGCCTATAATGGTATGACACTAGAAAGGTCAGTATTTATTGTTCATGGATAGGTGCCACTTGGTAAGGTACTGATAAACCACCTTCTTGAAGTGTTACAGTCTGTGTGGAGGTAGCTCCAACATTTTGATTCAGTGCTGATGCGTCAGTACAGTGAAGTTTGTCCATGTCATGTGTACCTTGGAGGGAAATTTGGAGGTGTGGGTGATCCTGTACACCTGCTACTCTTGCCTTTGTCGGTGCTGGGAGCCACAGGTTTCAGCGGTCCTGTCGATAAAGCTTTGGCAAGTGAATAGACACACTTCATTGTGCGTCTACAGTGGAGGGTTAGATCCTGGATGGGCTATGGATCAAGCGGATTGCTTTTGATTTGAATGGTTTTGTGATCTAAGCAAAGGGGAGAATCCATTGTCTTTAAAGACAGCAAAGCCAAGCAGGAGATCACCACACTCAAGTTTATCTTTGGAATGTGACTGTGTGTGAAATTGGAACAGGCTAATGTACCAGCCTGTGGGATAGCAGTGTTTACTGTAGATTCTGCTTCACTACTGTAACCAGATGTGAACTCCTCACATTTCCAACACTCACATTCCATTAAGAATTTCTTGATTTTGTCCCATTGGTGTTGCGCATGGAGTTACACGAATGGAAAGCAGGGAGACGGCAAAGGTTCTTATGAGTCAGGAGATGGAGATAATTTTACAAAGCTCAGATTGCCCAAAACCCAACTGCTATTAAACCAAGGCCAGCCGATGAGGTATAGTCTTCTCAAAAGTACTGATGGTGAAGGGAAAGAGGGATGTGAAAGGTGGAACAGATAAGCTAAGCTTAATAATGGTTGATGAAACAATTACTTTCTTTCATTGGTTTTGGCATTTGATGCCTGCCTTGCAGCAGACAACAAAACACGCAAAAGGAATCAACGGAGGACATCATAGAGTGCACAGAGTCTGATACATCCCAACAAATGTTATCTTCTGAAAACAGTGAGAAAGAAGACGAGGAGATTTGGGAGCACGGGTAAGGCAATGAATGGTGAGGGATGGGGGCTTGTTGGTTGGGTTCTAAATTTTTTGCCTTTGGTGAAAAAGTTTGAATTTTCCTCCCGTTTCCTTTTTCGGTTTTAATAGCGTGAGGGAGGTCAGTGCAAAAGGCTGACATGATTGGTACGGTGCACGCTTGCAAGGTCACTGAATATTTTCTGGCACTAAGCTATGATATGCATAGTGCTGCCACTGAATGAGATTCTCAGCTTCTTCTAGTTGCCCCAGAGTATATTTCCATAAGACCATAAGATATAGAACATAGAAAATACAGCACAGAACAGGCCCTTCGGCCCACGATGTTGTGCCGAAACTTTGTCCTAGATTAATCATAGATTATCATTGAATTTACAGTGCAGAAGGAGGCCATTCGCCCCCCTGAGTCTGCACCGGCTCTTGGAAAGAGCACCCCACCCAAACTCAACACCTCCACCCAACACCAAGGGCAATTTTGGACACTAAGGGCAATTTATCATGGCCAATCCACCTACCCTGCACATCCCTGGACTGTGGGAGGAAACCGGAGCACCCGGAGGAAACCCACGCAGAGACGGGGAGGACGTGCAGACTCCGCACAGACAGTGACCCAAGCCGGAATCGAACCTGGGACCCTGGAGCTGTGAAGCAATTGTGCTATCACAATGCTACCGTGCTGCCCTTAAGAACAAATAAATCTACACTATATCATTTTACCGTAATCCATGTACCTATCCAATAGCTGCTTGAAGGTCCCTAATGTTTCCGACTCAACTACTTCCACAGGCAGTGCATTCCATGCCCCCACTACTCTCTGGGTAAAGAACCTACCTCTGATATCCCTCCTATATCTTCCACCTTTCACCTTAAATTTATGTCCCCTTGTAATGGTTTGTTCCACCCGGGGAAAAAGTCTCTGACTGTCTACTCTATCTATTCCCCTGATCATCTTATAAACCTCTATCAAGTCGCCCCTCATCCTTCTCCGTTCTAATGAGAAAAGGCCTAGCACCCTCAACCTTTCCTCGTAAGACCTACTCTCCATTCCAGGCAACATCCTGGTAAATCTTCTTTGCACCTTTTCCAAAGCTTCCACATCCTTCCTAAAATGAGGCGACCAGAACTGTACACAGTACTCCAAATGTGGCCTTACCAAAGTTTTGTACAGCTGCATCATCACCTCACGGCTCTTAAATTCAATCCCTCTGTTAATGAACGCGAGCACACCATAGGCCTTCTTCACAGCTCGATCCACTTGAGTGGCAACTTTCAAAGATGTATGAACGTAGACCCCAAGATCTCTCTGCTCCTCCACATTGCCAAGAACTCTACCGTTAACCCTGTATTCCGCATTCATATTTGTCCTTCCAAAATGGACAACCTCACACTTTTCAGGGTTAAACTCCATCTGCCACTTCTCAGCCCAGCTCTGCATCCTATCTATGTCTCTTTGCAGCCGACAACAGCCCTTCTTACTATCCACAACTCCACCAATCTTCGTATCGTCTGCACATTTACTGACCCACCCTTCAACTCCCTCATCCAAGTCATTAATGAAAATCACAAACAGCAGAGGACCCAGAACTGATCCCTGCAGTACGCCACTGGTAACTGGGATCCAGGCTGAATATTTGCCATCCACCACCACTCTCTGACTTCTATCGGTTAGCCAGTTTGTTATCCAACTGGCCAAATTTCCCACTATCCCATGCCTCCTTACTTTCTGCAGAAGCCTACCATGGGGAACCTTATCAAATGCCTTACTAAAATCCATGTACACTACATCCACTGCTTTACCTTCATCCACATGCTTGGTCACCTCCTCAAAGAATTCAATAAGATTTGTAAGGCAAGACCTACCCCTCACAAATCCGTGCTGACTATCCCTAATCAAGCAGTGTCTTTCCAGATGCTCAGAAATCCTATCCTTCAGTACCCTTTCCATTACTTTGCCTACCACCGAAGTAAGACTAACTGGCCTGTAATTCCCAGGGTTATCCCTAGTCCCTTGTTTGAACAGGGGCACGACATTCGCCACTCTCCAATCCCCTGGTACCTTATAGAAGCATAATTAGGCCATTCGGCCCATTGCTAGCCCCAGCTGTTCTCTCTTATACAATGCCTCCCTCTTGTGGGGGGAGGGGGGGAGAAATGTTTGATTGGCATCGTCTAGAAAGGGTGGTGGGAAGGGTATTCAACAGTAACATTCAAAAGAGAATTGGATAAATACTTGAAGGAAAAAGCATTTACAAAACCTTGGGGACAGAGTAGAGAAGTGGGATTAATTAGATAGCCGTACCAAAGAGCCAGCACGGACACAATGGGGCAGATGGCCTCCTCCTTTGGTCTGTCAGTCGATGATCCCAAATCAGAGTCAAGAGCTTGAACATGTGATGTTGATCATTAGCCAGAGAAAACTCCTCCCTTTTTCAAAGTGATTGGTATCCCAAGCCTATAATAACTCATCGATGGTTCATGTGACCATGCAGCTTTCATACACCAATGGGGTTTTACAGTTTCCGAAGATCATAAGGATTGGGAGCATGAGTAGGCCATTTGGCCCCTCAAACCTGCTCTGCCATTCAATCATTGAATCATCTGATTGTGGCCTGAATGCCACTTTCCTGCCTGTCCCCACATAGCTTTTTAGGTGGCACAGTGGTTAGCATGGCTGCCTCACAGCGCCAGGGACCAGAGTACAATTCTGGCCTTGGACATTCTCCCCATGTCTGCGTGGGTTTCCTCTGCGTGCTCTGGTTTCTTCCCACAGGCCAAAGATGTGCAGGTTAGGTGGATTGGCCATGCTAAATTGTTCCTTAGTGTCCAAAAGGTTAGGTGGGATTACGGGATAGGGCGGGGAGTGGGCCTAGGTAGTGTGCCCTTTCAGACTCAATGGGCCGAATGGCCTCCTTCTGTACTGTAATAATTCTATGTGCAGTCTCACAATGCCCTGTACAGTTGTAGCAACAGCTCTCTACATTTATATTCCACTCCCATTTATAACAAAGGCCATTGCAACTGATAGCAATAGTTATGTCTATGATATGTGATAGCCAGTGGGAGTGGAGCTGCCTGCTCTTAGGTGACCCAACAAGCAATGACTGGATCCTCTGGAATTACAAAAGCGGACACAATCCTTGTGGTCTCCTGTCGGTTTTACATTCTGTGCATATGTTAATCCACAGTACAACTGATATGAGACCACATTTGGAGTATTGTGTGCAGTTCTGGTCACCTCATTATAGGAAGGATGTAGAAGCGTTGGAAAGGGTGCAAAGGAGATTTACCAGGATGCTGCCTGGATTGGAGGGTAGGTCTTATGAGGAAAGCTTGAGGGAGCTAGGGCTTTTCTCATTGGAGCGAAGGAGGATGAGAGGCGACTTAATAGAGGTTTATAAGATGATGAGGGGGATAGATAGAGTGGACGTTCAGAGACTATTTCCTCGGGTGGATGTAGCTGTTACAAGGAGGCATAACTATAAGGTTTGGGGTGGGAGATATAGGAGGGATGTCCGAGGTAGGTTCTTTACTCAGAGAGTGGTTAGAGTGTGGAATGGATTGCCTGCTGTGATAGTGGAGTCGGACACTTTAGGAACTTTGATGCGGTTATTGGATAGGCACATGGAGCACACCAGAATGGCAGGGAGTGGGATAGTTTGATCTTGGTTTCGGACAAAGCTTGGCACAACATCGAGGGCCGAAGGGCCTGTTCTGTGCTGTACTGTTCTATGTTCTATGTTCTATATGCAAATAGTACGTTTTGACTGCAAATCCCATTTTCTCCCTGATGTCCTACATCAGGGGAATCAGAACTACATAGCAATTGCTGCAGTGTGCAGGTTAGATTTTATGTCTGTTCATTATTTAATGGGCAGTACTCATTGCACACTGATTATAGAGGGAATAGAATATTCCAAGTGTGACAGGAACTGAATCATTAATGCCAGTGGCAAGAGGTTTATGGCTTCAGAGAAAAACAAGTAGTGCTAATGAACAGAGCTTCAAGGTGCCTCAGAGCCTCAGCTATGACTCATTCAGTAACATTCTTGCCTCTGGGTCAGAAGGTTGTAGGTTTAGGAACTACTGTAGAGACCTGAGCACAGAAATCGAGGCAGGGACTCCACGGTGGTACTGATGATGCTCCACGATCAGAGGTGTAGTTTTGTGGCTGTAGCATTAAATTGAGAGCCAACCTGCCCTCTCAGGTGGATATAACAGATCCCATGGCATTATCGTGAAGAAAATAATGGGATCAGCACTCATTTCCATTGGTTTGCAGGCTTTGGGCCTGCAGTGGAGCTGAACACATTCCATTCCACAGATAATCAAACCTGCTCATGAAATCAGTTATGTTTGTCCTTGTTCTTCACCGTCATTCTCACTGTATAGATCACTATCCAACTTTGCCATGTCCCTGTGAGAACCTCTCAGAAATGCAGAGACAAATTGTCCCAATTTTTGTCTGCTAAAATTAAAGTTGGGGGGCGGGATTCTGCCGTAATCGGCAGGGCGGGCAATTCCGGTGGGAAGGAGTGGCGTGAACCACTCCAGCGTCGGGCCGCCCCAAAGGTACGGAACCCTCCGCACCTTCAGGGGCTAGGCCGACCCCGGAGTGGTTTGCACCGCGCCGGCCGGCGGGGAAGGGGCTTGGCGCCACACCAATCGGCGCCAAAGTACACGGGTTTCCCAACACTTCCCAGCAGGGAGTCGGAGAATCCTGCCCGGGAAGTGTTGGGAAACCCGTGTCGGAATTTCCAATAGGAAATCCCAGCGGACAAACGATGAGAATCCACGACTCTCTCTCTCTCATCTTTGGCTCACTCACTGGGTGGGATTCTCTGCCCCTCTTTTCAGCGGCAGGAATCGAGGGGGGAGTTTCAAAATGGTTTCAATGCTCCCGCTTGACTGTCCCCGCAACTCCCCCCCTCCCCCCCGACCTCCGCACTAGTGGTGTAACTGGGTTCCCACCAGCAATGATATAGGAACCCCATTTGAATACATTTAAAGACGATTAATGGGCCTCTCCACTGCCAAGTCCCTCCATGGAGGAGAGATTCCCCTCATCGCCCAGGCGGCATGCTGCTGACATGACAGTGGGGTTTATGGTTTAGAAGAACAGAAAACTGGCAACGGGGGCGCACAGATAAGTACAGCCCCAAGTATCATAGAGTATCATAGAATTTACAGTGCAGAAGGAGGCCATTCGGCCCATCGAGTCTGCACCGGCTCTTGGAAAGAGCACCTTACCCAAGGTCCACACCTCCACCCTATCCCCATAACTCAGTAACCCCACCCAACACGAAGGGCAATTTTGGACACTATGGGCAATTTATCATGGCCAATCCACCTAACCCACACATCTTTGGACTGTGGGAGGAAACCGGAGCACCCGGAGGAAACCCACGCATACACGGGGAGGATGTGCAGACTCCGCACAGACAGTGACCCGAGCCGGGAATCGAACCTGGGACCCTGGAGCTGTGAAGCAATTGTGCTATCCACAATGTTACCGGGCTGCCCAAGAGGGGAGAGGGTCATGCCCAGGCAGCACACTGGCAATGCCCCCCTGGCACTGCCCAGTCACTGCATTGGTGGTGGAGGGAAAGAATGTTTAAGATGGTGGATGAGCTTCAAATCAAGTGAGTTTCTTTGTTCTGGCTGTTGCCAAGTTTCTTGAGTGTTTTTTAAAAATATATTTTTATTCTCCTTTTTCACATTTTCATCCAAATGTACACCCACCAACAAACAATCAACGGTAATAAATACAATGGCAATCTCCTGGCCAACAATCCCTTCCTCCCACACACCCCCACCCACCCTCAACATTTTAAATACAAACATCAAAGAAAAAGAATCAGAAATCCACCACCTAAACAGCTGGCTTGTAATACAGAACGGGCAGCACAGTAGCATTGTGGATAGCACAATTGCTTCACAGCTCCATGGTCCCAGGTTCGATTCCGGCCTGGGTCACTGTCTGTGTGGAGTCTGCACATCCTCCCCGTGTGTGCGTGGGTTTCCTCCGGGTGCTCCAGTTTCCTCCCACAGTCCAAAGATGTGCAGGTTAGGTGGATTGGCCATGCTAAATTGCCCTTAGTGTCCAAAACTGCCCTTGGTGTTGGGTGGGGTTACTGGGTTATGAGGATAGGATGGAGGTGTTGACCTTGGGTGGGGTGCTCTTTCTGGGAGCCGGTGCAGACTCGATGGGCCGAATGGCCTCCTTCGGCACTGTAAATTCTATGATCTATGAGAACAAGGCCAGCAGCGCAGGTTCAATTCCCGTACCGGCCTCCCCGAACAGGCGCTGGAATGTGGCGACTAGGGGCTTTTCAAAGGAACTTCATTGAAGCCTACTTGTGACAATAAGGGATTATTATTGTTATTATTATTATCACCCCAAACATAATCACTAATAACCTATACAGTCCAACTCCTCCCCACCCCTAATGTTCAATGTCATCCAATTCTTGAAAATTCATGAATTGTAGAACCCTTCCATCCTTCCCCTCAACTCGAACTTCACTTTCTTGAATGTTAAGAACTCCAGCAGATCCCCCCCGTCACGCCAGGGCACAGGGTGGAGAGACTGACCTCTACTCCAACAGGACCCGCTTTCAGGCGATTAACGAGGCGAAGGCTAAGACATCTGCCTCCACACCCGCTTCCAGCCCCGGCTGATCCGATACCCCGAATATGGCTTCTAGGGGACCCGGTTCGAGTTTGATATGCACCACCTTCAAGATTACCCTGAAGACCTCCCTCCAATATCCCTCCAGTCTTGGGCAGGACCAAATTATATGAACATGATTTGTCGTGCGTCCCCCACAGCATTCACAAACATCCTCTACCCCCTCAAAGAGTCGGTGCAACCTCGTCTTTGTGAGGTGCGCCCGAGACACCACCTTCAGCTGTATCAGCCCCAACCTCGCGCATCAAGTTGAAGCATTCACCCTCTGGAGCACCTCACACCACAACCCTCCTACACGCCCTGTATCTCCTTCCTAGCGAAATCTCAGACCTTCATCTCCCTAAATATCTCCCCCTGCATCAATTCATATTTCGCCCCAGCTCCTCCAGTCCCACAAACCGGGTCCCCCAAAAACAAATCCTTTAGTGCCCTAACTCCCATCTCCGGAAATTCCCATCTCACTTCCCTGGCTCAAATCTATGATTCCCCTGAATCGGCATTTCCCTTGACTCCGCCCCCAGCCTAAAGTGCTGCCGCAACTGCCTCCAGGGGCGTCATTCTCCGCCGGCGGGAGTCTCCGTTTTGCCGGCGCC
Organism: Scyliorhinus torazame; assembly: GCF_047496885.1. NCBI lineage: Eukaryota > Metazoa > Chordata > Chondrichthyes > Carcharhiniformes > Scyliorhinidae > Scyliorhinus > Scyliorhinus torazame. The sequence goes on along the minus strand of NC_092723.1, from coordinate 69,405,996 downwards.
CGGGGGTTTCCCGACGGCGTGGGGCTGCCCCACAATGGGAAACCCCATTTACCGGCCGGTGTTACGGAGACTCCCGCCGGCCGGTCGGGGCAGAAATGTGGTGGGGCGGGTAGGAGAATTTCGCCCCAGGTTTTCAACGTCGCAGCTACTATTGGACTTCCTGAGTATTTCCCCGGGGCCATCGAGAGCAGCCATCAGCCTGACCCCGTACACAAACTATTCTCCTTTCTAACCCACTGGGAGTTCCCCCCACCCCACCCTCCGCCATATAAACAAGGTAATCTTCTTTTCAATTCCTTATAAAATGCCTTTGGCAGGAAGATCGGCAGGCATTGAAAAATAAACAAAAACCGCACCAACACATTCATTTTAATTGCCTGTACCCGACCTGCCAGCGACAGAGGGAGACCATCCCACCTTGCCAAGTCTGCTTTCATCCTCCCCACCAGACTAGTAATGTTATACCTACGGAGCCCCCCCCCAATCCCGCGCCACCTGCACCCCCAGATATCTAAAGTGAGCCACTGCCCTATGGAATGGCAGCCCCCCCCCACCTCTGCCCCCACCCCCAGCAGGGCCACCACAAAATATTCAGTTTTGTCTAAATTTAGCTTACACCCCAAAAAAGATCCAAACACCCGAAGCAGCTCCATTATACCACCCAATGATGCACATGGTTCGATACATACAATAGCAAGTCGTCCAGATACAAAGAAGCCCTATGCTCCGCCCCCCCAACCCCCGTACCTTTCCACACCTCCGAACTCCTCAACGCGATGACCAAAGGTTTGATCGCAAACGCGAACAGTAGGGGGGACATAGGACATCCCTGCCTGGTCCCTCGGCGCAGAGCAAAATATCCCCAAATTCATGTTATTCATGCAGACACTCACCCTCGACTCCCTATACAGCAGTCTTATTCAATCCACAAGTCGTGGCCCAATCCCAAACCACTCCAGAACTGCCATCAAATACCCCCACTCTACCTGGCCAAACGCCTTCTCGGGGTCCAACGCCACTACCACCTCTGGCACCCTCCCCTCTGCCGGTGCCATAACCACGTTAAATACCCTGCTAATGTTCAAAAAGAGCTGCTTTCGTTTCCCAAACCCCGTCTGATCTTCCCCTATCACCCTCAGGAGGCACTTCTCCAATCTACCCGCTAATACCTTCGTCAACACCTTTGCGTCCACATAAAAGAGTGACATGGGCCTGTACGACCCACATTCTGTCGGATCCTTATGCTTTTTGAGCAACAGGGAGATCGATACCTACCCCAAGGTCTGTGGCAACACCCCCTTCCCTAAAGCCTCCTCAAATATCCCACCATCAGCGGCGTCAATTTATCTCTAAATTTCTTGTAGTACTCCACCGGAAGCCCATCTGGCCCTGCTACCTTCCCCGACTGCATCCTCCCACACACATCTTTTATCTCCTGCTCCACTATCACCCCTCCAATATGGCCCTAACCTCCTCCCCCAACCTTGGGTATTCCAAATCATTCAGGAATTTCTGCACCTCCCGATCCTCCCCTGGTGGCTCCGACCTATACAACCTCTCGTAGAAATCCTCAAACACCCTATTAATCTGGTCCGGAGCCACCACCAACTTCCCTGTCCTATCCCGCACCTGGACAATTTCCCTCGCCGCTGCCTCCCTCCGAAGTTGGCCTGCCAACATGCACCCTGCCTTCTCTCCATATTAGTAGACTGCTCCCCTCGCCCGCCTCAGTTGGCGCACAGTCTTCCTTGTGGACAGCCTGTCAAAGCTCACCTGCAACTCCTTCCTCTTTTCCAAAAATGCTGGATCCACATCCTCTGCATACCTCCTGTCTACCTCCAACGTCTCGTCTATTACCCTTTGCCGCTCCACCCTCCCTTATCGACCTTTGCTTTGAACGAGATCACCTCCCCCCCCCACCACTGCCTTCAGAGCTTCCCATACCACCGCCTGTAAAACCCCCCCCCCGTACAATTAAACCCCACGTATTCCTCAATTACTTTCCCAATCTTATCACAAAACCCTTAGTCCATCCAACAGCCCCACATCTAATTTCCACCCCAGCCTCTGCACTGCCCCCTTCTCCAACACTATATCCACCCAATGCGGCACATGATCCGATATCACAATTGCCGAATATTCCGACCCCTTGACCCCAGCCAACAGTGCCTGCCCTACCACAAAAAAAGTCAATCCATGAATAGACTTTATGAACTGAAGAGAAAAATGAATACTCCCGCTCCTCCAGGTGCAAAAATCTCCAAGGATCATCCACTCCTCTCATTTCCACCATTAGTCCAGCCAACGCCTTCGCCCCCCCCCCCCCCCCGACGGGACAAGCGAGCGCGGCCGTGACCTATCCAATCTTGGCTCCTGCACCAAGTTCCAGTCTCCACCCACTATCAATTCATGTGAATCCAAGTCGGAGATGGCCCCACACACCTTCTTTACAATCCCTACATCATCCCAGTTGGGACCATACACGTTTACCAGCACCACCAGCCTCCCCTCCAATGACCCTGTCACTATAACGTACCTACCGCCCTGATCCGCCAACACTTTCTCCATCTGGAACAGTACTCTTTTGCTAACCAGGACCGCTACCCCTCGAGCCCAGCCATCAAATCACGAGTGAAACACTTGACTAACCCAGGCCTTCCTAAGCCTCACCTGATCCTTCGCCTTCAAGTGAGTCTCCTGCAGCATCGCCACATCAACCTTCAAACCTTTCAGATGTGCCAGCACCCTCGATCTCTTGACTAAGCCTCCCAACCCCCTCACGTTCCATGTAACTATCCTAACCGGGGGGTTCTCACAACCACCCCCCCTTTCACCATCTTCATGACTCTGGGCCCTGCTCCATGAGCCTGACAAAATGAAACCGTCGTAACAAAGAATAACAATCAAAAAACTTAACCTCTATAACAGCGTGAAGTAAAAAAAACCAATCAAGGCGCGATTCTCCGAGCCCCGCGCCGGAGAATCGGTGCGACCGCGCCACGCCGCCCTGACGCCGGCGCACAATTCTCCGAGGTGTGGAGAATCGGGGCCATTTGCGCCGGTGCGTTTGACGCGGCGCCGGCTGCGGGCCACTTGAATCGGCGGGGCCGCCGATTCTCTGGCCCAGATGGGCCGAACGGCCACGTGGAAAAAGCAGAGTCCCGCCGGCGCCGTTCATCCCTGGTCGCTGCCGGCGGGAACTCTGCGCGAAGGGTCCATGTAACTATCCTAACCGGGGGGTTCTCACAACCACCCCCCTTGCGTCTTGTGGGGTGGGGAAAAGTGCTCCTTTACCGGGGGGGGGGCCTCCGATGGGGTCTGGCCCGCGATCCGGGCCCACCGATCAGCGAGCCGGCCTCTTCCCCCCCCCCCCCCCCCCCCCCCCCGGGCTTACTTTGTTGCGCGGCCGTGTTGCTTAGGGGCCGGCGAGCTGAAGAAGTCCCCCGCGCATGTGCAGGTTGGGGCGGCCCAACTGCGCATGCGCGGGATGGTGCGGCGCACATTTGGCGCCAGGAAGGGAGGCTGGAGCGGCGTGAACCGCTCCAACGCCATGCTGGCCCCCTATGGGGGACAGAATCGGTCGTCCCCGTGCCCCGTTCACGACGGCGCGAACACTTAGTCTCCATTTTGGAGAATCGCCCCCTATAGATCAAAACTACATTTATACTCTCTCCCAACTCCCCTTTCACAGTCCACAACCCCTCTTCAGTCCCATTCTTCACTTCTGTCCCAAGACTTCTGCCTCCACGAACGCCTCTGCCTCCTCCACCATCTCAAAATAGAAATCTCTGCCATCTGCTTTGCTGGATACACCACTCCAAACCGCACCCCACTGTTGTACAGTGCCGTCTTCACTCGGCTGAAAGCCGCTGATGTGAACACCAGCACCAGCCTACTGCACCTCCCGCTTCAGTCTTGCCCAGTTCAAAACCTTCTCTTTTATATGGTACCTATGGAAGCAGATGATCACTGCTCTTGGTGGCTCATTCAACTTTGGCTTAGGCCTCAGCGACGGATGGGCTCGGTCCTGTTCATACCGGGAGGGCTCTTCTCCCTCCCCCATCAGTTCCGCCAACATCTTGGCAATGTACTCCGTCAGCCTCGGGACCCACACCCCCTCGGGCAGGCCCACGATCCTCATATTTTGCCGCCTTGAATGGTTCTCCAAGTCCTCCAGCTTTGCTTGAAGCCCCTTATTGGCCTCAACCACCCTCCGCAGCAAATCCCCCATCGAGGTGAGCTGATCGCTGTGCTGCGACATGGCCTCCTCCACTCCCTTCATCTTCTTTCCTGCTCCCTCGCCTCGGCCGATGTCTTCGCCACAGCCACCCTCACCGGGGCAACTGCCTCCTCCACCAATGCCTTCAAAGCCACCGCCATATCCTTTCTCAGCACCTCCATATGTTTTGCAACTGCTTCTCCAGCTCCAAAGACACCACCTCAGTCATCTTCTTTGCCGTGAGCATTACCTCATTCATCCTCTCTGCTGTGAACAATGCGGCCCCACCCGACAGCCCAGCCTCTGCCATCTTGCTAGCTCTCTGGCCGACCCTCTCACTCGACGGTGAACACTTACTCCCATCTTCTTCACGGCTGTATTCCTTAAACATTTTGACATTCTTTGCCTTCTTTATATATTCCTACACCCAATCATTCACAAATTGCCCCCCGGACCGGACTTTAAAACTCGTAAAAACACGCCTCAAGCAGGAGCCACCCAACATGTGACTTTGCCTCTACATGCCGCCAGCGGAGGTCTCCAGGTGTCTTGAGCGTTGGTGGAGCTGCACTTATCCAGTTAACTGGTGAATATTCTATCACACTCTTGACTTGTGCCTTGTAGATGGTGGACAGGCTTTGGGGAATCTGGGGGTGGATTATTCACCACAATTCCCCGCCTCTTACCTGCTCTGGTAGCCACAGTATCTGGTGGCTGGTGCAGTTCAGTTTCTGATCAATGTTGACAGTGGAGGACTCAGTGATGGTATTGCCTTTGAATGTCAAGGGGAGATGGTTGGATTGTCTCTTGTTGGTGATGGTCCTTGCCTGGAACTTGTGTGGCATGAATGTCACTTGCTACTTACAAGCCCAAGCCTGGATATTGTCCAGGTTTTGCTGCATATGGACATGGACTGCTTCAGTATCTGAGGAGTCGCAAATGGGCTGAACATTGTGCAATCATCAGCAAATATCCCCACATCTGACCTTATGATGGAGAGATGGTCATTGATGAAACACTTGAAAATGAATGGGTCTAGGACACTTCCTTGAGGATCTCTTGCATCGATATCCTGGGACTGATTGGCCTTGAATAGCCTTAACCAACTTACTTTACCATGTGCTAGTGATAATTCAAAGAAGCGGATAATTTCCCCCCAATTCCCATTGACTGCAGTTTTGCTCGGACTCATTGATGCCATACTCAATCAAATACTGCCTTGATGTCAAGGGCAGTTACTCTCTCCTCACCTCTAGAGTTCAGCTCTTTTGTCCATCTTTCAACCAAGGCTGTAATGAGGTCAGGAGCTGCGTGACACTGGCAGAACCCGAACAGAGCGCCAGTGAGCAGGTTATTGCTGAGTAAGTGCTGCTTGATAGCATTGTTAGCAACACCTTCCATCACTTTGCTGATGATTGAGAATAGACTGATGGAGTGTTAATTGGCCAAGTTGGCTTTGGCTGCTATTTTTGGATAATAGTTTTTTTTTACTAATACTGCCAACATTAAATTCTACCTCTATGTGTTGTTTTCAATTTCCTAGATCTGGAAGCAAGTGGAACTGGGAAGAAATAGCGAACCAGAAATCTGGATCGGGAGAAGCATCTAATCTCTTATCAGATAAACCAACATGCCCCTGCACAAGGTAGACCTGCTCACTTCCCGAGCAGGGGTGCAATAGTGTATTCCTCAGATGATGGTAACAAGGCACTGGTTGCCCATGCCAACGTTTGAATGGGGAGGAGGGCATCTGAGATCCTCCTGCTAAAACTCTTAGCTGAGGAGGTGTTCCAAGGATAACAGAAAATTTTGGTTAAGTATTATCTTTAGAAAAGAACTGGTGGACTATTTGGTTCGGAACAGGATTGCAGATTAACAAAGATTGTAGATTTCTATCAGGTCGCCCCTCAACGTCCGTCGTTCCAGTGAGAACAAAATGAGTTTATCCAACCATTCTTAGCTATGAATGCACTCTATATCAGGCAACATCCTGGTAAACTTCTTCTATACCCTCTCCAAAGCCTCCACATCCTTCTGGTAGTGTGGCAACCAGAATTGAACACTATACTCCAAGTGTGGTCTAACTAAAGTTCTATACAGCTGCGGCATGACTTGCCAATTTTTATACTCAGTGCCCCCGCCGATGAAGAGAAGCATGCCGTATGCCTTCTTGACTATCTTCTCCACCTATGATGTCACTTTCAGTGACCTGTGGACGTGTACACCCAGATTATTCTGCCTGTCAATACTCGTAAGGGTTCTACAGTTCACTGTATATTCCCTACCTGTAGTAGACCTTCCAAAATGAATTACCGCACATTTGTCCGGATTAAATTCCATCTGCCATCTCTCCACCCAAGTCTCCAACCGACCTATATCCTGCTGTATCCTCTGACAGTCCTCATCGATATCCGCAATTCCACCAACCTTTGTGTCGTCTGCAAACTTACTAATCAGACCAGTTACATTTTCCTCCAAATCATTTATATATACTACAAACTGCAAAGGCCCCAGCACTGATCCCTGCGGAACACCACTAGTCACAGTTTAGTATGGACAGAGGTGGTCCATTACATGTGGAGTACATTGGCTGATACCATGACAGTCAGTGTTGGCAGGCTGTTGAACCACAGTGGGTATCAGAGGCAAACCTGATCCTGCCCTTGCCTAAGGATTACTTTGGCACATGCTACTGTATAGCACTCAGGGGTGGAAGACCAGGAGATACTCTGACCAGTTGTAGCACAACCAAAGATAGGAATAGGCCACACCAGGGATTGTATTGAACCTGTGCCATTCCTGGTCTCTACGGCTGGTCACCAAGATTTTAAGGAGTGTCTTAAAGGAAGAGAGGTAGAAGTATTAGCAGAGACATTTAGGGAGGGAATTTGAGAACCTAGGGCCTAGGCAGCTCTAGGCACAACCACCAATGGTGGTGGAAAGCAAATCAGAGGTGCTGAATTAAAGCAACACAGAGTTCTTCGAGGACTGTAATGCTTGCGAAAGTTATAAATATAGGGTGGAGCGTGGCCATGGAGGGATTTCAAAATACAAAGGGAATTTTAAATTTAGATCTTGGCCAGATGTAGATAATTGAGCACAGGTGGTGATGATTATGATGGGGGATTGGGACTTGTTAAAAGTTAGGATATGGGCAGCAGAACCTTTGATGAGCTCAAGTTTACAAAGGGTGGAAGTTAAGAGACTGAGTGGGGGGGGATGTAGGGGCATTGGAATGGTCGAGTCTGTGATAACAAAATGGGTGAGGGATTCGCCATCACTTGGACAGAGGCTGAGGTGAAGACAAGGGATGTTACAGGTCAGAGGTATAGGTGGTCCTGTTACAGAGAGAATATTGAATCAGCTCCGGATCAATGTAATAACCCTCACAAGACCCACGGAATGACCTGATTGATCTCCCCATGGGGCTCGTGGAAAACGAGCTACCCTGCTGATAGGGGAAGCCAGTCAGCTGGGATTCAGAATCAACCCTTTTTTTTGTATAAATTTAAAGTACGCAATTCTTCTTTTTCAATTAAGGGGCAATTTAGCGTGGCCAATCCACCTACCCTGCACATCTTTGGGTTGTGGGGGTGAAACCCACGCAGACACAGGGTGAATGTACAAACTCCACATGGACAGTGACCCAGGGCCGGGATCGAACCCGGGTCCTCGGCGCCATGAGGCAGCAGTGCTAACTACTGCACCACCTTGCCGCCCGATCAATCCTTAAAAGCTGGCCCGGATTGGGACCCACATGATTGGTGGTCCAGGTTGGGACCTATGTGCTGTATGCAGCATTGTGGCCTTTCCTTGGGTTATAAATAAACCTCTGTTTGAATCACCTTCTTGGATCTCCTGAGCTTTTATAGTCAAATAGGTTGCCAAGGTTATGAATGGTCTTGTTGGGCCTCAGACAATGGTCAGATAGCGAGCTGAGTTTGTGTCAGGGATTGAGCACAACAAATTCGTTCTTCCAAATATTTGATTGGCTGAAAACATTCTTCATCCAGTATTGGCTGGTCAAGTACCAAGACAAACCTGAATGAGTGGAGGGGTTGAGAGAGGTAGTGAGGGATTAGAACCCGCAAGTAGCCTACGGGATGGGAACAATTAACTTCCCCGTGAAGCTTACAGAATGCGAGCTCCCCCATTAAGGGGACTGGAGACCTCTGAACAATGTATAGTTGTATGATATAAGAAGCCAGCCCTTTAGGCACTGGCAGCGGAGAGACCCAGTGTTGCATCTAATAGTGATTGTAAATAAACCAAGTTGCTCTGAACTACTCAGCGTGGATTCCTTTGTGGCCTTATAAAATGAGGCAGAGCTGGATGCCATCAATGTACCTCTGGAATCTGATGTCGCGTTTTTGGATGACATTACCAACAGGCACCATGTAGATCAGAATGAGGAAAGGGCCTAGGATTGATCCTTGAGGGATTCCAGGGGTTCTCACTGCCTAATCTCCCCAAATCATTGGGGGAACTTGGAAAGTGTTAAAAGAATCTCAAGATAATGAAAAACTTTGATCTTATGGGTAAAATTTAGATAATACCGTTACACATGTCAATCTTCTCGTTCCAAAGCAATGCTAAAAGTTCCTTTGAAGTATTTTGAATACAGTAACAAATGAGGGGCCTTGGAAGTGATGCAGCCAATGGCCAACTCCCATTTTCACCAATGAACACATTTGGTACATTGGTATGGATAAGATCCAGAAAATGTTTGGGAAAGGTAGGATCAGTCTCCTTTGAACACAAGAGATAGGAGGTGACCTAATTGAGGTTTTCACGACAATGAGAATAGTTTGAGAAAGGTAGTGAGTCAAAAACACAAAGGTCATAAATTTAAAGGCATTAGGAAAATATGTAGAGAGAGATGAGGAAAGTTTCTTTCCACTCGAGCTCCACTTGAAAAGCTGGTGGAAGTTAAATCATTTTTAAAGGATTTGGACAGTCAAAAATTTCAGTTTTTGGACGAAATATGACTGCTCTTTCAAATAGCCAGCACAGACACGATGGCCCCAATGTCCTCTTCTTGGGCTGTAAGTTTCAATAATTCTATGATTCTATTAAATGGGGAATTTCACATCCTTTCAAGGTGCTGTAGTTCTGGACGATTGTTTCAGTTATGCTTGTGCTCAGTGGCTTTGTTCAGCTTTCGAAAGGGTTCTAATTTTGAGACTTATCAATTTTTCTTTACCATTTATTTCAAAGACGATATTCATAGCGGGAGTTACCTGAAAGGTTTCAGCTGAAACAAATCCTTCCTTGTATCAGTGGCGTGTACAGCCTCCACAGTGTCCAACACCACAGGCACAATGCAGAAAATATACAAAAATACATGATGACGAAGAGACTTTGATGTTCCGTAAATGTGCCCAGAAAGAGTTGGGATTATATTTTCATCAATTAACTAGGATCACAGATCATTATTTTGATTTAATGATTTTTGCACATACCTTGCGATTTTTACCTCAGAATAAACACAACGATAACTTATTTTTAATGATGGAATGTCAAAGCGTATTTTTTATTATATTGCAGAATCATAGAATTGTTATGGAGTAGAAGGGGGCCATTTGACCCACCATATCTGCACCGGCTCGCCAAACCAGCATCTTAACTGAGTCATTCCCCTGCCTTTTCCCCGCACCCCTGTACATTGTTTCTATTCAAATAATCATCCAATGCCCTCTTGAATGTCTTGATGGAATCTGCCTCCACCATATTTCCAAGCAGTGCATTCCTGACCTGAGTCACTTGTTATGTAAAAAAGTTTTGCCTCACATCAGATTTGCTTCTTTTGCAAATCACTTTAATCTGTCTTCTCATTCTCATTCCTTTTATGAGCAAGGACAGTTTCTCCCTATCTACTCTGTCCAGCCCCCTCATGATTTTGAAGATCTCTATCAAATCTACTCTCATCTTTTCTCGCCCTTTTGGCTAAGATGAGGGTGAGGCCAGGTGTAATGCCTGGATCTGGTATGTCTCTCTTGTGGGGACCATGAATTGGATTCAATTTGAATTGGTTTTTGGAGCAGGCGAGGAGCTGGATTAGGGGTTTGCCCCTGTCTACACTCGGTGCTCTGGCTTTGTAACTCTGATAAAGTCATCAAAAGAAAATTCTACTCTCAGCCTTCTTCTCTCCAAGGACAACAGTCCCAACCTCTCCAATCTATCCTCATAAGTTTTTCATCTATGGAACCATTCTTGCGAACTCCAATGGACACAGAAGTTCACAGGATTTCAGGCTGTAGACAAGAAGCAGCAAAGATTTTATGGTCTTCCCAGGCTGACAGTCATGATAGAGATGTCAATCATGCTGATAATAGGTGACTTATCCCATTATTATTCTGTCCAAATGGTTACAGTGGGAAAACTACTGTCAATCGGGGAAATTCAAAATTGCTGTTGGTTTGGTGGAGGGGTAGTGGGTGGAAGTATAAAAATTAACATTTCAAACGAGAGGTGCAAAAGAGGTGGGGATATTTGGTGCTGGTTGGGAGTGAATCAGTTGACACTCTCCTCTTTCTATTTTCTACCCTACAGGCAAAACCAGGAAGAAAAAATAGGTATGGTAGCAGAGAATGGTCCATTGAACTGCGAGTCCCCAGAGACAGAGAGTGAGACTGAGGATGGGGATGAGTTCACTTCAGACACAGCAAGCGAGAGCTCATTGATGTGAGTATCACAGCCTGAGGCAACAGCAAGCCCAGTTACTGACAGAGGTTAGATGAAATCCAGAGATGCAGGAAATCCAAAAGTAAAAGAGACAATGAAAGAAGTGAAAATTCTGAAGAATTGAGCCATCTGATGATTCTCTCTCCTCTTTGAATATTTCTGGTCTTTCTGTATGTATTCTCAGCCTCTCCCCTCACCTGAGGTGTGGTGATCCTCAGGTTAAATCACTATCAGTCAGCTCCTCAAAGAGGAACGCAGCCTATGGTCATCTGGGACATGACCACTTTACCTTTACCTTACTTTTCCAGCCTGTTTTGTTTTTATTTCCAACTCCTTGCACCCTTCCAATTGTTTTGTTACCTGTGTGGTAGGTAACATGTGCTACTCAAACCTTGGTTAGTGATGAGATCTTCTGAACCTCGATGAAGAAGACTCGAACTCGTCCAGTAGTAACAAAAGGTTTATTGAGTAACTATATCAATAATTGCATGAGTTCTTTACTTTAACTTTGATACTAGTGATAAGGTTAACAAGATCTAACTACGGTAACTATATGTAACTCCACTAGCCATCGGAACTACTCTGCTATTGCCCTGGTCACAGTGCACCCCCGAGAGAGCCAGAGACCCAATGAGGTTGCCTTTTATACCCCTGTTGGTCCGGCCCTCTAGTGATCATGTGGTGCTACTGATTACACATTAACCCCTTGTGTACATGCACATATAGAGATCGCTGCACCAATTTTTGGCTGTGGGATCTTATTTTGCGTTTGCTTTTTCGCCAGCTGGGCCTTAAAGGAGCAGGAACACCGGCAGCTCCGGATGGTCAAATCCCAAGACAACCAGCAGTAATGCCTATATAAACGTGTCAGCTTTGCTAAGGCTGGCTGTTAGAAAGGCTGTTTGGGTTCAGCAAAAACTTGCAATAACATAGCACCTTTTAACGTACTGTTAAATGTCCAAAGGTACTTCATACGAGTGTAATCAAGATAGCAACTGACACCAAGCCACAAATGGAGGCATTAGGTGGTAGGTTTCAAGCACTGTCATAAAGGAGAATAGAGGTTTCGGAGGGAACAGCGCTCACCTTGGTGTAGACTGCCAGCGGGTTTGTCAGTGACATTTTAACACGGCCACTGTACTTGCATTTTCTTTTTTTTAAATTTAGATTACCCAATTTTTTTCCCCCCCAATTAAGGGGCAATTTAACGTGGCCAATCCACCTACCCTGCACATTCCTTTTTGGGTTGTGGGGGCGAAATCCACGCAAACACGGGAAATGCGCAAATTCCATACGGACAGTGACCCAGAGCCGGGATCGAACCTGGGACCTCGGCACCGTGAGGCAGCAGTGCTAACCACTGCGCCACCGTGCTTCCCTATACTTGAATTCTCTTTTGGTTTCCCAACCAACAAGAGTGAGCAAGTATAATGATGTCCCGCACTGGTTCCCCACAACTTCATTATTTAAAGAGTCACTGCGAGGATGAGGCATGAAGGACGGTCGAGGGGCGCAGACCAAGCCAAAGTCTGCAAGAAAAAAAATGGATGTTCAATGTGCTTCAGTGATATATCTCCGGAGGTGGTGCTGTGTGCTGTAAGGGTGCACAGAGAGATTCTGATCACTGCATATGGGGAAGAAAACAACAACTTGTATTTATATAGCTCCTTGAACATAATAAAATCAGAGAATCATACAGTGCCGAGGAAGCCTCCCAAAGAGCACCCTACCTAGGCCCACTCCCTCCACCCTATCCCCGTAACCCTACCTAATCTGCACATCTTTGGACACTAAGGGGCAATTTAACATAACCAATCCACCTAACCTGCACATCTTTGGACTGTGGGAGGAAATCGGAAACATGCAGACACGGGGAGAATGTGCAAACTCCACTCAGTCACCCAATGTTGGAATCGAACCGGGTCCCTCGGGCGGGGTAGCAGGCCTAGGTAGGGTGCTCTTTTGGAGTGTCGATGCAGCTCAATGGGCTGAATGGTCTCCTTGTACGGATTCTATAATTCTATGGTGCTTATTTCAGAAATGATATAAACGCATAAGAAGCAGTTCAGAGAACATTCACTCAACTGATACCTGGGCCTGGGGTGTTATCTTGCATGCAAACGTTGGACAGATTAGGCCTGTATCCATTGGAGTTGAGAAGATTGAGAGGTGGTCTTATTGAAACATATAGGATCCTGAGGGGACATGACAGGGTGGATGCCTCCACTTGTAGGAGACACTAGAACAAGAGAACACGGTAGGAAAATAAGGATGAGAAGAATTTTTTTTCTCTAAAGGCCTTGAGTCTTTGGAACTCTTATCCCAGACAGCGGTGAAGGCACGATCAATGAATGTGTTTAAGGCAGATGTAGATAGATTCTTGAGTATCTAGGGCTATCGGGGATTGGCAAAGTGTGGAGCTGAGGCCACAATCAGATCAGCCTTGATGTTATTGAACCAGGCTCGAGGGGCCGAATAGCCTGCTCCAGCTCCTAGTATGTATGTTCAGTTCTGAATACTGATGGTTCATCCGGGGAGTACAACCAAAGCCAAGCCCCATAGCATGGTGACTGGCTCAGCTGTAGAGGAAAGCGCATGAAGAGAGTAAAGGAATTTAAAAAAAATATATAAATTTAGAGTACCCAATCCACCTGGCCTGCACATCTTTTGGGTTGTGGGGGCGAAACCCATGCAAACACGGGGAGAATGTGCAAACTCCACACGGACAGTGACCCAGAGCCGGGATCGAACCTGGGACCTCGGCGCCGTGAGGCAACAGGGCTAACCCAGAGAGTAAAGGAATTAAGGGTTGTGGTGATCGGGCGGGTAAGTAGAGCTGAGTCCACAGAATGATCAGCCATGACCTTATTGAATGACAGAGCAGGCTCGAGGGGCCAGATGACCTACTCCTGCTCCTAGTTCTTGTGTTCCCACCAAATCCAAGATGGCGACAGAGCACGGTGACGCTCTGCGAGCTCACCCACCCAGACCCTTTTCTTTTATCTCTTATCATCGTTATGACTTACTAAAACTCTTTTCCACTTCATGTATAGCTACTAATAATGTTCAATCACTGTTTGTCGATGTACTCTGTCGATTATTTATTTTTGTCTACTATGTATGTACTGTGCACGCTCCCTTGGCCACAAAAAAATACTTTTCACTGTACTTCGGTACATGTGACTGAGACATGAGACAATCCAGAGACCATTGATGACAAAAAACTGTCTAACATCAAACTTGCTGTTGAAGTAACAGTGTCTATGGAGTTGGCAGCAAAATAAACTTCTCAAATTGGAGCAGGCGCCAAAATAAACACGATGAATACTAAGAAAAGAAGATCTCTCAATGTGCAAGAATGGTACAGGTGTGTCCAGGTAGGGCATTCTCCACAGGAATGTTGGTGTCAAGAAAACACATGTCATAATTGTGGCAAGAAATAATAATAATAATCGTTATTGTCACAAGTAGGCTTGCATTAACATTGCAATGAAGTTGCTGTGAAAAGCCCCTAACAAAGGCATCTTGGGACAGACAAAGTCTTCAAACCTCGAAGATGGGTAAATGCACCCAAATCCAAAAAGATGGGTCTACATAATGACCGAAGACAATGAAAATTACCAGGGAAACAATGGGGCTGGATTCTCCTCTCCCCGACTGCGAAATCGCGTTAGGCGAGGGGGCGGAGAATCCCTGATGATGGCAAAATCGGAGGCGGCGCCGGTTTTCGGATTCTCCCCCCACTGAAAAGCGGCGTGCTCAAGGAGTACGCCACACACTGTATGGCCTGAGGCCTGCTCCGTGATGCTCCGTCCCCGACCGGCCGAGTTCCCGACGGCGCAGGACACGTGTGGCCTCACCCATCGTGAACTTAGCGTGGTGGGGGTGGACTCAGTCCGGTACCGCCACAATCGGGGGAGGGCCGATCCGCGGGCATGGGTGGCTTCATTCGGGGCTGGGGGGCACTGTGGGCGGGTGGTCCGGGTCTTTCCGAAATTAAATGAGAACAAAATTAAAATGGCTCCCTGTCGTTTACTGGCTCCTCTTGAGGTATGGATGCTATCCATCACTCCTCCCTGCCGTTAGCGGCAGACATCCTGGTGCCAGAGCAAATGGTAGACTATCCCAAATTGTTGTACAGACCTTGGGCGGAATTCTCCGGGAATTGGCAGAGCGGGCAGAAACGGCGCAGTGGAGTGGCGGGAAGCACTCCGGCGTCGGGCCGCCCCAAAGGTGCGGAATCCTCCGCACCTTCAGGGGCTAGGACGGCGGCAGAGTGGTTTGCGCCCCGCCAGCCGGCGTGGAAAGCCTTTGGCGCCGCGCCAGCAGGGCCGAAGGAACTCTGCCGGCTGGCGCGGGTCCGCGCATGCGCGGGAGCGTCAGCATCTGCTGATGTCATCTCCGCGCATGCGCAGGGAGGGTTCACCTTCGAGCCGGCCATTGCAGAGGGCTACACGGCCGGCACATAGGAATAGAGTGCCCCCACGGCACAGGCCCACCCGCGGATAGGTGGGCCCTGACCGTGGGCCAGGCCACCGTGGGGGCACCCCTCGGGGCCAGATCGCCCCGCGCCCCCTCCCCCCCCGAGGACCCCGGAGGCCGGCCACAGAGCTGGGACCCACCAGTAGGGACCTACCTTGATTTACGCTGATGGGACCCAGCAAAAACAGGCGGGAACTCGGCCCACCGCGGGCCGGAGAATCACCGGGGGGTGGCCGCCGACCGGCGCGATTCCCTCCCCCACCAAATCTCCGACGCCGGAGAATTCGGCAGCCGGGGGGGGGGGGGGCGGGATTCACGCCGCCCCCCGCCGATTCCCTGACCCGACAGGGGGTCGGCGAATCCCGCCCCTTAAGTTTTAAGACCTGCGGAGTTTCTGCCTGGAAGCTGGTCCCACTGACAGATTGTATCCTTGTGATATATTTTTACAACTGGCAGCTTGTTTCTCACAGTCAGAACTGAAGATTTTTACTTCTCCAGTAAATAATGGAACTAGAGTTTTTAAATGGATTACAGTGTAATATCTAATATCTAAAGATGCCCAAATTACTCTCTTCAGTTCATTTTGATCAAAAGTTGAAGATGCAACTCGCCTGTGACGCATCGCCCTATGGGATGGGTGCAGCTGTCTCTCCAAAATGCCAAATCAAGATAAAAGACCAATGGCTTTCACTTCGAGAACGTTGACAAGCGCTGAACAGAACGATGCTCAATTGGAAAAAGAAGCTTTGTGTATAATATGTAGAACCAAACAATTTTGTCATCACTTGTATGGAAGATATTTTATCTTGTTAACAGAACACTGGCCTTTGACAACGATAGTCCAAACAAAGCAATACCGTCTCTAGCTATGTGTCACTTTCAGAGATGGTCCCTGATCCTATCAACACATAATTATGAAAATACTGATGCTCTATCACGTTTACCAATGCGGGATAAAGCTGAATCGCAGAACTATGTAAACTGTGTGTACATTTCCCAGGTGGATGTTGCACAGCATCTCAAGTGCAAAGCCACATGAGCTCAGATCCGGTGATGGGGAAGGTCATGGACATGCTCCTGAAAGGTATACCACTGGATAAATAGAGGGGGAATCTGGAATTGAAGGCATACTGAAAAAAGGAACTTGAATTAACGGTGCAAAACGGAGAATGTATATAGGGCATTTGAGTCGTCATTCCTCCATTCTTGCGGAGTCTTACACTGGATCAACTCCTAGAATGGCATCCAGGAGTTGTGCGTATAAATGAACTCGCAAGGAGTTATTTCTGGTGGCCGGGACTAGCCTCAGATTTAAGAAAGAGTAAGTAGGTCAATGTCAGTCTTATGCTAGGATGCAAAATACTCCATATCTTCAACCACTTCAATCTTGGGATTGGCCAAAGCAACATGGCAAAGAGTACATATCGATTTTCCCCAACCAATCGATGGATGTTTGTTTCTTTTCCAACTGGATGCACATCCCAAATGGCACGAAATAATGATGATCAAGTCAACGACTACAGAGAAGACAATTGAACATTTGGACGAAGTATTTGCACGGTTTGGCAAACCAATAAACTAGTTAGAGAAAGCGGGACTCAGTTCATGTCAAAGGATTTATGGCCTACCTTTGGAACAATGGTATGCAACATATCAAAACTGTGCCTTATCATCCTTCCACAAACGGATTGGCAGAAAGGCTGGTATAGTCATTGAAGTATCAAAGTGTCAAAGTGATGAAGGACCATCAGCTAGGAGAGTGAAGTTTCTCATTTCCTATAGAAACACTGCCCATCCGACAACCCAAAACTCGCTGCCGATATTGTTTTTAAAACAAAAGTTGAGAACAAAGTTTGATTTGCTCTTACCGCCTGACTCTTCTACCATTGCAGAGTGACAACAACCAAACCAAGTTACTCGCGGTTTACAGACATCAAAACCAAAAAGTTTTGAGCAAGGAGAAGAAGTTTTAACAAGAAACTATTCTTCAAGTGGGACGTAGTACCTGCCCAATACTCGCAAAGACTATTTCTTATACAGTACAAACCAATGACGAGAGAGTTGGAGGAAACACACCAATCAAATTCTCAGTTCAAAAAGAGTATTTGCAGAATCGGTATCTAAAAGTAAGTAAGTAAAGTAGCCATAGTCCCAGATGACCATAGGCTGCTTTCTCCTTTGAGGTGGAGAGTTGACTGGTGGTGATTTAACCTGAGGATCGCCACACTCAGGCCAGGAGCAAGGTTGAGAAGGCAGGGTATCTACCGGTATCGGACACTCAATGTTTGGAAATCCCTGGACGTATAATCACGGCCAAGTCGAATTCAGATTCCACAACAGTTGAAGCAACAGCATCTGCCAAAGCTGAAGAAAATCCAACTTTATTCAATGATATACCTGAGCCAAGTGTGGAACAGACTACCGAGAGTATGAAAACAAAGCCTCCTAACGGATTCTGCCGAAGCGGAACCAACATCCACCTATAAGGCTCTCGTACTGATGTGTACATATATAATTGTAATAAAATAATAATAATACTTGGTTAAATCATCACTATTCACCATGAGTAATTTAGTATTTGTTTATATTTCTGGCACTACAGGAGTAAATAGGGAGGGATGTTATGTATTGTAATCAATGCTTCTCTGTATAGTGTGTGACATGATTATATGGTGACATCATCAGAGGCACTTGGGAGATTTTCTCTCTCTTCCATCTTAGGCTGTGAGCAAGCAACACCTCTGCAAATAAACTCTGACAACTGGCTAAGTAACCTACGATGTGGCAACCTGGTTTTCCTTTGTTTGTACTGGGAGTAGAAGTAAACCCCCGAAAAGATAACAACCTCCTTATCCCTGAAGCCATTCCAGCATCTACAAGGCACAAGTCAGGATTGTGATGAGATGCTCTACACTTGCCTGGATGAGTGCAGCTCCAATAACCCTCAACAAGCTCGACACCATCCAGGACAAGGCAGTCTGCCTGACTGCTCCCTCATCCATCATCTTAAACATTCACTCCCTTCACCATTGGTGCACAGTGGCAACAGTGTGTACCATCTACAGGATGTATTGCAACAACGTGCCAAGGCTTTATCAATTTCACTTTCCAAGTCTGCAGCCTCTCCCATTTAGAAAGTCCAGGGCAGCATGGGAACACCACCGCCTTCAAATTCCCCTCCAAAGTCACACTTAATGCTGACTTGGAAATATATCGCTGTTCCTTCATTGTCATTGGGTCAAACTCCTGGAGCTCCCAACACTGTAGATGTGGCTACATCAGAAGCTCTGCAATGGTTCAAGAAAGCGGCTCATCACTACCTCCTTAAGATCAGTCTGGGATGGGGAAAAAATGCTGGCCTTTGGAATCTGTCCTGGAGATCACATGGGCTACATATTAAGAACCGGCCTTGCTCCCTCTTGAAGACAGAGTCAGCATTCACCACATCAGCCACCAGCACAGACCAGAGACTCCCTGCTCGCTGGGAAAAGTAAAACTGCTTACTGTCGAGTTTATTCCTGCTATTGTAGAGGTTAAATGCATGTACTGTGCCCTGGTTTTCTTAATGTTGGCAAACTTGGAAAAAGCTATCACTTGGAAAAAGCAATCAGCCCTCTATAGTCGTCTATCAGGTCACTTCTGGGGCGACATTCTCCGATCCCCCGCCGGGTTGGAGAATCGCCGGGGGCTGGCGTGAATCCCGCCCCCGCTGGTTGCCGAAGTCTCCGGCACCGGAGATTCGGCGGGGGCGGGAATCCCGCCGCGCCGGTTGGCAGGCCCCCCCGCTCGATTCTCCGGCCCGGATGAGCCGAAGTCCCGCCGATAAATTGCCTGTCCCGCTGGCGTGGATTAAATCACCTACCTTACCGGCGGGACAAGGCGGCGTGGGCGGGCTCCGGGGTCCTGGCGGGGGGAGGCGCGGGGCGATCTGACCCCGGGGGGTGCCCCCACGGTGGCCTGGCCCGCGATTGGGACCCATCGATCCGCGGGCGGGCCTTTGCCGTGGGGGCACTCTTTCCCTTCCGCCTCCGCCACGGTCTCCACCATGGCGGAGGTGGAAGAGACTCCCTCCACTGCGCATGCGTGGGAAACTGTCAGCGGCCGCTAACGCTCCCGCGCGTGCGCCGCCCGGGGATGTCATTTCCGCGCCAGCTGGCGGGGCACCAAAGGCCGTTTCCGCCAGCTGGCGGGGCGGAAATTCCTCCGACGTCGGCCTAGCCCCTCAATGTTGAGGCTCGGCCCCCAAAGATGCGGAGCAGTCTGCACCTTTGGGGCGGCGCAATGCCCGTCTGATTGGCGCCATTTTGGGTGCCAGTCGGCGGACATCGCGCCGTTTCCGGAGAATTTTGCCCCTGTTTACATTGCTCCAAAGTAAATAGGTCCAACCTGTTACACTTATCTGAGTAGCTGAGATTGTTCGATTGATATCAGAAAGTGACCCTTCTAGAGGAGTACAGTAAGAAGTCTTACAACACCAGGTTAAAGTCCAACAGGTTTGTTGCGAATCATTAGCTTTCAGACTGCAACTCCTTCATCAGGTGAGTGAAGAGGTGGGTTCTACAACCACATATATAAACAAAGTTAATGATGCATGGTGATACTTTGAGTGCGGGTCTTTGCAGGTATTTAAGTCTTTACAGGTCCAGACGGAGCGACTGGAGAGAGAGATAATCACAGGTTAAAGAGGTGTGAATTGTCTCAAGCCAGGACAGTTGGTAGGATTTTGCAAGCCCAGGCCAGATGGCAGGGATGTGAATGTAATGCAACATGAATCCGAGGTCCCAGTTGAGGCCGTACTCATGTGTGCGGAACTTGGCTATAAGTTTCTGCTCAGCGATTCTGCGTTGTCGCGCGTCCTGAAGGCTGCCTTGGAGAACGCTTACCTGAAGATCAGAGGCTTAATGCCCTTGACTGCTGAAGTGTTCCCTGACTGGAAGGGAACATTCCTGCCTGCCGATTGTCACGCGATGTCCGTTCATCCATTGTCACAGCATCTGCATGGTCTCGCCAATGTACCAAGCCTCGGGACATCCTTTCCTGCAGCCTACGAGGTAGACATCGTTGGCCGAGTCGCACGAGAATGTACCACGTACCTGATGGGTGTTGTTCTCGCGTATAATGGTGGTACCCATGTCGATGATCTGGCACGTCTTGCAGAGGTTGCCATGGCAGGGTTGTGTGGTGTCTTGGTCGTTGTTCTCCTGAAGGCTGTGTAGTTTGCTGCAAACAATGGTCTGTTTGAGGTTGCGCGGTTGTTTGAAGGCAAATAGTGCGGGTGTGGGGATGGCCTTGGGAGGATGTTCGTTTATATCGATGACGTGTTGAAGGCTGCGAAGAAGATGTCATAGTTTCTCCGCTCTGGGCAAGTATTGGACGACGAAGGGTACTCTGTCGGTTGTGTCCTGTGTTTGTCTTCTGAGGAGGTTGGTGCAATGTTTTGCTGTGGCACGTTGGAACTGTCGATTGATGAGTCAAGGGCATAATTCAGTGTCTGTAGATGTCTGTTACATTCCTCCTTGTCTGAGCAGATCTTGTGTATACGGAGGGCTTGGCCACAGGGGATGGCTTCTTTAATGTGTTTAAGGTGGAAGCTGGAGAAGTGGAGCATCATAAGGTTATCCGTGGGCTTGCGGTAAAGCAAAGTGCTGAGGTGACCGTCCTCGATGGAGATGCGTGTGTCCAAGAATGCAACCGATTCTTGAGAGTAGTCCATGGTGAGTCTGATGGTGGGATGGAATGTATTGATGTCATTGTGTAGTTGTTTCAGTGATTCTTCACCGTGGGTCCAAAGGAAAATAATTCATTGATGTAACTGGTGTATAACGTCGGTTGAAGGTCCTGTGCGGTGAGGAGGTCTTGTTCGAACATGTGCATGAAGATGTTGCCGTATTGAGGTGCGAATTTGGTCCCCATGGCTGTCCCATGTGTCAGGATGAAAAACTTGTTGTCGAAGGTGAAGACATTGTGATCCAGGATGAAACGGATGAATTGTAGAATTGTGTCTGGAAATTGGCAGTTGTCAGTGTTGAGTACTGACACTGTTGCAGCAATGCCGTCGTCATGGGGGATGCTGGTGTAGAGCGCCGGGACGTCCATTGTGATGAGGAATGTCCCTGGTTCAACTGGTCCATGGGTGCTGCGTTTCTGTAAGAGGTCCGTCGTGTAAGGGCAGCACGGTGGCGCAATGGGTTTGCACTGCGGCCTCGCGGTTCCGAGGTCCCAGGTTCGATCCCGGCTCTGGGTCACTGTCTGTGTGGAGTTTGCACATTCTCCCCGTGTTTGTGTGGGTTTCGCCCCCACAACCCAAAAGATGTGCAATCTAGTTGGATTGGCCACACTAAATTGCCCCTTAATTGGAAAAAAAATGAATTGGGTACTCTAAATTTTTTTTAAAAGTCCGTTGTGTCGTGACTGAAACTGGGGGTTCCTTGTACGATGCGGTTTCAAGATGCCCTCGATGTAACCAGAGAGGTGCTCACACAGGGTCCCATTGCCTGATACGATAGGATAGCCTGGTGTGTTGGCCTTGTGTATTTTTGGGAGACAGTAGAGATCTCCAACGCGTGGAATACGTAGGATACGTGGGGTGCTCTGAAGGTCTGGATCCAAGGTCTTGATCAATCTGTTGAGTTAACAGGTGTGTTCTTTGGTCGGATCTGCAGGTAACTGTAGTGTTCCTGGTTGTTGAGTTGTTGGTACACTTCTTTTCAGTAGTCCATTCTGTTCAGTATGACGGTGGCCCCTCCGTTGTCTGCTGGTTCGATGACAATATTGCGGTTGGCCTTGAGAGTGCGGATGGCATTGCATTGTGCTTGGGTGACATTCCGGGTTGTCTTTTGAATGCAACTGATGAATCTGGTATTGACGCGACTCCTAACGGCTTGAGCATACATGTCGAGTCTAGAGCAATGGCATTCCAGAGGGGTCCAATTCGACTCTTTCCTTTTCGGTTGCTGCACTGCAGATCTCTCGGTCTGCTGTTCCGGTTCATTGGTTGTCTCATTGGGTTCGTTGTCGGCCTCTTGGGGTCTGTGGAAGAACTCCCGGAGCCTCATTCGCCTGATGAATTCCTCCGTGTCTGCCATGAGACTGATGAGGTCCATTTTGGTGGTGGCGCAAAAATTGGGCCCTCTGCTGAGGACTTCGAGAGGAGGTTCACTATAAATAAACTATTAATTTTCCGTAAAGCAATAATGTTCACCTGATTATGAGGCACAAACAAATGTCAGCATGAGGGAGATCTGCACTATTTAAGGTGTCATCTTTTGAATGATTTGCTAATCCCATCCTCTTTCACACTTTGAGATGGCTGTAAAAGATCACACAGCGCTATTTCAAAGAGAGATGGGGAGTTCACAGAATCAGCGCAGAGGAGGCCATTTGGCCAATCAAGTCTGCACTGTCTCTCTGAAAGAGCAGTATGGTTTAGTGCCACTTCTTTGCCTTTTCCCTGTACCCCTGCACATTGCTTCTATTCAAATAATCATCAAGTGTCCTCTTGAATGCCTCGAATGAACCTGTCTCCACCACACTTCCAGCAGTGTATTCCAGACCCGGACCACCTGCTGTGTGAGGCAGCACAGTAGCATTGTGGTTAGCACAGTTGCTTCACAGCTCCGGATTCCCATGTTTGATTCCCGGCTTGGGTCACTGTCTGTGTGGAGTCTGCACACTCTCCCCGTGGGTGCGTAGGGTTCCTCCGGTTTCCTCCCACAGTCCAAAGATGTGCAGATGATGCACTATCAATTACCACAAAGACGAGCGTAGTGGAATAATCGAGGCTTTATTGAACAAAGATGTGGTGCCTCCTGTAGCTGGAACCAGAATGGCTGCAGCACCGGCGAGCGCACACATTTATACGCCACCTACTGGGCGGAGCCAGCAGGCAGGGATTTACCCCCGTACCTCTACTATACGGGTCTTACCGTAATAAATATAATACTGCTAGTGGAGACTACCACAGCAGGTTAGGTGGATTGGCCATTCTAAATTGCCATTAGTGTCCAAAAAAAAGTTAGGTGGGGTTACGGGGATAGGGTGGGTGTGGGGCTTAAGTAGGGTGCTCTTTCCAAGGGCCGGTGCGGACTGAATGGCCTCCTTCTGCACTGTAAATTCTATGATTCTAAGTTTTCTCTGACATCACGGTTCTTCCCAGTGTCCTGATCAATATTTATCCCTCAGCCAAACACCACCAAAACATTTATCTGGTTATTATCACATTGCTTTCTATGGGACCTGGTTGTGTATATACTGACTGCCATATCACATTACAACAGTGACTGCAACTGAAAAGTACTTTATTGGCTGTAGCGCATACTGAAATGTCCTGAAGTCATGAACTGTCCCATAAAAATTCTGTCTTTCTTTCCTCAGAATGGAACAGCTTCCTTCTTCATCGGGGGTGTCTTGTTTCCTCCAGACCTACCAGAAGATACTCACGTCTATTGTATTGACCCTCATTGTTGCGTGGCTACTGCAACCATTTTTCTTGAGTGCCTGGAATTGAGGTGTTGTGCAGCGATGTGAATAGATCTACATTCTTACTGGAGAGATGCTTCCGAGAAGCTGCCAGTGAAGGCCCAACTAGAAAAGCACCAAAAACATTTGATTGCAGATTCCCTAATTCACAACATCTAAAGAAACTGTTGGTCCATCAAAATTTCCAAGTCCGACCCACATTAAAATTCCCATGGAAAATCAGGTTTTGTTTTACTTTCGGAAAGGGAACATGTTGAGGATGTAAAGGGGAGGTATGTTAATACCGGGATTTTGGAACACTTTCAAACTTGGGGCATTCAGTGTTAGCATTAAACACAATCAGACCGGATGTAGCAGAGTTAGGGCTCCTTCTTCAATGCTTCAGCCCAACCTCCTTAGACGAACATCTCCATTGCACTAGTGCAACAGATTTCCAAACCAGTCAAAATGTGGCCTCCCTCACTCAGTGAAACTGACCAATTTACAGAAGATACTCACGTCTATTTCATTGACTCTCACTGTTGCGTGGATACTGCAACCATTTTCCTTGAGTGGCTGGAATTGAGGCGTTGTGCATACGTGTTCACTGAGATTAGAACTGAGACTGTCCAAATTCATGGAACCAGAGAACCTTGCAGCACAGAAGGAGACCATTCAACCCATCCAAGCTGTGCTGACACTTTGAAAGAGCTGTTTTACTTGTTTTCACATTTTGTTTTTTATTCCGAATGCTGTAACTTTCTCAAACTCAAATCCATTTTAGAATGGTTTCTGGGATCAGATTCCAGCATCTTTTTACATTTATAACAACTTATAAATGCACTTTTAATGTAATTAAACATTCTAAGGTGCGTCAAAAGAGCATTATAAAACAAAGTGTGATATCAAGCCACATAAAAGGACAGGCAACCGGGGCGGCACGGTGGTGCAGTGGTTAGCACTGCTGCCTCACTGAGGACCCATTTTCGATCCTGGCTCCGGGTCACTGTCTGTGTGGAGTTTGCACGTTCTCTCTGTGTCTGCATGGGTTTCACTCCCACAACCCAAAGATGTGCAGGTTAGGTGGATTGGCCACACTAAATTGCCCCTTAATTGGAAAAAAAGTGATTGGGTACTCCAAATTAAATAATAAATAAATAAAAGGACAGGCGACCAAAAATTTGGTCAATTATGTAGGTTGTGAAAGTGGCTAAAGGAGGAAAGAGGGACGGAAGGGCAGAGAGATGTTGAGAGGGAGTTCTAGAGCCTAGGGCCTAGACAACTGGATGCAAGGACACAAACAGTGCAGAATTTAAAACTAAGAGTGCAAAAGAAGCCAGAATGGGGGAGGGGGGGGGGGGGGGGGGGGGAGGTGAAGATATAAGTACATAAGAATTAGGAGCAGGAATAGGCCTGCTCCGCCATTTATTACGATCATGGATCTCCTCTCCACCTCAATTTCACGTTCCTGCGCGTTCTCCTTAACCCTTCAACCTGTTACTGATGAAAAATCTGTATCTCCTCTCAGATGGTCATGGAACTGACTGATTACAGAGATAGGGAGAGATAAGGCCATGGAAGGATTTGAAATTAGAATTTAGATTAGAAATCAAGCAAACGAAGGCCCGCAAGCAGAGGGGAATGGGACCTGGTGCAAGTTAAGACATAGCCAACAGACCAACAGACTTTTGCATGACCTCAAGTTTACAGAGGGTAGAATGTGGGACACCGGCCAGGAAGGCATTGGTATAGTTGAGACTAGAGGTACCGAAGGCTTGATTAAGGGTTTGAGCAGGAGGGGAGCTGAGGTGGGTGTCGTGTTGGGTGTTCTGATCCAACACGGCTGTAGATGGTGCAACTCTGTTTTATTGTCTCATCAACGATAACAACTAACTACTGGCTTCACCAGCTAACCTGTGGACCCAGCCCTATCACTATCTTAGTGAGGCACTCAGCACATGGTCTATGTCTGAGTGGCACGCTGTGAGCTCTGTGCTCTGAGCTATCTCCTGGTAGAATGAGCGGAACTGTCGTGTTCCCTGATTTATAGTGTGTGTGCTCTCACTGGTGATTGGCTGCGATGTTATGTGTGTGCTGGTTGGTCCAACTGCCTGTCCATCAGTGTGTGTGTGATTGCACCATGATATGCTGATCTGGATATCATGACAGTGGTATATAGGACTAGAGCTATGTTGAGGTGGAAACAGGCAGATTTTGTGATGACACAAATATGAGGTTTATTAAATAGAACATTACAGATCCTGACAACTTTCTGAGCGGAAACAATTGTCCTCATCCCTGAATCTATAATGTATTATTTTTGAACCATGGGCCAGAGGGAATATTTTTCTCTATTTACGCTTATCAAAACCTCTCATTACCTTGAAAACATCTATCAATTAGGTCACCCCTTACCTTCCCTGATCCAAGGAGAATGGTCTTAACCTTTCATAACTGAAGGCCTTCAACCCAGGTAACACCCTGGCAAACCTCCCTGAACTCTTTCCATGGCCTAAATTAAATTTGTGTTACCTGAAACATCATTCAGGTAAAGGTCTTACACAGGTATTGAAGGTGATAATTTCCACATATATCCACGATGATAATCCATCCAATGGGCAAATTAATTTCAATATATAGTGAGGTATTGCACTTGTGTAGGATAAATAAAGAGGTTATCCTGCTTTGATAATAAGAGTAAGAATGGAGCAAAGGTGAATAGGGATCTGGGGTACACATTACAAAATACAAAAGAAGTGACTCAGGTAACAAGACTATATGAAGAAAAACAAAGTACTCAAGGGACAAAAACAGAAAATACTAGACAATTTCAGAAGGTCTGACAGCATCTGTGGAAGGGAGAAGAAAGCTAATGTTTAGAGTCTGGATGACTCTTTGTCAAATTGGGAAGGAACTTTGACAGAGTCATTCAGAATCAAATCATTAACTCCCCTCTCTCCACAGATGCCATCAGACCAACAAAGTATTTTCTGCTTTTGTTTCAGATTCCAGCATCCGCAGTAGTTTGCTTTGAAGGACTAAAGTGATTGAGTTGAAAAACAAACAAGTTGTATTAATCTTGTATCAAATTTTAATTAAACCACACTTGGAATTCTGGTTTCTATATTATTTAGAATCATTATGGAGAAGAACAAGGAGCCATCTAGATTTTGTTTTCAAGTACATAACTGGAAAAGGACATTTTCTATGAGGAGGGATCTGACTCTGGTAAATTGGAGCCAAAGACTGACAGGAAAAAATGTAACTGAGTGACGGCGCCCTTTAAAGAGGATACAGTCTAGGTGAAGACAACCAAAGGCAGATCTCTTTGGATGAATTATAGAGGAATCAGAGAGTAGAATGAGACTGAAAAAGGGGACATATCCCATGCTTGCTTGATAATGAAAGAGAGAATAAAGATTTTAGAAAGTTCGCAGGAGAAGTGAATAAATAAATAAGAGAGGCAAAGGGACAGCAGGAGAATGATTAACATAAAAGGGGAATCCAAATGTCTTCTAAAATATTTTTTTAAAATGCTTGAAAATTGTAAATATTGATGTTCAGAGGAACTTGGATGTACTCGTACGAGGGATACAGAACGTCAGCAAGAAGCTGCAGCAAGCAATTAGGAAGGCAAATAGCATGTTGGTCATTGCAAGGGGATTGGAGAACAAGAATAAAGAAGTTATCATAACCTATATCCATACGATCTCGTATCCCCAGAATCCTTGGGGAAATATCTAAGGGAGCGGGGCGACTCAAGCACTTCCAGTATAAAGTCAGGGACCGGCCGACACTCTCTCAGTTGGTTAGCGTTGAGTGATGTGTATCCAGGGCGCCTGAAATAAACCTTAATTATTTCAACTTGGTGTGGACTCCCCCTTCATGCGGGTACAAAAGACGCCTTGCTACAATTGTGCAGGGCTTTGGTGAGACCACATCTGAAATACAGTGTATAGTTTTGGTCTGCATTTTTAAGGAAGAATATACTTGCACTGGAGGCGGTACAGCAAAGATTCACTTGGTGGGTCCCTAGGATGTGAGGCTGAGTAAATTGAGTGCATATGCTCTGGAGTTTAAAAGAATAAAAGGTGATCTTAATGAAACACACAAGATTGTGAGGGAGTTCTACCGAGTAGACAAGAGTTTATTCCCCTGGTTGGGGAATCTAGAACGCGCGGCAATCTGGGATAAGGCCCTGGGATGAGGGGAAATATTTTCACTCAAAGTGTGGTGAATCTTTGGAATTCTCTACTCCAGAGGATTGTGGATGCTCCACTGGTACATACACTTAAGGCTGAGACAGTCAGATATTTGGGCTCAGGGAATTAAGGGATATGGGAAGTGGGGGGCAGGAAAGTGGAGTTGAAGCCTAATATCAGCCATGATTGTATTGAATGACGCTTGATGGATCATGTGGTCTACTCGTGCTCCTATTTTATATGTTATGTTCTCACGGCATATTTACAGAACAAATGTTGGCAGAGGAATGGTGGGTCAATTCAAAACAGCACTGGGGAAATATTGGTAAAGATAGAAGACATAACTGAAGTGCAAAATGAGTCCTTTGCACTGGTGTTTACCAAGATCAAAGCTATGGTAAACAAGGGGGGGGGGGCTATCTTCTGGCTGTTTAGGGTCCCGCCGACAGCACACCCCTGCCGTGGGTTTCCCAGTGTAGTGGGGTGGATTCAATGGGAAATCCCATTGACAGTGGCAGATCCAGAAGATCGCGCTACTGGCTAATGGCGGGCTGCCTCCCTCCGCCAAGAAACACGCTGCAGGATGGTCAGAGAATTTCACCCATGGTGGTTTTCAGAACACTGGATACTTAAAATAAGTGGGTCACTTGGTGTGGATGGAATACATCCTCGAATACGGAGGGAATTAAGGGTAAAAATTACAGGTTTGCTGACCACAACCTTCAGATACAGGGATGGTGCCAGAGGATTATAAATGTTAATGTTATTCACTTGTTGCTTTTGGCGGGCGTCGGCAGTAATGGCGTTCGTGATCTCAGCATTTCATTTTTATCAACAATGACTGGATCAACTGGTGGAATTTTCCCAGCTCAGCGCAATGTTCTCAGGTCCTGGAAGCGTCGAGTCCCAGCTTTCATTGGGAGTTTAAAGATGTCCTATTCAGTTGCAATTAATTTTTAATTAATTATTTTTTCTTAGTTCAGAGAGAAATCAGCTGGCAACTAAAGAATCAAGTTTCTGTAATTGCAATTTAAATGACAATTTCTGAACACTGCAGTGTTTAACATTTTTCAGGACTCGCCTTGTCCAGGAATATTAAATTGTTTGCTCACCCCTGCTAGGCCTGCGGACTCTACACACTCTGGGTATTAAAGATGAACTTACACAGGGCTCAATGGAGTCTTTTGCTGAAGTGAGGAAATTAATTTCTGCCTTCAGCTTCCAAGTCTTTCTTTGGAGCTATTTTCTCAGGCCATTCTGGACTTAGTGTTATGTAATGAGCCAGACTTGATAAAAGATCTTAAAGTAAGGGAACACTTAGGAGGCAGTGATCATAATATGGTAGAATTCAGTCTGCAATTTGAAAGAAAGAAGGTAGAATCAGATGTAAAGGTGTTACAGTTAAATAAAGGTAACTACAGGGGCATGAGGGAGGAACTGACAAAAATCGACTGGTAGCAGAGCCTAGTGGGAAAGACAGTAGAACAGCAATGGCAGGAGTTTCTGGGAGTAATTGAGGACACAGTACAGAGGTTCATTCCAAAGAAAAGAAAGGTTATCAGAGCAGGGATTAGGCAACCATGGCTGACAAAGGAAGTCAGGGAATGCATCAAAGCAAGAGAAAGTCTATAATGTGGCAAAGAGTAGTGGGAAGTCAGAAGATTGGGAAGGCTACAAAAACAAACAGAGGATAACAAAGAGAAATAAGGAAAGAGAGGATCAAATATGAAGGTAGGCTAGCCAGTAACATTAGAAATGATAGTAAAAGTTTCTTTAAATACATTAGAAACAAACGGGAGGCAAAAGTAGACATTGGGCCGCTCCAAAATGACGCTGGTAATCTAGTGATGGGAGACAAGGAAATAGCTGAGGAACTAAATAAGTACTTTGCGTCAGCCTTAACAGTAGAAGACATGAGTAATATCCCAAGAATTCAGGAGAGTCAGGGGGCAGAGTTGAATACGGTAGCCATCACAAAGGAGAAAGTGCTAGAGAAACTAAGAGGTCTAAAAATTGATAAATCTCCGGGCCTAGATGGGCTACATCCTAGAGCTCTAAAGGAGATAGCTGAAGAAATAGTGGAGGCGTTAGTTATGATCTTTCAAAAGTCACTGAAGTCAGGGAAAGTCCCAGAGGATTGGAAAATCGCTGTTGTAACCCCCCTGTTCAAGAAGGGAACAAGAAAAAAGATGGAAAAGTATAGGCCAATTAGCCTAACCTCGGTTGTTGGCAAGATTCTAGATTCCATCGTTAAGGATGAACTTTCTAAATTCTTGGAAGTGCAGGGTCGGATTAGGACAAGTCAGCATGGATTTAGTAAGGGGAGGTCATGCCTGACAAACCTGTTAGAGTTCTTTGAAGAGATAACAAATAGGTTAGACCAAGGAGAGCCAATGGATGTTATCTATCTTGACTTCTAAAAGGCCTTTGATAAGGTGCCTCACGGGAGACTGCTGAGTAAAATAAGGGCCCATGGTATTCGAGGCAAGGTACTAACATGGATTGATTTATTTTAAAAACATATATATTTATTAAAGTTTTTTAACACAATTTTTCTCCCTTACAAACAATAACACCCCCCCCCCCCTCGTAACAAAAAAAACCGAGAAATCGCGCAGAGCAAGATATATACATGGCAAAATGATATATTTACACAGCTTTGTACACTGGCCCTCACCCGTACGTGCCAGTTTCCCCACCCCTTCATGTTATCTCTTGCTCATCTACCCTCCAGGCAGTCCCCCCTTCTCCCCCCCCTCCCAGGACGTCCCCTCCACCCCCCGCACCCCCCCCCCCCCAAGGTTGCTGCTGCTGCTGACCGACCTTCCTCTAACGCTCCGCGAGATAGTCTAGGAACGGTTGCCACCGCCTGTAGAACCCCTGCGCAGACCCTCTCAAGGCGAACTGAATCCTCTCCAACTTTATGAACCCAGCCTTTCATTTATCCAGGCCTCCAGGCTGGGGGGCTTCGCCTCCTTCCACATTAGCAAGATCCTTCGCCGGGCTACTAGGGATGCAAAGGCCAGAATGCCGGCCTCTTTCGCCTCCTGCACTCCCGGTTCATCCACTACTCCAAATATTGCTAGCCCCCAGCTTGGCTTGACCCGGACTTTCACCACCTGAGATATTGCTCCCGCCACTCCTCTCCAGAACCCCTCCAGTGCCGGGCATGACCAAAACATATGGACATGGTTCGCCGGGCTCCCTGAGCACCTTCCACATCCTCTACCCCAAAGAACCTACTCAACCTCGCCCCCATCAAGTGCGCTCTGTGGACCACCTTAAATTGTATCAGGC
This sequence comes from Scyliorhinus torazame, assembly GCF_047496885.1. Classification (NCBI taxonomy): domain Eukaryota; kingdom Metazoa; phylum Chordata; class Chondrichthyes; order Carcharhiniformes; family Scyliorhinidae; genus Scyliorhinus; species Scyliorhinus torazame. Next base: position 69,374,655 of record NC_092723.1, on the reverse strand, counting down.
TGAGCCTGGCACACGAGGAGGAGGAATTAACCCTACCTAGGGTATCAGCCCACAGACCTTCCTCGATCTCCTCCCCCAGCTCCTCCTCCCATTTACCCTTCAACTCTTCTACCAGCGCTTCCCCCTCTTCTTTCAACTCCTGGTGTATTTCCGACAGCTTGCCCTCCCCGACCCATACACCCGAGATCACCCTATCTTGAACTTCTTGTGCCGGGAGCAACGGGAATTCCCTCACCTGTCGCCTCACAAAAGCCCTCACCTGCATATATCTAAAGACATTTCCCGGGGGTAACTCGAACTTCTCCTCCAGTGCCCCTAGGCTCGCAAACGTCCCGTCGATGAACACGTCCCCCATTCTTCCAATCCCCGCCCGATGCCAGCTCTGGAACCCCCCCGTCCATCTTCCCTGGGACAAACCGGTGGTTACCCCTGATCGGGGACCACACCGATGCTCCCATTGCACCCCGGTGCCGTCTCCACTGGCCCCAGATCCTTAGCGTTGCCGCCACCACGGGCTCGTGGTATACTTTGTTGGCGAGAGCGGCAGCGGTGCCGTCACCAACGCCCCCAGGCTCGTTCCTTTCCAGGACACCATCTCCATCCTCTTCCATGCCGCCCCCTCTCCCTCCATAACCCACTTGCGGATCATCGCCACATTTGCTGCCCAGTAGTAGCTCCCCAGGTTTGGCAGCGCCAACCCTCCTTGGTCTCTACTGCGTTCCAGGAACCCTCTCCTTATTCTCGGGGTCTTATTCGCCCACACAAACCCCATAATACTCCTGCCTACTCTCTTAAAAAAGGCCTTAGTGATTGTGATGAACGGTTACTGCCTTATCATCATGTAAGGTGATGTCCCCTTTACGACCGGGCTTGGAACCCTGGGGACTCCGCCTCTGGCTCCGCCCATCTGGGAGCCATACATAAAGGGCTGCCTCATGGTCTGTGTAGCAGTCAGCTCTCATCTCTAGCTGTAGCATAGTTATTAGTCTAAAAAAGCCTTCTTTACAGTTTAATCTCCAAGCGTCATTATTGAGGGTACCTCAATTTATTAGACTAAAGTAGATTCAGGATGGACGCAGGCCTAAAACCAGAGAAGCTCAATCTGGAAGCACGAACGGCGGAGGCAAAGGAAATTTTTAAATACTGGCTGCGGTGCTTTGAGGCCTACCTGGACTCCGCAGAGACTCCCATCCTGGGGCCACGCAAGCTGCGTCTACTCCACGCACGGGTGAGTCACAGAATCTCCGCCACGCTTGAAAAGTCGTCGACTTATGATGCGGCGATTGAGTTACTCCCTAAGCGGTTTGTCAAACCCGTCAGTGAGGTGCACGCCCGGCATCTGCTCTCTACCTGCCGGCAGCGCTCGGGGGAATCGCTCGACGAGTTTGTTGAAAAACTCTCTGCGCTTGCCAGGGACTGTGACCATCAGGATGTGACAGGGGAAGTCCATATGAACCTGCACATCAGAGATGCTTTCGTGTCCGGCATCCGCTCGACCTACATCCGGCAGCGGCTGCTCGAAAACGGGGCAAAAGACCTCCAGGAGACGCTAACGCTCGCCTCCTCGCTGGAGGTGGCCCGACATAACTTGGGTACGTACCCCGCGGACTCTGCCAGCCCCTCCCGGACTTCCTCAGACTCAACCGTATTCCAGGCCTGCACCACGCGGCGACCCGCTCACCATGGGGGCACACCATGCTACTTCTGCGGGCAGGGCCAGCACCCACGCCCACGCTGCCCAGCCCGCTCCGCAATCTGCAGCGACTGCAGGAGGAAAGGGCACTTTGCGAGGGTCTGCCTGGCCAGACCCAGGGGCCAGAAAAACAAAGAACAGCCGGCCCGAAAATCAGGCTCTCAGCCCCGTAGGCCTCGCAATGCTGCTGCGCACCGACCCGACACGCCCTCTTCTGACGCGTCATCAGCCTCGGCGAATCATGGGAGCGGCATCTTGTCGGCGGCCATCTTCTCGACCTGACACGCGCAGCCAGCGGCGGCGGCCATTTTACGAGTCCGATTCGGCTGACGCCTCCGACTACGCGCGACTGGGTGCGATCACCCTCGATCAAACTCGGCCAAAACACCTGCAGAACTCCATGATGCAGGTCCAGGTCAACGGGCACGACACTGCATGCCTCTTTGACTCCGGGAGCACGGAGAGCTTTATCCACCCTGAAACGGTAAGACGCTGCTCCCTACGCACACATCCCGCATCCCAAACCATAGCCCTCGCATCTGGGTCCCACTCGGTACAAATCACGGGGTACTGTATTGCGGATCTCTCGATCCAGGGTGCCAAATACACCCGTTTCAAATTTTATATCCTCCCTCACCTCTGTGCCCCCCTGCTGCTCGGACTGGATTTCCAGTGCAGCCACCGAAGCCTGACACTGAAGTACGGCGGACCCTTGCCCCCCCCCTCACGGTGTGCTGCCTTGCGACACTGAAAGTCGCACCCCCCTCGCTATTCGCTGACCTCACTCCTGACTGTAAGCCCGTCGCCACCAGGAGCCGGCGCTACAGTGCCCAAGATATGGCTTTTATCAAGTCAGAGGTCCAGCGTTTACTGGGAGAGGGGGTCATTGAGGCTAGCAACAGCCCTTGGAGAGCGCAAGTGGTGGTAGTCCGGTCCGGGGAGAAGAAACGGATGGTCGTGGATTATAGCCAGACCATAAACCGATTCACGCAGCTTGATGCGTACCCCCTTCCTCGCATCGCGGAAATGGTAAATCGGATCGCCCAATACCGAGTCTTTCCCACGGTCGACCTCAAATCTGCCTACCACCAGCTCCCCATCCAACCAAAAGACCTCCCCTATACTGCCTTCGAAGCAGCCGGCCGGCTCTTCCACTTCCTCAGGGTCCCCTTTGGTGTCACAAATGGGGTCTCCGTCTTTCAAAGGGCGATGGACCAAATGGTGGACCAGTACGGTTTGCGGGCTACATGCCCGTACTTGGACAATGTCACCATCTGCGGCCATGATCAGCAGGACCATGACGCTAATCTCAAAAAGTTCCTCCAGGCCGCCCGAGCCCTTAACCTGACCTATAATGAGGGCAAATGCGTTTTCCACACCACCCGGCTGGCCATCCTCGGCTATGTCGTGGAAGACGGGGTCCTAGGTCCCGACCCCGACCGCATGCGCCCCCTTAAGGAACTCCCTCTCCCCCGCAGCCTCAAGGCCCTCAAATGGTGCTTGGGGCTTTTCTCCTATTACGCCCAGTGGGTCCCCAAGTATGCGGACAAAGCCCGCCCACTCCGAAAGACCACCACTTTTCCCCTCTCGGCTGAGGCTCAATTGGCCTTCAACCGCATCAAGGCCGACATCATCAAGGCTGCCATGCACGCGGTGGACGAAACCATCCCTTTCCAGGTAGAGAGCGATGCATCAGACATCGCCCTGGCTGCTACCCTCAATCAGGCAGGCAGACCAGTAGCGTTCTTCTCCCGAACCCTTACCGCCTCCGAGGTTCGACACTCTGCAGTCGAAAAGGAGGCACAAGCCATTGGGGAGGCTGTGCGGCGCTGGAGACACTACCTAGCCGGTAGGAGGTTTACCCTCGTCACCGACCAACGGTCGGTCGCCTATATGTTCGATAACACGCAACGGGGCAAAATAAAAAACGATAAAATTTTGAGGTGGAGGATCGAACTCTCCACCTACTCGTACGATATCAAGTATCGTCCAGGGGAGCTCAACGAGCCCCCAGATGCCCTGTCCCGCGGCACATGCGCCAACGTGCAGGAGGACCGCCTGCAAGCCATCCACAATGACCTCTGCCACCCGGGGGTTACCCGGCTTGTCTATTTCATCAAGTCCCGCAACCTACCTTACTCAACCAAGGAGGTCAAGGCCATGGTCAGGGCCTGCCAGGTCTGTGCGGAGTGCAAACCGTACTTCTATCGGCCAGACAAGGTTCAGCTCGTGAAGGCCTCGGGCCCCTTTGAGCGACTGAGCGTGGACTTCAAGGGCCCCCTCCTGTCCACCAACCGTTATGCCTATTTCCTCACCGTGATCAATGAGTTCTCCCGTTTCCCATTCACCATTCCCTGCACCGACATGACCTCAGCCACAGTGATTAAGGCACTCCACAGCATCTTCACCCTGTTAGGTTTCCCTGCTTATATCCACAGCGACCGGGGTACATCGTTCATGAGCGATGAACTGCGTCGGTATCTGCTCAGCAAAGGCATCGCCTTGAGCTGAACGACCAGTTATAACCCACGGGGAAACGGGCAGGTGGAGAGGGAGAACGCGACCGTGTGGAAGGCTGTCCTTCTGGCCCTGTGGTCGAGAAATCTCCCAACCACCCGCTGGCAGGAGATCCTACCCAATGCCCTACACTCCATTAGGTCACTCCTCTGCATGGCCACGATTGAGACCCCTCACGACCGATTGTTTCTCTTCCCCAGGAAGTCTATCTCCGGGGTCTCGCTTCCACCTTGGCTGATGGCTCCGGGACCTGTTCTTCTCCGGAGGCACGCGAGGAGCCATAAAATGGACCCCCTAGTTGAAAAGGTCCGACTGCTCCACGCCAACCCCAGATACGCCTACGTGGAGTACTCCGACGGCAGGCAAGATACGGTTTCCCTCCGGGATCTGGCACCCGCTGGATCCTCCACCACAGACGCCCCTTCCCGCGCCGCTCCACTGCAGGACCCGTCGCCCCCTACAACACACCCCCTTCCGGCCCTACCACCCGTTGGTGAGCTCCTACCGTGCGCCCCCCTTTACACACCCCGCCGGCGCCGGCTCCGCTACCCCGGCCCTGCCTAGTTCCTCTGCCACGACCCGGACCGAAACTCCGACTGCTGTGCTCCCGGATGTGCCCTCAACCGGGACGTCCGTGCCCGCCGCACCACCGCCCGAATTGAGGAGGTCGAGGAGGATGATCCGGCCACCGAGACGGATGGACCTATGATGGCACTTCACCCCCGCCGGACTCCTTTTTAAACAGGGGGTGAATGTGATGAACGGTTACTGCCTTATCATCATGTAAGGTGATGTCCCCTTTAAGACCGGGCTTGGAACCCTGGGGGCTCCGCCTCTGGCTCCGCCCATCTGGGAGCCATACATAAAGGGCTGCCTCATGGTCTGTGTAGCAGTCAGCTCTCGTCTCTAGCTGTAGTATAGTTATTAGTCTAATAAAGCCTTCTTTACAATTTAATCTCTAAGCGTCATTATTGAGGGTACCTCAGTCAACACGATGGGAAGGCACTGAAACACAAACAGAAACCTCGGAAGGACCACCATTTTGACCGACTGCACTCTACCCGCCAGCGAGAGTGGTAACATGTCCCATCTTTTGAAATCCTCCTCCATTTGCTCCACCAACCTCGTCAGATTCAGTTTATGTAGGGTCCCCCAACTCCTGGCTATCTGGATCCCCAGATACCGAAAGCTCCCCTCCGCCCTCCTCAGCGGTAGGACCCCTATCCCTCTTTCTTGGTCTCCTGCCTGTAATACAAATAGCTCACTCTTCCCTACATTGAGCTTATAGCCCGAAAACTCCCCAAACTCCCTTAGAGTCTGCATGACCTCCACCATCCCCTCCATTGGATCCGCCACGTACAGCAACAGGTCATCCGCATATAGCGACACCCGATGCTCTTCTCCCCCTCGGACCACCCCCCTCCATTTATTAGACTCCCTCAATGACATGGCCAATGGTTCGATCGCCAATGCGAACAACAGGGGGGACAGGGGGCACCCCTGCCTCGTCCCTCGGTACAGTCGAAAGTACTCCGACCTCCGCCGGTTCGTCACTACACTCGCCATCGGGGCTCTGTAAAGGAGCTTAACCCAGCTGATAAACCCTCCCCCGAACCCAAACCTACGCAACACCTCCCAGAGGTACTCCCACTCTACTCGGTCAAAGGCCTTCTCCGCGTCCATAGCTGCCACTATCTCCGCCTCTCCCACCTCCGATGGCATCATTATCACGTTTAAGAGCCGCTGCACATTGGTGTTTAGTTGCCTGCCCTTTACAAACCCCGTCTGGTCCTCGTGGATTACCCCCGGGACACAGTCCTCGATCCTCGTGGCCAGCACTTTTGCCAGCAACTTTGCATCCACATTGAGGAGCGAGATCGGCCTGTACGATCCACATTGCAGTGGGTCCTTGTCCCGCTTTAGGATCAAAGAAATTGTCGCTTCCGACATTGTCGGGGGCAGGGTCCCCTCCTCTTTTGCCTCATTAAAGGTCCTCACCAGTAGCGGGGCCAACAGATCTGCGTACTTCTTGTAGAACTCCACCAGGAATCCGTCCGGTCCCGGGGCCTTCCCCGCCTGCATGCTCCCCAAACCCTTGCTCAGCTCCTCCAACCCAATTAGTGCCCCCAAACCAGCCACCTCTTGCTCCTCCACCCTCGTGAATCTCAGCTGATCTAGGAATCGTCTCATCCCCTCTTCCCCCGCTGGTGGCTGGGATCTGTAGAGCTCTTTACAAAAGACCTTGAATATCTCGTTTATTTTCGTCGCACTCTGAACCGTGGCTCCCCTTCCATCTTTGACTCCCCCTATTTCCCTCGCTGCCATCCTCTTACGGAGCTGGTGTGCCAGCATCCGACTAGCCTTTTCCCCATACTCGTAGGTCGCCCCCTGGGCTTTCCTCCACAGTGCCTCCGCCTTCCCTGTGGTCAACAGGTCAAACTCCGTCTGGAGCCGTCGTCTTTCTCCAAGTAATCTTTCCTCCGGGGCCTCTGCCTATCTCCTGTCCACTCTCAAAATCTCCCCCACTAACATCTCCCTTTCCATACCCTCTGTCTTCTCCCTATGAGCCCTAATGGAAATTAGCTCTCCCCTGATCACCGCCTTCAACGCCTCCCATACCACCCCCACCCGCACCTCCCCGTTGTCGTTGGCCTCCAAGTACCTTTCGATACACCCCCTCACCTTCCCACACACCACCTCGTCCGCCAGCAGTCCCACATCCAGCCGCCACAACGGGCGTTGGTCCCTCTCCTCTCCCAGCTCCAGTTCCACCCAGTGCGGGGCATGATCCGAAACGGCTATAGCCGAATACTCCGTCCACTCCACCCTTGGGATGAGCGCCCTACCCAGAACAAAGAAATCTATCCGGGAGTAGGCTTTGTGTACATGGGAGAAGAAAGAAAATTCCCTGGCCTGCGGCCTTGCAAACTGCCATGGGTCCACTCCCACCATCTGATCCATAAACCCCCTAAGTACCTTGGCCGCCGGCGGCCTCTTTCCTGTCCTTGATTTGGAGCGGTCCAGTGCTGAATCCAACACTGTATTGAAGTCCCCTCCCATTATCAGGCCTCCTATCTCCAGGTCCGGAATGCGCCCCAACATGCGCTTCGTGAATCCTGCATCATCCCAGTTCGGGGCGTATACATTTACCAACACCACCCACCTCCCTTGCAGCCTACCGCTCACCATTACATATCGCCCTCCATTGTCCGCTACAATAGCCTTGGCCTCAAATGACACCCGCTTTCCCACCAATATTGCCACCCCTCTATTCTTCGTGTCCAGTCCCGAGTGGAATACCTGTCCTACCCATCCCTTTCTTAGCTTGACCTGGTCCGCCACCTTCAGGTGTGTCTCTTGGAGCATGGCCACGTCCGCCTTCAGTCCCTTTAAGTGCGCGAACACTCGAGCCCTCTTCACCGGCCCATTCAGGCCCCTCACATTCCACGTTATCAGCCGGATTGGAGGGGCTCTCACCGCCCCCCCCCCCCCCCCCCCCCCACGCCTCGCCGACTAGCCATCTCCTTTTCTGGGCCAGTCCCGTATCCACGCCTCCCTCACCCTCCAGCCCCCAGAGGGGGGACCCCCGTCCCGACCACCTCTTCTGTGTCCCATTCCCTTTCGACCAGTGCAGCAGCAACCCTTTTTCCTCCCCCTTCCCCCCACTCCTCTCCCCCCGCTAGACCCCTGCTTTTTTGCTCCCCCCATGTCACTCCCGTAAGTCAGCTAACGCCTGCTGACCCCGGCTTCCCCCGCCGTCCCATTGACCTCCCCGCGTGGGGGTCTCCCAATCCATATGCATTCCTTCGTCTCCTTCCCGCCTTTCTTCCCGCGCGCGGGAAAACACCCCTCGCTTTCCAAAGCCCGCTCCGCCCCCTCTGGCACAGCTCCTGTCGCGGCCTTGTCTCTCTTCCCCAGCCCATGTAACATTTCCTGCGCGTGATTGACCCCCTATATACAACAACCATCACACATCAAACCCCAAAACATCCCCCCCACCCTCACAAACCCTCAGTTAGAGTCCAACATTTTGGCTTGTACAAAGGTCCACGCCTCTTCAGGCGTTTCAAAGTAATAGTGTTGGCCCTTGTATGTGACCCACAGTCGCGCTGGCTGCAGCATTCCGAATTTCACTTCTTTCCGGTACAACGCCGCTTTGGCCTGGTTGAAACCCGCTCTCCGCTTTGCAACCTCCATGCTCCAATCCAGGTTATCAGCCGGATCTCTGCATTGTCCCACTTACTGCTCCGCTCCTTCTTGGCCCATCTCAGGACCCACTCTCTGTCCGTGAACCGGTGGAACCTCACCACCATCGCCCTTGGCGGCTCATTTGCCTGGGGCTTCTTCGCCAGCACCCGATGTGCCCCGTCCAACTCCAGTGGCCTCGAAGGGGCCTTCGTGCCCATCATCGCCTCGAGCATCGTGCTCGCATATGCCCCGGCATCAGCCCCCTCCACTCCCTCAGGGAGACCCAGGATTCACAGATTCTTTCTCCTCAACCTGTTCTCCAGGTCTTCGAGTCTTCCCGCCCACCTCTTGTGTAGCGCCTCGTTCTGCTCCACTCTCACCGCCAGGCCCACGAGCTCGTCCTCGTTCTCACTGACTCTTTTCTCTACCTCCTGGATCTTAGCTTCGTGGGCCTTCTGGGTGATCCCGAGTCCTTCAATTGCCAAAAGCATAGGCGCCAACATCTCCTTGCGCATCTCCTCGCGCTGCTCCTCGAAGCAGTGCTTGATGAACTCCTGCAGCTCCCCTTTGTCCCTGGCCGCCGCCATAGCCGCAACTGGAAGTTGAGAGGGAATCCTTTTGGCAGTGTTCGCTTCACCAGTCTGCCCCAAAAAGTCTATGGAAACTCCTGAAAAAGGTCTGAGAGTCCGTTCCAGACAGGAGCTGCTGAATGCGCGGCCTACTCCTCCATGGCCGCCACCGGAAGCCTCGTCCCTGCTCCTTCAATGGCGTTGGTAGATCTTTTCACAGTTGTTCCCTCTGCTGCTAGAATTCACCTTTGATAGAGTCAAGTCAGATTGCAGCTTTAAGCTTGCCCTTCCCCCGCCTGCATGCTGGAAGAGGCCTTTGTCTATTCCTGCAACACAAGCCAAATCTTTTACTGTTTCTGCTGGGTCTGGTAACCAAAAGACATAACATTCCTGGGGGACACTGTCAGGGGAATGCTGCAGTCTTCTTCCCACACCGGGAAATGTCAAACAAATGCCATGGGGGTCCTGTAAAAGAGCCCAAAAGTCCGTTCCAAGGGGGAGCTACCGAATATGCGACCTAGCTCTGCATAGCCGCACCTGGAAGTCCTAACATGGATTGATGATTGGCTGTCAGGCAGAAGGCAGAGAGTTGGGATAAAAGGTTCTTTTTCGGAATAGCAACCGGTGATAAGTGGTGTCCCGCAGGGTTCAGTGTTGGGGCCACAGCTGTTCTCTTTATATATTAACGATCTAGATGACGGGACTGGGGCATTCTGGCTAAGTTTGCCGATGATACAAAGATAGGTGGAGGGGCAGGTAGTATTGAGGAGGTGGGGAGCCTGCAGAAAGATTTAGACAGTTTAGGAGAGTGGTCCAAGAAATGGCTGATGAAATTCAATGTGGGCAGGTGCGAGATCTTGCACTTTGGAAAAAAGAATAGAGGCATGGACTATTTTCTAAACAGTGACAAAATTCATAATGCTGAAGTGCAAAGGGACTTGGGAGTCCTAGTCCAGCATTCTCTAAAGGTAAACTTGCAGGTTGAGTCCGTAATTAAGAAAGCAAATGCAATGTTGTCATTTATCTCAAGGGGCTTGGAATATAAAAGCAGGTATGTACTTCTGAAGCTTTATAAAGCATTAGTTAGGCCCCATTTAGAATACTGTGAGCAATTTTGGGCCCCACACCTCAGGAAGGACATACTGGCACTGGAGCGGGTCCAACAGAGATTCACACGGATGATCCCAGGAATGGTAGGCCTAACATACGATGAACGTCTGAGGATCCTGGGATTATATTCATTGGAGTTTAGGAGGTTGAGGGGAGATCGAATAGAAACTTACAAGATAATAAATGGCTGAGATAGGGTGGACGTAGGGAAGTTGTTTCCATTAGCAGGGGAGACTAGGACCCGGGGGCACAGCCTTAGAATAAAAGGGAGTCACTTTAGAACAGAGATGAGGAGAAATTTCTTCAGCCAGAGAGTGGTGGGTCTGTGGAATTCATTGCCATAGAGGGCAGTGGAGGCCGGGACGTTGAGTGTCTTTAAGACAGAAGTTGATAAATTCTTGATTTCTCGAGGAATTAAGGGCTATGGAGAGAGAGCGGGTAAATGGAGTTGAAATCAGCCATGATTGAATGGTGGAGTGGACACGATTGGCCGAATGGCCTTACTTCCGCTCCTATGTCTTATGGTCTTATGGTCTTATGATTTCTTTCTACACCTTGATGCCTTGAGTTTTTTTCAGGTCAGAATGCTTCTTTCATTTTTCCTTCCATTTCGCAGGATGTAAATTTTCTTCTGCAGTCTCTGCAAGCTTTTGATTTGTTCCATTCACTGCCACCATGTTATAAAGTGTTGGCTGTAGTTCAGTAGGTCATATTAAAGTATTCATAGTCTTAAATAATTCAGCAGTAAGTATTTCTTTATTTTAAAAATAAATTTAGAGTACCCAATTCATTTTTTCCAATTAAGGGGCAATTTAGCGTGGCCTATCCACCTAGGCTGCACATCTTTGGGTTGTGGGGGCGAGACCCACGCAAGCACGGGGAGAATGTGCAAACTCCACACGGACAGTGACCCAGAGCCGGGATCGAACCTGGGACCTCAGCGCCATGAGGCAGCAATGCTAACCACTGCGCCACCGAGCTGAACCTTGTATTTATTAACTACTAGAAAATATGGGTGCGATTCGCCAACCTCGTTGCTCTCTCGTTCAGGCGAAACGAGGCCGGTGAATAGTGGGAGAGGCCAAAAACAGAAACTGTGCCAGGCGGAAAACAGTTTTCCCCATAGGCAAAATTGGGATCTTTCCATAGCGTGGCGAGAAACCAATTATCACCACTTAAGCTCTATTTCCACACAATTAACAGGAGCCACCCTATATCCAATGGCCTCCTGTCATTTAGCGGGGTCCTCAGCAAGTGGTCATGCTGGTGCCGATTGTTTTGTTATGCTCTTGACGTAGCCTAAGCTGCTTCCTTGATGTGCACTCTAAAAAAGGAAGGTTCAGACTTGGAGATAGCTTTAACACGTTTATTAAACTATTAACAATTCTCCTACTTGGATTCGACTCTACAGTTAATCCTGCTACAGCTACTCAGACTGACTAACCAGTCTGCTACAATCCACGTGGTGGGAGTGATGTTCAATCAACCCTGTGTCTGTACTCACTGAGTGTCTCCACTGGAAAGAGACTGAGCATGTGTGATGTGTCCTTTTATATGGGTTGGTGCAATGCCCTCCTGTGGCAGTGTCACCTCTGTGTGTATCTTGAATGCCCATTGGTCGTGTCCCATCTTACTGACCTATTGGTTGACTGTCTGTGTGTCATGTCTCTGGTGCTCCCTCTAGTGTCTAGCTAGGTGTAGTGTATGTACATTAACCCCTTGTGTACTTACAGTGATGTATATCACCACATCCCCCTTTTTTCGTGTGACATATTTTCTGTACAGTGTTAAAGAAAATTGAACAAACTAGGTAGATAAGTGATGCTATGTACAAGTTATGATAACTGTGATCATTAAACAATCAGTCCAAATCATATACATGAGTCCAAAGTTCACTAATTATTATGGTTGAGTGGCTTTCTTGTTTGGTTGGTGAGTTGGTGATGTTGATGGTGGCATTGCTTTGGAAACGCCATCAGTGTCCCTGTGCTGAAGGAACCAAGAAGTGGTCAAATCACTTCGTTGTCGGATTTGGACTCTTTTTTTCTTTCAATGCTTGTGGTGGTAATTCTTGATGGCATCTGTCCTGAAAGCCAGGTTGCCTGTTGGTAGTGCAGCAAACGTGAAGTGGTAAGATGCATCATCCTGCCATGGTATGTCATTGTACTGAGCTGAGCAGTAACAGTGTCCCTCATGGGCAGAGTTGTACCATGTCGTACCAGTCGTAGTTCCATTGGTTTTGTGTTTGCCGTGCTTGTTGTTGACGCTGTTGCCTTTGGTACGGCTTGTTGCCGTGTTTGCTGCGCTCAAGGACCACACTCTGTGGATAATACGAGTCCTTCACACAGTTACTCGTGTCAGCGTGCTTTGTGGCGTCTGCTGTCTCCTTGAGCGTGCCGTCACTGAGTTTGTGGCGCACCCCGTCTGGAGTCATGTCCGGCTTACTTGAATCAGCTTTGGCTTGTCGATGCTCCCCGTCTGGAGTCATTTCTGTTTCACCTGAGTCAGGTTTGGCTTGTCGATGCTCCCCGTACAGAGTCACTGCAGGTTCACTTGAGCCAGCTGAGATTTCTTGATGTTCCCCATCCGGAGTCATTTCAGGTTCACTTGAATCTTCTGAAGTTTCATGATGCTCCCCGTCCGGAGTCAAAACATTCAGGAATGCATTTGCTTGTGGAGAGGCTCAAGCGAGTAAGGTTTGAAGTAACGTGGTGTCACCAGAGTCACCAGTAGTCTCACTGTGATTGTTGAGTGCCTCTGTACATTCTAGCTGAGGTCTGTCACGTTGCACATCTGGTATGGGGAGTGGGATGCCGTCGTCACTGGTCGCACATACAGTGGGTAGAGTCTCAGTGTGTTCTTGTCGTTCACTTGAGCTGGGTAGACTGTCATAGTCTTCTTGCTGTGCACTTGAGCATGGCAGACTTGTATTGTCTGCTGCTGGTTGCTCAGAGGAGGTTGCTTCTATCGTGGAAGGTGTCCATAAGCTCGCTGTGGAGGCTTGTGTCACTCCCTCTTGGAGTCTTGCAGCGTTCCCTGTGTGGAATCGTGCATTGGTCTCGTTGTGGGGACTGTCATCACTCCTTGTTAATGCAAGGACTGCCCTCTGGAGTCTTGCGTTTCTTCTATCGTGGAGTCTGTCCACGAGCTCGCTGTGGAGGCTTGTGTCACTGGGGTCACTTCTTGTGTGGAGATGTGCAGTTGTCTCGCTGTGGAGTCTTTCATCGCTTTCTGTGTGGAGGCTGAGACCCTTTGTGGTGCGTGGACCATTCTCTGTGTGGAGTCGGGGACCCTTTGCGGTGCGTGGACCACTCTCTGTGTGGCAGCAGGCTGCTCTCTGTGGGCTTGTACCGCTCTCTGTCTCTTGGTGTCAGGCCGCAGCATAATTCTGCACTCACAAGTCGGGATGTCATATGTGCTGGGCAGAAGATCCTCGAATTCGAAGAACACATCCGCGTCTGTGTCGGATTCTTCACTGTAGAGCACATCTCGTTGCGGTTCGGATTTGGTACTGGGGTAGCCACCCAAGGTGAAATGTTCGTCTGAGTCGTTGTCTTCTAAGACCATATCATCACATTTTGTGTCGGAGCTGGCATTGGGCTCGCGATGTCCAAAGAAGAATTCAAGGTCTGAGTCATAGTCTTCAAGGATTGCATCATCTCTTTGGGCGGTGCTAACTGCTTTTTGCAGGGTTCTGCAGAGGTTAATTTCAACTACTGGTCGAATTTCAGGCATTATGCTGTCGTTCCAGGTGAAAGAATCGGGTTTTACGGCTTTAAATTTTTTTTCCCGTGTTTTGGGACATTTCCCCTTTAAGTGGGCGTGGCCCAGAGCCTCTGACGTCACAACGTGTGTGACGTAGTGCTTAGGAAGCGATTGCGCATGCGCAGATCGCTGTTCCTTTACTTGGGGCCTATTTCGCAATTGCGTATGTGCGGCTTCTCGCGCATGCGCAAATGGACCTTCCTGTTCTGTGAGCTCTTCGCGCAACTGCGCATGTGCAGCACCTTTTCAGAGATGGCTGCAATTCAAAACTGCCGTTCGTTGCTGCAAGCCTACCTCGCGGTGAGTTTTGGCGCCTCTTTTACCTTTTCTTCTTGTATGTTCCTGGCAGAATTCTTGGAATTTGTCCAGGACTGCCTGGAAGTCGCTCATGTTTTGCCCCTTTGAGTATTTGAAGGTATGGAAGATTTCAGCTGCTCCTGGACCTGCGATGGTAAGTAGAAGCTTTATTTTCTCTGCATCCGCCATGCCATCTAGGTCGGACACTACCAGGTAGATCTCGAATCTCTGCCTGAACCAACACCAGTTTTCACTGAGATTGCCTTCGTACCTGAGCTGCTGTGGAACAGCAATCTCGAACATCATCTTGTCTGACTGCTGTTGCTGGTAGTCACTGTTTGCTGAGTTGTAACGATATGGATTAAAACAGTTCACTCCTGGAACCATGTTTTGTTATGCTCTTGACGTAGCATAAGCTGTTTCCTTGATGTCCACTCTGACAAAGAAAGTTTCAGACTTGGAGATAGCTTTAACGCGTTTATTAAACTATTAACAATTCTCCTACTTGGCTTCGACTCTACTGTTAATCCTGATATTGCTACTCAGACTGACAAACCAGTCTGCTACAATCCACGTGGTGGGAGTGATGTTCAATCAACCCTGTGTCTGTACTCACTGAGTGTCTCCACTGGAAAGAGACTGGGCATGTGTGATGTGTCCTTTTATATGGGTTGGTGCAATGCCCTCCTGTGGCAGTGTCACCTCTGTGTGTATCTTGAATGCCCATTGGTCGTGTCTCATCTTACTGAGCAATTGGTTGACTGTCTGTGTGACATGTCTCTGGTGCTCCCTCTAGTGTCTAGCTAGGTGTAGTGCATGTACATTAACCCTTTGTGTACTTACAGTGATGTATATCACCACACCGATTAGTATTCCTTTAGAAAAATGTGAACCTCGCGGAAGGGCTTCTGTGGGGAGCCGAGGAAGTGAGTAGCCTTCTTTGCTCACAGGCAAAGAGCCCGGGGATGCTGGGCTTGCCACCACAGTGCTCGGGTGGGGGGATCCTCAGCTGGGGGTGGCGGATCTTTTGCAGGGGTGGACTGCCAGAGAAGGGTGGCCCATAACTTTGGTGAAGGTCCTCGCTGACTTCCAAGGATAGTCATTCGTCAAACTAGTCCCATTTCACACCAGGGCCATGTTCGAGGTCAGTTCATGAAGCGTCACCTCGATCACCTTCATGCCCGGCACTCTTCCCCTCCGGAGGCTCCTCAGGGGACCTCTACCCCTGGTCCTACCGGTTACTCTGGTTCTACAGTCTGTGCATCCGACTACATTGCCTTCTTCTCGTGGTACCTAAATGTCTGATGTTTGGTCGTCTGATCCCGATATGGAGACACAGACCTCTGGGGTCTCGGACCCGGAATTCGTCGTTTGGCTGCCTTGGGGGGGAGGGGGGGGGGCTTCTCTGCCCAGACGTTCCAGTCACAAGCATCGTTCTCCGGCTCGGTATACTCCAGCTGATCCTGTCCCACGCCAGGAAATGATGTGCCGAAGGCAAAGTATCTGCGTCACCCACAGCCCGCCAGGCCTGCGCTGAGTTCTTCTGTTCCTTCCTCGTTGTCGATGTTTTTAACTCCTTCTTCTTCGCCTGCTCTTCGTCCTCATCATTCCCTCTGGGGACATTCGGATTTGGGGGGTGGAGGGAAGGCTGTAATAACCTGTCAGCCGGAGATCCGGCAAGAGCTCCGCGTTGCCTCTTTCAAGGAGGCCTGAAGTCCATATTAGCTCGCCTCACCTCACAATATTTACAATCTTACATTCAAACAGTGATAAGCTTAGATTTCAACAAGGCAATTATTCAAACAGGCATGCTTTTGCAAGTGAAGAATGATCACTTTGTGTATTGTCCTGCTTTTGGTCTTCGGGTCCCCAGTGGGGGCTGCGTTGTTGGGATGGGGCAAGGGGCTTTGAAAATGAAGATGAGCAGAGCGCCCCGCCAACTGTAAAACATTTTGTGTGTGTGTGCATGTCTTTGTAGGGATATTGGTTGGAGAGGAAATTTGATTTGTTGCCATCGCCCTTTCAGTATCGCTCCTGCTGATACTGAATCGTGAAGAGTTGGCCCCCTGCTTGAACCAGGAGGCTGTCGAGCAGTGCCCCAACTAGATGTGACTGTCTTTAGAAACCATTGCAGAAACTGAGGGGAAGAAGTCCATCATGGATTCTGGACGTAACAGGGAGAGAGAGCTGAGTCCTGCTTGAACAATTAAACAGCAAATGGTTATGTTTGCAGCCATATAGATCTCTCGTTTATGGAAACGGTCAGGTAAAGTTTGTCCAGGAATTTTGTTTAATCTTTGATTACTGTTTCAAAACCTTTAGAGAGACAAAGATGAATTTGTTGGTAATGCAAGCTCCTATAAAATGGGACTGATCTGTCTTTGTAGAGCTTTCTTTGCTATTACTAATCATTAGTTTCCACCAGTGTTTAAGTGATGCTAATATTAGACAGTGAGCGCCACCTAGTGGTGCCCTGAAATCATAACAGCAAATCATTTGCAGTCAAGGGTTGGAAGCAGGCTAATTTGGTGGGCCTGCTCCCCCCTGCCACCCCGTGCTGCACCTCACAGAAATTCACCCCATTGTTTTCTCAAGGATCCCAAAGTTTCCATTAAGGCCATGGATGGGATTCCACGGCGCCTCCCGCCGCCGGCAGGATTGTCCAGTCCTACCGAAGCCAATGGGATTTCGAACGGTTCGCCGCATTTTCCGACCCGGCCCCATCGCAAACGGGGCCAGAAATTCCACCCCCTATCTGCGTTAGTTTTGTGAGGGCCACGAAGAATCCAGCACGAGTTTTAAGGATACAAAGTAATAACATTTATTTACAATAACATATATATATATATCTATAACAGCAGCAGCAACTTCCCTTGCTGCACACCAGTTCCCGCTGGTTCCTAAACTGGCCAGCTTTATTTATACTTGGAGTTTACTAATGGTTTCTCCGCCCCCCCTCATTGGGGAAGCTCATACTCCCACAGGATTGTGGGATTGTCATTAGTCCCCAGCCAATGGTAAGTAGGCAGGTTATAACATCCCTCCCCCCCAAAGTCCAAGGAATCCACCGAAGACCCTAGCGAAGGAGGGCGTCGGACTCGTTTGGCCGCAGGCTGGACACCATTTGCACGCGGCGCTGGATCAGGCAGCGTGTAACGAGACGGAGACCGGCGCTTCCGTGATGAACGGCGTAACGGTTGTACATCCACGGCCCGTGGACCCGAGGATTCCCCCTCTGATGCATCCTGTGTCTCCATCTCGGAGTCAGAGTCTGCTGCCTCCGTCATGTCAGCGTCTCTATCTCCATTCGGTTCTGTGATGACCTGCGCAGGCTTCGAGTGAGGCACCAGTGGAATATTGTGAGGACTACCTTCCCTTGTCTCAGGTCTCTGCGGCTGTAGAAATGAGCTCCGGGGGCGGGGAATCTTTTGAGGGGATAGTCTTCTGGACCGAACGTGGTCTACATGTTTGCACTGGAGACGACCCTGGGCTTGCACTTGGTAAGATATAGGGCCCGTTTGGCAATTACACCAGGAACCCATTGGGCACCAGCAGCAAAATTCCGAACGAACACTGGGTCACCGGGCGCAAACTGCCAAATCGGCCGATGCCGAGAAAATCCCTGTCCCTGCCGTTCTTGTGTGCGGCGTACGTTTGCGCCAATGTCCGGGAAAACCATACTAAGGCGGGTGCGAAGTCTCCGGCCCATTAGGAGTTCTGCGGGAGCTACCCCAGTCACCGCATGGGGGTGGTCCTATACGTAAACAGAAAACGAGCCAGTCTCGTGTCCATTGATCTGAAGACTGCTTCTTTAGGCCTCTTTTGAATGTCTGCACTGCGCGCTCTGCCAACCCATTTGAAGCCGGGTGGTAAGGGGCAGTGCGGATATGGCGTATGCCGTTCATCTTCGTGAACCTCGCAAACTCCTCACTCGTGAATGGAGTGCCGTTATCCGTGACCAGCACCTCGGGGAGGCCATGCGTGCTAAACGATTTCATTTTCAATTGAAAATGAAAAAATGAAATGAAATGAAAATCGCTTATTGTCAATTGTTGCGCAGGACGTTGTCCCCTGCATCTTATGCACCTCTAGCCATTTAGACTGGGCGTCAATTAATAAAAGGAACATGGATCCCTGAAAAGGGCCTGCGAAATCTGCATGCAAGCGTGCCCAAGGCCGCCCTGGCCATTCCCAGTGATGTAGGGGCGCGGCCGGCGGAAGCTTCTGATGCTCCTGGCAAATGGAGCAGTTTTGGGCCACCTTCTCAATGTCGGTGTCGAGGCCTGGCCACCAGACATAACTCCGGGCCAACATTTTCATTTTGGTCACGCCTGGATGCCTATTGTGCAAGTCTGTTCGTCTCAGCTCCTGGCCTTTTTCCGGGACAATCACACGCGTCCCCCACAAGAGGATGCCATCTTCCACGCTGAATTCTGACAGCTTGGAGGAAAATGCCTGCAACTTGCCTGGGAGCTGTCTATGCTGCCCACCATACAGGACTATGTGCCGAACCTTTGACAGGACTGGCTCCGTCTGGGTCCACTCACGGATCTGTGATGTCGTGACAGGCAAGGTGTCCATAAAATTTAGGGTTGCAACCACCTCACCGGTCGTGGGGGTCGACATGGGGCCGGTCGATAAAGGCAATCGGCTCAGTGCGTCGGCATTTGCTATCTGTGTACCTGGTTTGTGCTCCAGAGAATACTCGTATGCAGCAAGCAACAAAGCTCAGCGCTGGATCCGTGTGGAAGCAATAGGTGGTATTGGCTTATCCTCTCTGAAACGTCCCCGCAGAGGCTTATGATCAGTCACGATAGTGAAGTGGCGGCCATACACGTACTGGTGGAAACGTTTCACCGCAAAAAACACTGCCAGGCCCTCCTTCTCGATCTGCGCATACTTTTTCTCCGCTGCAGTCAATGTGCGGGAGGCGAAAGCTACCGGTCGCTCGGCCCTGTTCTCCATCTTGTGGGACAGGACGGCCCCAATACCATACAGGGATTCATCGCATGTGACGAGCAAAGGCTTTCCAGGATCATAGTGGGTTAGTAACCCAGACGACGCAATTGTTGCTTTACCCGCCGGAAAGCGGTTTCTTGCGGCTGACCCCAAACCCAGGTGTGATTTTTCTTCAGCAGAAGGTGCAAAGGGGCCAGCGTAGTTGCCAGATTGGGGAGGAACTTCCCGTAATAGTTTACGAGACCGAGAAAAGAACGAAGATGCGAAGTGTCAGTCGGGGCGAGGGCCTGTTGAATTGCACGCACCTTCTCTGCGACGGGGTGCAAACCTTCGCGATCCACCCGATAACCTAGGTAGACTACTTCCTTTGCCTGAAATACGCACTTTGTGTGACGTAAACGGACTCCAGCCTCCGAAAGGCGTCTAAGGACAGCCTCCAGATTTTCCAAATGTTCCTGCTCCGACGTCCCTGTAATCAAAACGTCATCTAAGTAGACAGCAACACGTGGTAAACCTCTCAAAATGCCCTCCATAACACGTTGAAAAATTTCACAGGCAGAGGATACTCCAAAGGGCAACCGTGTATATTCATACAGGCCCCGGTGTGTATTAATCGTTACATATGGTCGGGAGGCAGGGTCCAGCTCCAACTGCAGGTAGGCGTGACTCATATCTAATTTTGTGAACAAGTGTCCACCTGCAAGCTTCGCGTAGAGATCCTCTATGCGAGGTATTGGATATTGGTCGAGTCGGGAAGCCGTATTCACTGTAAGTTTATAGTCGCCACACAAGCGAACTGTGGCATCTGGCTTCATTACATGTACAATTGGTGCTGCCAAGTCAGCAAAACGGACGGGCCTGATAATACCCAAACTCTCCAAACGAGTGAGCTCCCCTTCTACCTTCTCGAGCAAGGCGTAAGGCACCGTGCGCGCCCGGAAATAGCGCGGCATGGCTCCTGGTTCGACTTGGATACGGGCTACGGTCCCTTTTATTTTTCCCAAACCAGGCTGGAATACATCTGGGTATCGTCCTAGCACCTCCGTCAACCCTCCAGAACCTGTTTGGAGGATGTGCTGCCATTGCAAACGCAAATGGCGCAACAAATGGCGACCCAACAGGCTGGGCCCATGGCCACGCACCACGATAAGTGGGAAACGCCCCTCCTGGCATCCATAAACAACAGGGGTCATTGTAGTTCCTGTAATGTCCAGTGGTTCCCCCGTGTAGGTGGCCAACCTGGCCTGTGAGTCGGTTAATGTAAGGGTCTGTATACCCTGCTTGATGCGGTCGAATGTCCTCTGGGCGATCACGGAGACCGCTGCGCCAGTGTCCAACTCCATCTCAAGCGGGTGGCCATTGACCCGTACTGTCACCTTAATGGGGGCCACACGGGGAGCTGCCACACAATGCAACTGCAGGCAGTCGTCCTCCGTCTCCACGTCCTCAGGAGTAGTCGCCGCAGGTACATCCACATGGAAGGTACGGCCCCTGGGCTGGTCCCAGTTACGGCCCCTGGGCTGGTCCCAGTTTCGGTCGGAACGACGGCGCCTCTGGCGCCCCCAGGACCGCTGTCCGCGACGGGGTCGGCGCCTACAAGCCTGACACGGACATGGCTCCTCATCCATTGGATCTGGAGAAGACTCCCTTCAGGGAGGAATGTCCGACGGCCACTGGCGTCGGTCCGGACGTTGCCTCGCCCAAGGTACCGCAGGAGTGCGGGGGGACGTTTTTGGACGGAAGGGGTTGCACCCCAAGGCATGCACTTCCTTTCCCTGTAGCTCCTGCACTCCTCGTTCTGCGCTCTCTCGCGACAATACTATTTGAATGGCCTGTTGAAAAGTCAATGTTGGCTCAGCTAACAACTTTCTCTGGGTGGCCGCATTGTTAATACCGCAAACCAAACGGTTGCGTAACATTTCTGACAAGGTCTCACCACAGTCACAGTACTCTGCAATCCTGCGTAGCCTGGATGGAAAATCGGCAAGGGATTCTCCAGGGGTCCTCTCAGCGGTATTAAACCGGTAACGCTGGATTATCGTGGACAGGGTTGGGTTAAAATGTTGCCCCACTATATTCACAAGTTCATCAAACGTTTTGGTGTCCGGCGCAGCTGGGTACGTAAGGCACCTAATCACCCCAAACGTATGCGGGCCGCAGGCGGTGAGCAATATGACCACCTGGCGCTCGTTTTCGGTGATATTGTTTGCCCGGAAATAGTAACGCGTCCGTTGTGTGTACTGGTTCCAGCTTTCCAGCGCAGCATCAAAAACATCCAAACGTCCGTACAGAGGCATGGTATAATAGAAAACAACTTCCAGCCTGTATCCAACAAAAATCCAGGGAGGTGGCTTCAGCAGTGTAGACAGCTATTCACTTTAACCTTCGTCGCCAGTTTTGTGAGGGCCACAAAGAATCCAGCACGAGTTTTAAGGATGCAAAGTAATAACATTTATTTACAATAACATATATATATAACAGCAGCAGCAACTTCCCTTGCTGCACACTCCTTCCTGCTGGTTCCTAAACTGGCCAGCTTTATTTATACTAGGAGTTTACTAATGGTTTCTCCGCCCCCCTCATTGGGGAAGCTCATACTCCCACAGGATTGTGGGATTGTCATTAGTCCCCAGCCAATGGTAAGTAGGCAGGTTATAACAGTTAGCTCCTCTCTCCTGGTCCAGCTCAGCTCCCCCTTTGAGTTTTTATCCTTTCTAACCCTGACTCCAAGTTAACGTCCCCTCAGTCTTGGGGATCAACGCTGGGTATCAACCAAGCGTCAAAAGGCAAGGACTTCAACTGCAGCCTTTACTCTAATGTTCCGCACTGATCCATCCATATTTGAGTGAAAGAGGAAACTGGGCAAGTTCTCAGAATTTTGAAATAGGCTGGTTTTAATTTCCATTAACCCCTGGCTATTGGGAAGCAGCAGAATGGTTAGTGATTAAGTCATTAATGTTTTCAGTTCACTTTATCAAAGCAACAAAGCAAATATTGGAACTCCAGTCTTGACAGACCACCGCCCCCGCCCCCCCCTCCCCTCCCCCTACCCCCCCCTGCCGTATCCTCTCTCCCACTCTGGTTCTGCCATCTCTTGCATTTGTCATGGCCTTGTCAGAGAGTGAGAACTCTGGCTGGGTTGGTGAAAGGCTAAGCGATGTAGAGCGTCTGTAATTATTAGAAACGGGTAGGATAGGTTATAGAATACTCTGTATGAAAAGGGAAGGAACTGCGATCCTGCCCGGATTGTCTCCGACCCTCTGAATTCATGAAATAATTTTCTGGGTACTGTGGCAAGCAGCTGGGGAGAAGCCCACGCCGTTCCTCGCCTTTCCTTTGAATGATTTTGGTTATCATTTGGTGAGCATTGCTGCTTCATAGCTCCACAGTCCCAGGTTCGATTCCCTGCTGGGTCACTGTCTGTGCGGAGTCTGCACATTCTCCCCGTGTATGTGTGGGTTTCCTCCGGGTGCTCCAGTTTCCTCCCACAGTCCAAAGATGTGCAGGTTAGGTGGGTTGGCCATGCTAAATTGCCTTTCGTGTCCAAAAGGTTAGGAGAAGTTATTGGGTTACGGGGATAGAGTGGAGGTGTGGGCTTAAGTAGGGTGCTCTTTCCAAGGGCCGGTGCAGACTTGATGGGCCGAATGGCCCCTTCTCTGTAAATTCTATACGATGAAATATTAAGATTCATATTCATCCTGATGAAGAGATTTGTTTGCTTTCCGATTGTAGCGGGAAGCTGGGCACCCCAAGTTTGGAAATGTCAGACTAGCGGTGGCAGGAGTTTGAGGACCGGGCAGTTGGAGGTGGGACGCCACATGAGGAAACCTACAAGAATATAGTCAAGCAGAGTTAGCATTGCCGCCCACTAGCGGCTTCACCATGTGTGTTATCAGTGTTGTGCAGCAAAGACTTGCATTTATATAGCACTTTACATGAACAGGTCAGAGGCTGTGAATTGTGCAGTGAGTAACTTTCCTCCTCACTCCCCAAAGCCTGTCCACCATCTCCAAGACACAAGTCAGGAGTGTGACGGAAGATGCAGAGCAGCGACGTCGGAGCCCGGGAGCGGGACAAGATCTGGCAGCGGAAGCCCAGCCCCACGGCGGCGGACGGATAACAGCCCCCTCACCCAGAGAGCGTCTGTTCCACTGTAGGAGGCATCACTCTTCACCGATTGTCTCTCCCCCGCCCCCCCGATACGCAGAGAGTGTTTGTTCCACTGTGGGAGGCATCACTCTTCACTGATTGTCTCCCTCCCTCCGCTGATATGCAGAGAGCGTCTGTTCCACTGTGGGAGGCATCACTCTTCACTGATTGTCTCCCCCCCTCCGCTGATATGCAGAGAGTGTCTGTTCCACTGTGGGAGGCATCACTTTTCACTGATTGTCTCCCCCCCCCCTCCCCTGATATGCAGAGAGCGTCTGTTCCACTGTGGAAGGCATCACTCTTCACCGATTGTCTTCCCCCCGGCCCCCCCAAAGAAAAAAGAAAAAAAAAGGAGTGTGATGGAATACTCTCCAGTTGCCTGGATGAGTGCAGCTCTGACAACACTCAAGAAGCTCAACACCATCCAGGACAAAGCAGTCCATTTGATCAGCACCAAATCTAACACCTTATCTATTCACTCCCTCCACCACGATGCACATTATCAGCCATGAGTACCATCCACAAGATGCATTGCAGGAACTCACCAAGGCTCCTTAGACAGAAAGTTCCAAACCCGTGACCTCCACCATCTAGAAGGACAAAAGCAGCAGATACATGGGAACATCACCATCTGGAGGTTCCCTTCCAAGTCACTCACCATCCTGATTTGGAAACATATCACCATTCCTTCATGTAACTGGGGCAACATCCTGGAACTCCCTCCCTAACAGCAATGTGGGTGTACCTACATCAAAGGGACTGCAGCGATTCAAGAAGGCAACTCACCAGCCTCTTCTCAAAGGCAATTATGGATGGGCAATAAATGCTGGCCTAGCCAGCAAAGCCCACATCCCAAGAATGAATAAAAACCTTTAACATAATACAATGCCTGAAGATTCTTCACAGGAGCGTTATCAAACAAAGTACAACACTGAGTCACATAAATAGGTGTCAAGACTGGTGACTAAAAGCTTGGTTAAAGGTTTTATGGAATGTCTTAAAGAAGGAGAGAGGCAGCAAAGTTTGGAGACAACCATCCGATAACTAAGAACAAATGCTGCCAAAGGTGCAGAGTGGCAGAGTGATGGGAATTGAGAATGTGCGAGAGGCCAGAAATGGAGGCGGTAAGATCTCGGAGGGCTGTGAGTGCTGAAGGATGTCACATGTTAGACAGGGAATGACGCAAAAATGGAGCGATTTTAACATCAGGATGACAATCGTACAGTCGCTACCTTGGTGGACCGAGAGTCAAAATCACACCAAAAGAGGTGTGATGGTTGAATGGGACTTGGCTTTAGGGTATGGGCAGCAGGATTTTGGATTAGTTGAATCTTACACAGGGTGCTGGCGGTGTCCGACCACAAGAGTGTTGGAACAGTCATCAGGTTTGAAGGTTTTACCTGAACCAATTGCAAAAAACATTACAGGAAACACAGATGCTGAGGTTGTGATGCAAGATTGTCTGTGGAATAAAACAAACTTTGGTTGCTACAATACATAACGTGTTGGGATTTAGCAACAAGGACACCGATTGCAGAAGTGAGTCAGCATGTGTGGTAATTGAGTCCTGTTCCAGACTGACTCAAGGCTAATGCTGACACGGCACTTCTCTTCTCATTAAACCACAATGGGCCATGGCAAAGAATTTTTTAAAAATATTTTTATTCTCCTCCTTTTTCACATTTTCATCAAATGTACGCCCACCAACAAATAATCAACAATAACAAATACAATGGCAATTCCCTGGCCAACAGTCCCTTTACCCCACCAACCCACAAACAGCCCCCAACATTTTAAAAATAAAACACAAAAGAAAAAGAATCAGGAGTCTACCATCAACCCATACATAATCAACAATAACCTATACATTACAACCCACCCCTCCTAATGTTCAATGTCATCCAATTCTTGAAAATGCATGATAAACAACGCCCATGAGTTGTAGGACCCTTCCATCCTTCCCCTCAGCTGCGACTAACTTTCTCAAGCGTTAGGAACTCCAGCAGAAACCCCCCCCCCCCCCCCCCCCCCACACCGAGGCACGGGGTGGAGAAGCCGACCTCCACCCCAACAGGACCCGCCTTGGGGCGATCAGCGAGGCGTAGGCTAAGACATGTGCCTCCGCACCCGCTTCCAACCCCAGCTGATCCGACACCCCGAATATGGCTTCTAGGGAACCTGGTTCGAGTCTCACATGCACCACCTTCGAGATTACCCTGAAGACCTCCCCCCAATATCCTTTGGACAGGACCAAAACATATGAACATGGTTTGCAGGCACCACCCGTACCATCCCCCCCAACCCCCCACCCCCACCCCACAGCGTTCACAAACACCCTCCACCCCCTCAAAGAGTCGGCTCATACTCGTCCTTGTGAGGTGCGCCCTATACACCACCTTCAGCTGCATCGGCCCAACCTCATGCACAAAGTTGAGGCAGTTATCCTCCGGAGCACCTCACACCACAACCCCTCCTCCATACTCTCCCCAAACTCTTCCTCCCACTTCGCCTTAATCCCCTCCAGCTATACCTTATCCTCCCCCAGAATCACTCCATAAATCGCCAACACCACCCTCTTCTCCATTCCCCCTGTCGTCAATACCTCTTCCAAAAGTGTGGGGGCCGGCGCCATCGGAAAGCTCTGAACCTCCTGCCTAGCAAAATCTCGGACCTGCAGATATCTAAATACCTCCCCTGCCCCAGTCCATATTTATTCCCCAACTCCACGCAATCCGGCCCCCCAGAAATAAATCCTTTAATACCCTAACTCCCGTCTCCGCCCATCTCTGAAAACCTCCATCCCACTTCCCTGGCTCAAACCTATGGTCCCCCGAATCGGCATTTCCTTTCACCCCGCCCACAACTTAAAGTGCTGCCGCAATTGCCTGCAGATCTTCAACGTCGCCACCACCACCGGACTCCCCGAATATTTTCCCGGGGCCATCGGGAGCGGCGCTGTTGCCAACGCCCTCAACCCCGACCACCTGCACAGACGCTCCTCCATTCTACCCACTGGGAGTCCCTCCCTCTAAACCAGCAGCATTCGCCACCCAGTAATAATACAGTAAATTTGAGAGAGCCAATCTCCTGTCTGCTGTCCTCTCTGCAACAGCACCTTCCTAATCCCAGCCACCTCCCCCCATCCAAATAAATGAGGTAATCATCTTTCCACTCCCTTAAAAAACATCTTTGGCAAAAAGACCGGCAGGCACTGCAAAATTAACAAAAAACGCGGCAACACATTCAACTTAATTGCCTGTACCCGACCTGCCAGCGACAGAGGGAGACCATCCCACCTTGCCAAGTCTGCTTTCATCCTCCCGACCAGACTAGTAATGTTATACCTACGGGCCCCCACCCCCTTCAATGCTGTGCCATCTGCACCCCAGATATCTAAAGTGGGTCTACGCCCTACGGAATGTCAGCCCCCCCGGTCGCTGCCCTCACCCCAGGTCGGGACACCACAAAATATTTGCTTTTGTCCACATGTAGCTGATACCTCACTCAGAGAAGCTCCCATTGACAAACTCGACTCCGACACATACAATAGCAAATTGTCTGCGTACAAAGATACCCTATGCTTTACCCCCGCACTATCCCCCTCACACCCCCAAACTCCTCAACGTGATGGCCAAAAGCTCAATCGCTAGCGCGAACAACAGGGGGAACATAGGACATCCCTGCCTGGTCCCTCGGGGCAGAGCTAAATACACCAAATTCATACTATTCGTGCGGACACTCGCCCTTGGCTCCCTGTATAGTAATCGTACCCACTCCACAAATCGTGGCCCAATCCCAAATCACTCCAAAACCGCCATCAAATACCACCACTCTACCCGCTCAAACGCCTTCTCGACATCCAACGCCACCACTGCCTCTGTCTCCCGCCCCTCCGCCGGTGCCATAACTACAATCAATACCCTCCTAATGTCCGAAAAAAGCTGCCTCCCTTTCACAAAGCCTGTCTGATCTTCCCCTATCACCTTCGAGAGGCATTCCTCCAAACTACCCGCCAACACCTTCGCCAACACCTTTGCATCCACGTTCAAGAGTGATATGGGCCTATACGACCAACACTCTGTCGGATCCTTATCATTCTTGAGCAACAAGGAGATCGATGCCTGTCTCAAAGTCTGTGGTAACACCCTCTTCCCTATCGCCGCCTCAAACATCCCCACCATCAGCGGCGCCAACCTATCCCTAAATTTTTTATAGTACTCCACCAGAAACCTATCCGGCCCTGCTACCTTCCCCCACTACATCCTCCCAATCGCGTCCTTTATCACCTGCTTCCCTATCACCCCTTCCAATGTGGCTCCATCCTCCTCTCCCAACCTTGCGCATTCCAAACCATCCAGGAATTCCTGCATCTCCCGATCCTCCCCCGGTGGCTCCGAACTATACAACCTCTCATAAAACTCCTCCAACACCCTATTAATCTGGTCCGGGGCCACCGCCAATTTCCCTGTCCCATCCTGAACCTGAACAATTTCCCTCTCCGTGCCTCCCGCCGATGTTGGCATCCCAGCATGCGCCCTGCCTTTTCTTGTAGACTTACTTGTAGACTGCTCCGCTCGCCTGCCTCAGTTGGCGCACAGCCTTCCTTTTAGACAGCCGATCAAAGCTTGCCTGCAACTCCTTCCTCTTTTCCAAAAGTGCTGGATCCACATCCTCTGCATACCTCCTGCCTACCTCCAACATCTCGTCTATTAACCTTTGCCACTCTACCCTCTCCTCCTTGTCCACTTTTGCCTTAAATAATATCACCCCCCCCCTCACCACTGCATTCAGAGCTTCCCATACCACCGCCTGCGAAACCCCCCCCCCCCGTACGATTAAACCCCACGTATTCCTCAATTACTTTCCCAATCTTATCACAAAACCCTCGGTCCCCCAACAGCCCCACATCTAATCTCCACCCTGGCCTTTGCACTGCCCCCTTCTCCAACACCATATCCACCCAATGTGGTGCATGATCCGATATTGCAATTGTCGAATATTCCGACCCCTTGACCACAGCCAACATCGCCTTCCCCACACAAAGAAATCTATCCGCGAATAGACCTTATGAACTGAGGAGAAAAACAAATACTCCCGCTCCCCTGGGTGCAAAAACCTCCAAGGTTCCACTCTTCCCATTTCCACCATTAGTCCAGCCAACGCCTTCTCGCCCCCCTGACGGGACAAGCGACCCCGGCCGTGACCTATCCAATTTTGGTTCCTGCACCAAGTTCCAGTCTCCACCCACTATCAATTCATGTGAATCCAAGTCGGGAATGGCCCCACACACCTTCTTTACAAACCCTACATCATCCCAGTTGGGACCATACACGCTTACCAACGCCGCCCAACTCCCCTCCAATGCCCCTCTCACTATCCCATACCTTCCTCCCTGATCCGCCACCATTTTCTCCATTTGGAACTGCACTCTTTTACTAACCAGGACCGCAACTCCCCACGCCCTTCCATCAAAACCTGAGTGAAGCACCTGACTAACCAGCCCTTCCTAAGCCTCACCTGATCCTTCACCCTGATCCTTCTCCTGCAGCATCGCCACATCAGCCTTCAAACTTTACTGGTGCGCCAGCACCCTCGACCTCCCAACCCCCTCACATTCCACGTAACTATCCTAACCGGGGGGTCTCTCCCCCACACCCGCTCCCTTCCTATCCACCATCACCATAACACCGGGCACTGCCCCATGAACATGACCCGCTGCTATCCATTGTTAACATCGAACCTCAACCCACCCCCCCCCTCCCAGAATCCCCCCTACACTCCCTCTCGAAAAAGCCTCACCCATTATCAATCCCCTTACCCCACCCCTCTTTTCACACCTCCTAGGCCAATCAAAATCTGCTCCATTGTCTGCAGCCCCCCCCCACCACACCTCCGTTCATTAGCTGACTAAAGCTTGCTTGTGTGGGTGACTCGCTCAGGTCTTCCTTTCCCTGCCCTCCCGCCCAGTCCCAGAAAAACAATCAAACATACACATCTCGCTACAAAGAACAACAATAAAAAGCTTCACCTCTACAACAGCATGAAGTAAAAACATAAGTCAAAACTGCATATATAAACTCTCCCAACTCCCCTTCCACAGTCCACAACACCTCTTCAGTCCCATTCTTCATTTCTGCCACAAGCCTGCCACCTTCACAAATGCCTCCGCCGCCTCCACTATCTCAAAATAGAAGTCTCTGGAGTTTAGGTCATCCTCAACTTGCTGGAGACACCACTCCAAACCGCTCCCCACTGTTGTGCAATGCCGTCTTACTTGGCCGAAAGCCGCTTGCCTCCTTTCCAGTTCTACACCTCGAGCAGGAGCCACCTAATGTGCAACTTCCCCTCTACATGCCACCCTGGAAGACGGCATGGCAAGGTTATTCTGTATGGCTGCACCGTGGTACAAAGTAATGGTAAATCAGGTAATATTTGTTGGTCTGCTTTCTGTACTAAATGTGTTGGTAATTATACATAATTAAATGCTGCACATTTTTGGATAAAATGTCGTGCTTGACTTGCACGCTTGTTGGACGGAACCGAAAGCAGCTGTGAATCCCGATCCCGCCCGTATTCAATTCAAAAATCACAATATAATGCTGGCTGTCACTTAAGACAATATCTGCCTACCGGAGACGTGAACGTGGTTAGTTTTGAGGATTGATCATCTGACAGGATCTGCCAGAAAGTGTGAGGTGATACACTTTGGAAGGAGTAATTTAACAAGGAAGTATTCAATGAACGGCATGACACTGGAAAGTTCTGACGAACAACGGGACCTTGGCGTGTTTGTCCATAGATCTCTGAAGGCGGAAGGGCAGGTTAACAGGGTGGTGAAAAAGGCATATGGGACATTTGCCTTTATAATAATAATTTTTATTGTCACTAGTAGGCTTACACTGTAATGAAGCTACTGTGAAAATCCCGGAGTCACCACACTCCGGCGCCTGTTCGGGTACATAGACGGAGAATTCAGAATGTCCAATTCACCTAACAGCATGTCTTTCGGGACTTGTGGGAGGAAACCGGAGCACCCGGAGGAAACCCACGCAGACACAGGGAGAATGTGCAGACTCCGCACAGACGGTGACCCAAGCTGGGAATTGAACTTGGGACCCTGGAGCTGTGAAGCTATCCACTGTACTATCGTGCTGCCCAATCGATCGAGGCATAGATTACAAAAGCAGGGGGGTCATGTTGGAGTTATATAGAACTTTGGTGAGGTCACAGCTGGAGTACTGTGTGCAGTTCTGATCGTCACATTTTAAGAAGGATGTGACTGAACTGGAGGGGGTGCAGAGGCGATTCACCGGGATGTTGCCTGGGATGAAACATTCAAGTTATGAAGAGAGGTTGGATAGGCTTGGGTTGTTTTCATTGGAGTAGTGAAGATTAAGGAGCCGCCTGGTTGAGAAAAATTCTGAGAGGCATGGACAGGGTGCATCTGTTCCCCTTAGTTTAAGGGTCAGTCACAAGGAGATACAAGTTCAAGGTGAGGGGCAGGAGGCTTTGCAGGGATGTGAGGGGAAACATTTTTACCCTGGTGGCGGTCTGGAATTCACTGCCTGGGAGGGTGGCAGAGGCGGGTTAAAAAGTACCTGGAAGGGGCAGCATGGTGGCATAGTGGCACTGTTGCCTCATGGCGCCGAGGTCCCAGGTTCGATCCCGGCCTTGGGTCACTGTCCGTGTGGAGTTTACACATTTCTGCCTGTGTTTGCGTGGGTTTTGCCCCCACACCCCAAAGATGTGCAGAGTAGCTGGATTTTCCACACTAAATTTCCCCTTAATTGGAAAAAATGAATTGGGTACTCTAAATATATATTTTTTAAAGTACCTGGATGAGGACTTGGCACATCTAACATTCAAGGCTATGGGCCAAGTGATGGTAAATGGGATTAGGTAGACAAGTGTTTTTCATGTATCAGCGCAGATTTTATGGGCCGAAGGGCCTTTTCTGTACTGTGTATTTCTGTGATTCTTCTTTTTCTGCCTGCAACAGAATTTTGGTCTTTGTCCTTTCTTTTGGCTTCACTGTTAGCCAGGTCTGTCCCTGGAGATTCATAGAATCTACAGCGCAGAAGGAGACCATTCAGCACATATAGTGTGAATCGGCCCTTGGAAAGAGCACCCTACTTAAGCCCACACCTCCAGCCTAACCCGTAACCCAGTAACCCCACCTAACCTTTTGGGCACTAAGGGGCAATTTAGCGTGTCCAATTCATCTAACCTGCACATCTTTTATTGCGTGAGGAAACCGTAGCACCCGGAGGGAACCCACACAGACACAGGGAAGAAGTGCAAACCCCACACAGACTCACCCGAGGCCGGAATTGAACCCGTGTCCCTGGAGCTGTGAAGCAGCAGTGCTAACCACTGTACCATCATGAAGCCCCACCCCACAACCTTTAATTGTGTCATTATGACAATGACTAGAAGTGTTATTCATTATTTTGGTGAAACCAAATAGATGAATTAAAGAAGCTGAGGGACAAATGAAAAAGGGCAGCCCCTTAAAGGAATACTGCCTTAAACAAAAACAAATCACAAATAAAACTTAAAACATAAAATTTAAATGTGGTTAAGAGGGTCAATAAGCCAGCCCTATCCTTGCGGGGCCCAGGGTGATGGATGGCTTTGATGGTGCTCGTGGACACCGTGTGCTCCCTCCCTAGGGGCACTCAGCCACGAATGTAGCCGCGGTAGAGGGGTAGACAGTTGTGTCGGATGATCCTCTTGATTGCCCGCTGTCTGGACCTGTTTATGGCAAGTTTGGCCAGGCCCAGGAGCAGGTTCAGAAGGAGGTCCTCCTCCTTCCCCGCCCCTCTCTGCACCAGGTGTCACTTGTTTCTATTCTGCAGTTCTCTCGTTCTACTTCCTGTGTCATGTGATGCCCTCCCTCTGGGGTCCATTGTTGCCTCCTCTCTGAGGTATTCTGCTGCCCTCTCTCTGGAGGTCTTCTATTGCCTCCTCTTTACGGTCGTCATTGAAGGTCCTCTTTGAAGTCTTTGCCTCCTATCGGAGGACTATCCATCATAGTCAAAAGATATTGATTCACACTTTTTGTTCTAAGAATCGGTCTCGCTTAGGACCCTTTTAAAAGGTTCCTCGAATGCTGGAATGGGTATCAAGGGCGCTGGTTTTATCACTGCTTGAGGTTTCCCTATCACTTGACATGTGTAACATGATTGACATAATTTAACTAATCTTGGATTGGATTGGATTGGATTTGTTTATTGTCACGTGTACCGAGGTACAGTGAAAAGTATTTTTCTGCGAGCAGCTCAACAGATCATTAAGTACATGAGAAGAAAAGGGAATAAAAGAAAATACATAAAAGGGCAACACAGCATATACAATGTAACTACATAAGCACTGGCATCGGATGAAACATACAGGGTGTAGTGTTAATGAGGTCAGTGTAATTGATTGCGTATCAATTTAATCTGCTACAACTTCAGTTGGAAGGATGGATCTCCGCATCAAACCGGAGTGTCTCCAGCTCAGCCCCCACGCGGATAACTCTGCTGCTATTTTTAAACACTGGCTGGCGTGCTTTAAGGGCTACCTCGACACGGCCGTAGGCACCCCCACGGAAGGACAGAAGATGCATCTCCTGCGCTCCCGGGTCAGCTCCGGGATCCACCCCCTTATCGAGGAGGCGGAGAAATATGCCACCACTATCGAACTGCTGGAAGGACATTACATCCGCCCGGTAAACCAGGTCTACGCTCGTCACCTGCTTGTGACTAGGCGGGAAAGCCCCGAGGAAACGTTGCAAGATTTCTACTGGGTGCTACTGGTGCTGGGCCGAAACTGTGACTGCCCGCAAGTTTCGGGGAGCGAGCACACGGAACTTTTGATCAGGAATGTTTTCGTGGCAGGTATGACCTCCCCCGATATCTGCCGAAGGCTCCTAGAAAGGGACACTCTGGGACTTACAGAGGTACGGGCCCTGGCAGGGTCCATGGACATTGCCTATAAAAACGCGCTGTCCTTTGCACCCGATCGCGCGGCGGCCCCCTGGGCTGCGTGGCACACCGCAGCGGCAGCCCCTCAGACCTTCCCCCTGACCCCGTAAGCCTGTGCGGCGAGACGGCCCGCTAACGCCGCCGGACCTCGCTGTTTCTTCTGCGGGCAGGCGAATCATCTCCGCCCGCGCTGCCCGGCCCGCACCGCCACCTGCAAAGGGTGCGGCAAGAAGGGCCACTATGTGGGGATCTGCCAGGCCCGCACCGTGGCCGCAGTCTCCAGTGGCTATGGGCCGCCGCGGCAACCCTCCCTTCGGGCCCCGACCGGCCAGCGCTCACCACCCCCCCACCCTATCCTAACGCCACGTGCGACCCACGGGCGTAGCTAACTTGCCCCCCGGACCCCACGCTGGACGGGTGGGCGCTGTCATTTTGTCCATCGCCGATGCCATCTTCATCCTCGGACACCATGTGCGACCCATGGGTGACGCCATCTTGGATGGGGCCCCAGGCCCCCAGCTCGGTCGACTACACGCTGCCCGATCAGAACTCGCAACTGCTTCATCTGGCCTCGGTAACACTGGACCAAAGTCGACCTCGGACACTCGCAACGGCTACAACGGCGGTCCTCATCAACGGCCACGAGACGTCGTGCCTGATTGACTCTGGGAGCACAGAAAGCTTTGTTCACCCCGACACGGTAAGGCGCTGTTCACTTGTAACCCACCCTGTAAATCAAAGGATCTCCCCGGCCTCCGGGTCACACTCGGTGGAGATAAAGGGGTTCTGCCTAGTAAACCTCACTGTCCAAGGTAGGAAATTCGACAATTTCCACCTGTATGTCCTGCCGCACCTCTGCGCGGCTACCCTCCTGGGGCTGGACGTCCAATGCAATTTGCAAAGCCTGAACTTTAAATTCGGCGGCCTTATACCCCCCCCCCTTACTGTCTGCGGCCTCGCGACCCTTAAGGTCGACCCGCCTTCCCTGTTTGCGATCCTCACCCCGGATTGCAAACCCGTCGCCACCAGGAGCAGACGGTACAGTGCCCAGGACCAGACCTTCATCAGGTCCGAGGTCCAAAGGCTGCTGGGGGAAGGGGTCATCGAAGCGAGCAACAGTCCCTGGAGAGCTCAGGTAGTGGTGGTACAGACCGGGGAGAAGCATAGGATGGTCATCGACTACAGTCAGACCATCAACAGGTTTACGTAGCTGGAG
This sequence comes from Scyliorhinus torazame, assembly GCF_047496885.1. NCBI lineage: Eukaryota > Metazoa > Chordata > Chondrichthyes > Carcharhiniformes > Scyliorhinidae > Scyliorhinus > Scyliorhinus torazame. The sequence continues at coordinate 69,340,224 of NC_092723.1, read as the reverse complement.
CGTACCCTCTCCCCCGTATAGCCGACCTGGTAAACAGGATCGCACAATACAAGGGTTTCTCCACGGTGGACCTCAAGTCCGCCTACCACCAGCTACCCTTCCGCACTAGTGACCGCAAGTACACTGCCTTCGAAGCAGATGGGCGGTTCTATCAATTTTTAGGAGTTCCCGTTGGTGTCACTAATGGGTTCTCGGTCTTCCAGCGAGAGATGGACCCCCAGCGATTCTGTGGCCTGCGATGGGCCGAGTGGCCGCCCGTTTTCGGCGGGTTCCGCCGACGTAAATTGTCATAATATACACCAGTATATTATGGTGCAGACACACACACACACACACTGATGGACATGCAGTGGGGCCAATCAGCATACACAACACTGCAGCCAATCACCAGTGAGACCACACGCACTATAAAGACAGGGGACAGGAGTGTTCCCGCTCATTCTAGTAGCAGCCAGCTCGGAGCACAGAGCTCACAGCCTGCAACACAGTCATTCACCATGTGCTGAGTGCATCACCTGGTTAGGACTAGGCAAGGGTCAACAGTTAAAGCTGGTATTGCATTTACCCACAGTTCAAGTATGTTAATATAGTTAACCTTATAATAAAATAGAGTTGCACCACTTCCAGTGTTGGTGACCAGTTTGTGATCCAGAACACCAAACACATCATGGTACAAGGAGTGGTTGCATACTAGCACTTCTGAGACCCATCTGTAACTAATCAGCATTTTGGCATCCTGAAGTATGGAGAACATCAACCTGCCGCCGCCGCTCCGCATCGCCGGCAATCTCGGGGTCAATTGGAAGATTTTTCAGCGCTTCCAGCTCTTCCTCGAAGCCAGGGAGAACGCCTCAGACACCAGGAAGATTGCTCTGCTCCTCTCCACGGCCGGGCAACACGCCATCCACATCTTCAACTCCCTCACATTCGCAGACGACGAGGACAAGACAAAGTACAAGACGGTTCTCCTCAAATTCGATACCCACTTCAGCATAGAGGTCAATGAAAGCTTCGAAAGATACCTGTTCCAGCAGCGCTTGCAGGGTAAGGACGAGCCTTTCCAATCCTTTTTAACACACCTCCGCATCCTTGCGCAGTCCTGCGGCCACGGGCCCACCTCCGACTCCATGATACGCGACCAGATCGTATTTGGTGTTCTGTCGCACCCCCTGCGTCAGCAGCTCCTCAAAATTAAGCAACTCACCCTAGCGACTGCCATTGAGACCTGTGTCCTGCATGAAAATGCCACCAGCCGGTACTCCCACATACAGGCGGCTGAAACGGTGCGGCAAGGTCCCCACGAGGCGGAACGGGTCCAAACAATTGAACACCTCCAAGGCTGCAGCCTGGATGAGGGCGGCCATTTCGTGCGCTTTTCGCGGCATTCCGTGCTTGTACGCGCCAAACGAGGGGACGGTGAGATGGAGGAACATGATGCGCAGGCGCGCACCACGCAGGACCGCACCGTGCATGCGCGGTGGCGCAACGAGTGTACTGACGTCACGACGTGCGGCAACTGTGGCTCCGCCCATTTAAAGCGGCAATGTCCTGCAAAATCGCGACAATGCCTACGATGTGGCAGACTTGGCCACTATGCTGCCTGCTGTTGAGCAGCTCAGCCTGCCAATTCGCATTGCTTCAGCCAGCCTCGCAGGAACGTTCGGGCAATTCAACCCACGTTCACCGAGTCCGATTCCGACTTTCCGCCGATCAGTGACACTGAGGACCCGAGGGAGCCTTTTCGAGTCGCTATTATAACAAAGACCAGGCTGTCCCCGAATCAAAACCACCAGCCGCTGTCGGTGCACAGCATTGATCCAGACGACGAGTGGTGTGCCACCCTGACGGTCAACCGATCCCAGATACGATTCCGCCTGGACACTGGTGCTTCCGCTCATCTCCTAGCGTGTTCAGACTTTCAGACCCTTGGGGTTAAACCAACCATTCTTCCGTCGACCTGCCAACTAGTGGACTACAATGGCAACGTCATTCCTGCTACCGGTTCATGCCAACTCGAAGTGACGCACAACTCGTGAAAAGCCATCCTTCCCTTCGAGATCGTGGGCTCCTCGAAGGACTCTCTGCTAGGTGCACAGGCGTGCAAACTCCTCAACCTCGTTCAACGAAGACACTCTCTCTCTAGAGGACACATCTGGCTTCCGGATGCGGACTTCAGGGCGCAACTCAATGCCATCATCGACCAGCACCGTGACGTTTTCGAAGGCATGGGCACGCTTCCATACACTTACAAAATCCTGCTCAAACAAGACGCCACGCCTGTGGATCATGCACCTCGCTGAGTCCCAGCACCCCTCAAAGACCGCCTCAAGCAGCAGCTGCAGGACCTCCAGGACCAAGGAGTGCTCTCCAGAGTGACGGAACCATCCGACTGGGTCAGTTCCATGGTGTGCGTAAAGAAGCCTTCCGGCGAGCTCCGGATCTGCATTGACCCAAAGGATCTGAATCGCAACATAATGAGGGTGCATTACCCTATCCCCAAGCGCGAGGTGATCACGAGCAAGATCGCTCGGGCCAACATCTTCACCAAACTTGACGCCTCGAAAGGATTCTGGCAAATTCAACTAGACAGGTCCAGCAGAAAGCTGTGTACCTTTAATACCCCGTTTGGCAGATACTGCTACAACAGGATGCCGTTTGGGATTATATCGGCATCAGAAGTATTCCACCGGATCATGGAGCAAATGATGGAGGGCATTGAGGGTGTGCGCGTCTATGTTGACGACATCATCATTTGGCCCACCACCCCGCAGGAGCACATCAGTCGCCTCCAGCGCGTTTTCAAACAAATACCGGACCAAGGCCTTCGCCTCAACAGAGCCAAATGTTCCTTCGGCCAGACGGAACTCAAGTTCCTAGGGGACCACATCTCCCGGTTGGGTGTGCGGCCCGATGCGGACAAGGTGGCAGCCATCACGGCCATGCAGAAGCCAACGGATAAGAAGGCGGTCCTCCGATTTTTGGGCATGGTCAACTTCCTGGGGAAGTTCATCCCCAACCTCGCCTCCCATACCACAGCTCTCGGAACCTGGTCAGGAAGACGACAGACTTCCGATGGCACCCGCCCACGAGCGCGAATGGGAGGAGCTTAAGACCAAGCTTACCACGGCCCCGGTATTGGCATTTTTTGATCCCACGAAGGAAACAAAAATTTCAACGGGTGCCAGCCAATCCGGCATTGGGGCGATGCTCCTGCAACGCGAATGAGGCCTCATCATGGGCCCCCGTTGCATATGCGTCACGTGCCATGACCCCCACGGAACAGCGCTACGCGCAGATCGAAAAGGAGTGCCTGGGCCTGTTGACTGTGGTCGACAAATTTCATGATTACGTGTACGGCCTCCCCAAATTCACTGTCGAGACCGACCATCACCCGCTGGTCAACATTATGCAAAAAGACCTGAATGATATGACCCCCCGCCTCCAGCGTATTCTGGTTAAACTCCGGCGGTACGATTTCCAGCTCCTGTACACCCCAGGCAAGGACCTGATCATAGCCGACGCTCTGTCCAGGGCAGTCAACCCAGAGGGGGTCGTCTGCCAGGTTGACGCCCATGTGGCCTTCACAGCCTCCAATCTGCCGGCCACAGATGAACACCTTATCCACATTCGCCGCGAGACTGCGGCTGACCCCCTACTACAGCGTGTCATGCGCCACATGACGGACAGGTGGCTCAAGGGCCAATGCCCGCAGTTCTACAATATCAGTGATGATCTGGCAGTAGTCGATGGTGTCCTCCTGAAGCTGGACCGCATCGTGATCCCGCACAGCATGCACCAGCTCATTTTGGAACAGCTACACGAGGGCCATCTTGGCATGGAGAAGTGCCGACGGAGGGCCCGAGAGACTGTGTACTGGCCCGGCATCAATGAGGACATTGCCAACACAGTGCTCAACTGCCCCACCTGTCAGCGGTTCCAGCCGGCCCAACCACGTGAGGCTCTACAGCCCCATGAGTTGGTCACGTCCTCTTGGTCTAAGGTAGGCGTTGACCTGTTCCATGCGCTCGGCAGGGACTATGTTCTAATTGTAGACTATTTTTCGAACTACCCGGATAGCGTACGCGTGCACGACATCACATCATCGGCAGTCATCCGTGCCTGCAAGGAGACCTTTGCTCGTCACGGCATCCCACTCACTGTGATGTCGGACAATGGTCCCTGCTTCGCGAGCCAGGAATGGTCCAACTTTGCCAGCAGGTACATCTTTGTGCATGTGACATCCAGTCCCCTGCACCCCCAATCCAATGGCAAAGCGGAAAAGGGCGTCCACATCGTCAAACGGCTCCTCTGCAAGGCTGCCGATGCAGAATCCGACTTCTACCTCACCTTGCTGGCCTATCGTTCGGCCCCACTCTCCACGGGCCTGTCGCCAGCCCAGCTGCTCATGGGTCGCACCCTCAGGACCACGGTGCCGTCCATTCACGTCCCAGACCTCGACCGCGTTCCGGTCCTTCAGCGGATACAACACAAAGCGGCGCATGATGCTCGGGCGACTGATCTCCCTGCTCTGGCGCCGGATGACAACATCTGCATCCATCTTCCGGCGGGTGGCTGGTCTGCAACTGCTGCGGTTCTTCGGCAGGTGTCTCCCCGCTCGTTCCTGGTTCGTCTGCCAGATGGTTCCATTCGCCGCCGCAATCGGCATGCCCTTTGTCTCGTTCCACGCTCCCTACGTGATCCTCCACCGGTGCCACGCCCTCCTGTTGTCCCCAACCTGAACTATGTGGAGATTCCAAATACTCTGCATCCTCCTCACTCTGCCGTGGCCCAGCCCGTTCCTCAGCCGGTGGCTCCTGACCCACCCTTGAGGCGGTCAACCAGAATTCGTCACCCACCTCAGAGACTTGACGTATGAGTTTTACAATGTTGGACTCTTTGATCTGTTCTGTTATCCTGTTTCATCGTTCCAGTAGTTTGTATATAATGTTCATTTCGTTGTTGGTGTGACACCCTATTTCTCTGCACCAGGCACCTTCCCATGTAAATAGATTACCCTCATGTACATAGTCATGTAAATAACACGCACACACATAGTCAGGTACATTCACTACACAATATTTATTGTCACGCAGGCACATGTTCTTTATATAAAAGGGGGGATGTCATATTATACACCAGTATATTATGGTGCAGACACACACACACACACTGATGGCCATGCAGTGGGACCAATCAGCAGACACAACACCGCAGCCAATCACCAGTGAGAGCACACGCACTATAAAGACAGGGGACATCAGAGGTCCCGCTCATTCTAGTAGCAGCCAGCTCGGAGCACAGAGCTCACAGCCTGCAACACAGATATTCACCATGTGCTGAGTGCATCACCTGGTTAGGACCAGGCAAGGGCCAACAGTTAAAGCTGGTATTGTATTTACCCACAGTTCAAGTATGTTAGTATAGTTAACCTTATAATAAAATAGAGTTGCACCACTTCCAGTGTTGGTGACCTGTTTGTGATCCAGAACACCCAACACATCAGGGGGGCGGCGTGAATCCCGCCCCCACTGGCTGCCAAATTCTCCGGCACCAGGGTTTTCGCGGGGGCGGCCCCCCCAGCGATTCTGTGGCCCTTGATGGGCCGAGTGGCCGCCTGTTTTCGGCGGGTCCTGTCGGCGTAAATCACAACAGGTCCTTACCGGCAGGACCTGGCTTGACGGGCGGCCTGCAGAGTCCTCGGGGGGGCACGCGGGGATCTGGCGCCTGGGGGTGCCCCCATGGTGGCCTGGCCCGCGATCGGGGCCAATCGATCCGCGGGCGGGCCTGTGCCGTGGGGGCACTCTTTCCCTCCGCACCGGCTGCTGTCAACCTCCGCCATGGCCGGTGCGGAGAAGAACCCCCCTGCGCATGCGCTGGGATGATGCCAGCACACGCTTGCGCTCCCGCGCATGCGCCAACTCGTGCTGGCCGTCGGAGGCCCTTTGGTGCTGGTTGGTGTGTCACCAAGCCCTTTCCCACTGGCTGGCGCGGCGCCAAACACTCCGGCCTAGCCCCTGCAGGTGCGGAGGATTCCGCACCTTTGGGGCGGCCCGACGCTGGAGTGGTTCACGCCACTCCTCGGCGCCGGAGTGGCCCGTCCCGCCGGTTCGCGGAGAATCCCGCCCATTGTTTTTTTTACATAAATTTAGAGTACCCAATTCATTTTTTCTAATTAAGGGGCAATTTAGCGTGGCCAATCCACTTACCGCCCATATCTTTTGGGTTGAGTTGGTGAAACCCACGCAAACATGGGGAGAATGTGCAAACTCCATAGGGACAGTGACCCAGAGCTGGGATCGAACCTGGGGCCTCGGCACTGTGAGGCAGCAGTGCTAACCAGTGCACCACTGTGCTGCCCGCTGCTGTGAGATGTTGTGGAGGGGAGCAGGCCACCGTGACGTGGGCGACCCTCCTAGCGCTATACTGGAGGGGCCCTCCAGAGTGGTCCAGACACCTGAACTGCATCTTCGGGCTGGTGAAGCACTGCTCAATTATGCCCGTGCATGGGGTGCCGATGTAGTGGTTCTTCGGGTCGGTCTGTGGCCTCCGGATAGGCAACATCAGTCACAGCCGCAGTGGATAACCCCTTTTGCCCAAGAACCAACCTCTCAGCCAGGGGTGTGCCTCGAAGTGGTCATAAACCATTGGGTGTGCCAGGTATCGGGCACAGATGTGCATGATGCACATCTGATGGTTACACACCAGGGGCTTGGAAACCTGAATTGTAGCTCCAGTATACAGGAGGTTGAGAGTAGTGAGGTCATGAGTAAGGTTTCAAAGTTGCAAGAGTGTTCCGGCAGGCAGGAAGGTGGTTTAAAGTGTGTCTTCTTCAATGCCAGGAGCATCCGGAATAAGGTGGGTGAACTTGCGGCATGGGTTGGTACCTAGGACTTCGATGTTGTGCCCATTTCGGAGACATGGATAGAGCAGGGACAGGAATGGTTGTTGCAGGTGCCGGGATTTAGATATGTCAGTAAGCTCAGGGAAGGTGGTAAAAGAGGGGGAGGGGTGGCATTGTTAGTCAAGGACAGTATTACGGTGGCAGAAAGGCCGTTTGATGAGGACTCGTCTACTGAGGTAGTATGGGCTGAGGTTAGAAACAGGAAAGGAGAGGTCACCCTGTTAGGGGTTTTCTATAGGCCTCCGAAAAGTTCCAGAGATGTAGAGGAGAGGATTGCAAAGATGATTCTGGATAGGAGCGAAAGCAACAGGGTAGTTGTTATGGGGGACTTTAACTTTCCAAATATTGACTGGAAACGCTGTAGTTCGAGTACATTAGATGGGTCCGTTTTTGTCCAATGTGTGCAGGAGGGTTTCCTGACACAGTATGTAGATAGGCCAACGAGAGGCGAGGCCATATTGGATTTGGTACTGGGTAATGAACCAGGACAGGTGTTAGATTTGGAGGTAGGTGAGCACTTTGGTGATAGTGACCACAATTTGATTACGTTTACTTTAGTGATGGAAAGGGATAGGTATATACCGCAGGGCAAGAGTTATATCTAGGGGAAAGGCAATTATGATGCGATGAGGCAAGACTTAGGATACATCGGATGGAGAGGAAAACTGCAGGGGATGGGCACAGTGGAAATGTGGAGCTTGTTCAAGGAACAGCTACTGCGTGTCTTTGATAAGTATGTACCTGTCGGGCAGGGAGGAAGTGGTCGAGTGAGGGAACCGTGGTTTACTAAAGCAGTCGAAACACTTGTCAAGAGGAAGAAGGAGACTTATGTAAAGATGAGACATGAAGGTTCAGTGAGGGCGCTCGAGAGTTACAAGGTAGCTAGGAAGGACCTAAAGAGAGAGCTAAGAAGAGCCAGGAGGGGACATGAGAAGTCTTTGGCAGGTAGGATCAAGGATAACCCTGAAGCTTTCTATAGATATGTCAGGAATAAAAGATTGACTAGGGTAAGAGTAGGGCCAGTCAAGGACAGTAATGGGAAGTTGTGCTTGGAGTCCGAGGAGATAGGAGAGATGCTAAATGAATATTTTTCATCAGTATTCACACAGGAAAAAGACAATGTTGTTGAGGAGAATACTGAGATTCAGGCTACAGACTAGAAGGGCTTGAGGTTCATAAGGAGGAGGTGTTAGCAATTCTGGAAAATGTGAAACTAGATAAGTCACCAGGGCAGGATGGGATTTATCCTAGGATTCTCTGGGAAGCTAGGGAGGAGATTGCTGAGCCTTTGGCCTTGATCTTTAAGTCATCTTTGTCTACAGGAATAGTGCCAGAAGACTGGAGGATAGCAAATGTTGTCCCCTTGTTCAAGAAGGGGAGTAGAGATAACCCCGGTAACTATAGACCAGTGAGCCTTACTTCTGTTGTGGGCAAAACTTGGAAAGGTTTATAAGAGACAGGATGTATAATCATCTGGAAAGGAATAATTTGATTAGAGATAGTCAACACGGTTTTGTGAAGGGTAGGTCGTGCCTCACAAACCTTATAGAGTTCTTTGAGAAGGTGACCAAACAGGTGGATGAGGGTAAAGCAGTTGATGTGGTGTATATGGATTTCAGTAAAGCGTTTGATGAGGTTCCCCATGGTAGGCTACTGCAGAAAATACGGAGGCATGGGATTCAGGGTGATTTAGCAGTTTGGATCAGAAATTGGCTAGCTGGAAGAAGACAAAGGGCGGTGGTTGATGGGAAATGTTCAGACTGGAGTCCAGTTACTAGTGGTGTACCACAAGGATCTGTTTTGGTGCCACTGCTGTTTGTCATTTTTATAAATGACCTGGTGGAGGGCGTAGAAGAATGGGTGAGTAAATTTGCAGATGACACTGAAGTCGGTGGAGTTGTGGACAGTGCGGAAGGATGTTACAAGTTACAGAGGGACATAGATAAGCTGCAGCGCTGGGCTGAGAGGTGGCAAATGGAGTTTAATGCAGAAAAGTGTGAGGTGATTCATTTTGGAAGGAATAACAGGAAGACTGAGTACTGGGCTAATGGTAAGATTCTTGGCAGTGTGGATAAGCAGAGAGATCTCGGTGTCCATGTACATAGATCCCTGAAAGTTGCTACCCAGGTTGAGAGGGTTGTTAAGAAGGCGTACGGTGTGTTAGCTTTTATTGGTAGAGGGATTGAGTTGAGGAGCCATGAGGTCATGTTGCAGCTATACAACACTCTGGTGTGGCCGCATTTGGAGTATTGCGTGCAATTCTGGTCGCCGCATTATAGGAAGGATGTGGAAGCATTGGAAAGGGTGCAGAGGAGATTTACCAGAATGTTGCCTGGTATGGTGGGAAGGTCTTATGAGGAAAGGCTGAGGGACTTGAGGCTGTTTTCGTTAGAGAGAAGAAAGTTAAGAGGTGACTTAATTGAGGCATACAAGATGATCAGAGGATTGGATAGGTTGGACAGTGAGAGCCTTTTTCCTCGGATGGTGATGTCTAGCACGAGGGAACATACCTTTAAATTGAGGGGAGATAGATATAAGACAGATGTCAGAGGTAGGTTCTTTACTCAGAGAGTAGTAAGGGCGTGGAATGCCCTGGCTGCAACAGTAGTGGACTCGCCAACACTTAGGACATTCAAATGGTCATTGGATAGACATATGGACAATAAGGGAATAGTGTAGATGGGCTTTATAGTGGTTTCACAGGTCGGCGCAACATCGAGGGCCGAAGAGCCTGTACTGCGCTGTAATGTTCTATGTTCTAGCTGCACATTCATCGAATGGAACCCCTTTTGGTTTGTGATGACCGGCCTGTCATGGACCGGTGTTCCTGGGGCAACATGCATCGCTTTGATCACCCCTGTACCTGGGCATCTCATCAATGAAGGCAAACCCTGCTCCCGGGCATCCTGGTGGGCTCAGTCTACATAGAATTTGATGTATTGTGGCGACCAGACATGTAGGGCCTCCGATGCACCTGTGCACCGAGGTCTGCGGGATTCCGGACAGGTCCCCACTCGGTGCTTGGAAGGGCCTTGTGGCCTTTAAGGTTCAGGGTGACCATCACCTTGATGGCCTCCGGGAGCATGTCCCCCCCCACATGCTCCCGCATTGCCAGATGCACCATGGTCTGGTAGATCTGTCGCACTGTCCTCCTGCTCAGCTGGAGTCTTCGACAGAATGCCCAGTCCGGCATGTCCTCGAATGCCAGGCACTCCTGATACGGACGTGGGCTCATGCGGCGCCTCCCTTGCACCTCCTCCTCCTCAGCCTGTTGGGCGGCCAGTTTTCCATCCTCACTGGCTGCCTCCTGTTCCTCTGGGGCAGGCTCCAATGCTGCACGGCATTTTCAAGCAGGGCTGCTTGAAAAGCTCAAGCACGTTCAGCCTCAGTGTATCCCCCAGGGCTGCGGCGAACGGGATGAAGGCCACCATTCCTGGTTGAATTCCGAGGTCCATTGTCTGCAGGTAGTGATATTCAGACATGTTAGCATATGTGTACCCTTATGCCCAGCCAGGTCCAAAGGGCTACACGGTGGCACCACTCAGAACTGCAGCCCCTGCCCCTGCATTTCCCCTCCCTTCCTCCCCCATCCTCACAAACACCCCCGGTCGTTCCCCAGCAGCCTGCCCACCGCACCCCTGGCTCCATCGGTGCCTGGCTCCATCGGTGCCTGGCACCGTGGGTGCCACTGGCCCTAGCGCCCGTCCCTGCTGCCAGGTGTACCATTGGTTGGCGCTACCCATCCCAGCGGTATGCTCAGCGGCCCCGTCCGGCACCTTCCGGCAGAGGCTACTGTAGCCATTGCCCTTGGGTGGGCCACATATTGCCCCGCCGGTGGGTGGCAGCCATTTGGGGGACTTGGTGGGGTGGGGGTTGGGGACTGGGGTGCAGGGGATGGTGGGGTGGGGAAACCCATGGCCGATGGCACTCTGACGACCAGGGGCCACGGTGAGCGGTCAGTGGGGTGTGCAATAAAATGGCTGCCTTGCAGGCTGCAGCAATGGTCGTCTATGCCAGGACACCCCGGTCCCGTGGGGGGTCACCCCAACCCCATGGCCCATCCCCTGGTCACCCCTCGCTGTCCCCACCGGACCTGGCAAAGGCCCCACCACCCAGCCCCTGAGCCAGCCCTGCCAGCAGCAGGACAGGTAGCCCACTGTCCCGCCTCTCCCTGTCCTACTTCCTCCTCTCCCTCATCAGCCACGGCGCCCGATTTTTAAAACCAGAGGAAACTCGCTGTCGGGAATACCTGCCAGCGGAGGCGGAGCATCGGAGAGGCCCCGGAGAATACAGAGTGGGGCCGATAATGATATGCAAATGGCGTTGATTGTACATGCGGAGTAGAATGCATTGATACCGCTGTTGAGGCACCAGAGCATTGCCCTCTGGCGTGCACCCAGCGCCCGCCACGATTTTTGCTTAACGGCCGATTCCCCGCCCAATCGTCTTTCCCGTTGTCAGAGTCGGCCGATGGAAAATCCCACTCATGGGGCGAAATTCTCCGGAAACGGCCCGATGTCCGCCGACTGCCGCCCAAAACGGCGCAAATCAGACGGGCATCGCGCCACCCCAAAGGTGCGGAATGCTCCGCATCTTTGGGGGCCGAGCCCCAACCTTGAGGGGCTAGGTCGGCGCCGGACGAATTTCCGCCCCGCCAGCTGGCGGAAAAGGCCTTTGGTGCCCCGCCAGCTGGCGCGGAAATTACATCTCCGGGCGGCGCATGCGCGGGAGCGTCAGCGGCCGCTGACGGCATCCCCGCGCATGCGCAGTGGAGGGAGTCTCTTCTGCCTCCGCCATGGTGGAGACCGTGGCGGAGGCGGAAGGGAAAGAGTGCCCCCACGGCACAGGCCCGCCCGCGGATCGGTGGGCCCCGATCGCGGGCCAGGCCACCGTGGGGACACCGCCCGGGGCCAGATCATCCCGCGCCCCCCCCCCAGGACCCCGGAGCCCGCCCGCGCCGCCTTGTCCCGCCAGTAAGGTAGGTGGTTTAATGAACGCCGGCGGGACAGGCATTTTAGCGGCGGGACTTCGGCCCATCCGGGCCGGAGAATCGCGCGGGGGGGCCCGCCAATCGGCCCGGCGCGATTCCCGCCCCCGCCGAATCTCAGGTGCAGGAGACTTCGGCAACCAGCGGGGGCGGGATTCACGCCAGCCCCCGGTGATTCTCCGACCAGGCGGGGGGGTCGGAGAATTTCGCCCATGGTTTCTACAGATCGGAGCCAGAAGAGACATGGATCCCAGCTTCGAATGCTTTATAAAGTCCTTATAAATTCCAAGTCCTCAAGGCAGCTATCACCACCGAGCTAAAAAAGAATCTAGCTGGGGAAAAAGGAAGCGGAGCTGTAACCATTTGATAATTTACGCTTGTATATGAGATGTGTGTAGTTCTTACCCTTTGACTAAGTGAGTCAATTTTTAAAAACCCAGCAGTAAGCTTTTTATCTTTAAAAAATAAATGATTGGTTTATTTCTCACACCCTTGCCCTGGAGGTTACTACGGAAGCTACACATCACTCACTCTCTCACACACATTCTCACATGCACACCAAAACTCGGTACAGATTAAGATATGAATAATACTTGTAAAAATGGAATAGATCTCAGCCTCTGTTTTTTCATAGTTACCTTGTCCAAAATGAAGGCTTTGAAATTGCAGAGACAAAGATGGCCACTGTGTCACATGACTTCAACAACTGCCAAGCCATCCTCCAAGTGGAATCATAAAATAATAGAATCCCTACAGTGCAGAAGGAGACCATTCGGCCCATCGAGCCTGCACTGACCCTCTGAAGGAGCACCCCATCCAGGCCCAGGACCCACCCCGATCCCCGTGACATAGTACATAGAACATACAGTGCAGAAGGAGACCATTCGGCCCATCGAGTCTGCACCGACCCACCCAAACCCTCATTTCCACCCTATCCCCATAACCCAATAACTCCTGCTAACAGTTTTTGGTCACTAAGGGCAATTGATCATGGCCAATCCACCTAACCTGCACGTCTTTGGACTGTGGGAGGAAACCGGAGCACCCGGAGGAAACCCATGCAGACACGGGGAGAGCATGCAGACTCCACACAGACAGTGACCCAGCAGGGAATTGAACCTGGGGCCCTGGCGCTGTGAAGCCACAGTGCTAGCCACTTGTGCTACCGTGCTGCCCGTTAACCTCGCCTGACTGTTTTTTTAAAGGCAAGGATATCATTTAAATGAGCACTTTGAAGTATTTTCCCACTTGTAGCTTTAGCTTTTATACTGGCCAAAGCGAAGTTTACATTCTTACAATGAGGCATCAAAAAGCTCCATTATCTGCCGGACATGACCACAGGGAACCATAACTAAATTTAAAATGTTTTCTTGTCCTCTCGAGTGATAAACACATTCTGATCCACAAATTTGGTTGGCAGCTTGGAGCCATTTTGATATTCAGTCTGTTAAAAATCAATTCAAGGTTTTTAAAAGTCAACGTAAAACACAGTTTTCATCCTTACTTGGGATGTGGGTGAAGTTGATTGGGCCAACATTTGTGCCCCATCTCTAATAGCCTGTGAACCAAATGGCTTGCTGGACCATTCTGAGGGCAGTTAAGAATCAACCACATTGCTGTAGGTCTGGAGTCTCATGTAGGTCAGACTGGGTAAGGATTGCAGATTTCCCTCCCTAAAGGGCATTAGTGAGCCTGTTGGGTTTTTACGCTCACCATTACTGAGACTAACATTTCAATTCCAGACTAGTAATTGAACTTAAATCCCACCAGCTGCCAAGACAGGATTTAAACCACTGTCCCCAGAACATCAGCCTTGGCCTCTGGATTACAAGCCCAATGAGATTGCCATTACACCACCATCTCCACCCTATCTCCATAGAGAGAAAGGTTTATGGAATACAGTATTCGGGAATACCACAATGATGGTATGAATTATGGTGTTAGGGTGATGGTGTTTTGTGAATTATGGTAGGTGGCGTTTAACTATTAATCAGGGAAGGACTTCTTGTGCTAAATGATATTTTCTCTCTTCCTGAAAAATGTTCACCCTTTTAGTTGCAGGCCGTCACAATATAATGGGGCTGTCAAATCTCTGAGGGAGTTCTTTCCAACCTTGAAACACAACAAATGGCAGCTCAGTATCAGGCTGTAATTGAGAATAGACCTTCTCAGAGACCAGAGGAGTAATTTAAATTTTTGGTAAGTTGCAGTAGCCTCCAATTATACACCGTAACCAATTGAAGAAAAATTGAGTTGGATGTATCACACAGACAACTGATCTACTACTGCTAAATTTTCAAAGTAATTTTTAAATATTTAAATAATATTTCCTCTTGGGTGAGGTGCCCTGCACACCACAGTCATATTACCCTTGAATACTCGTGACATTTGGATTTTAAGCGACATTCACATTTATTGAGGAAGTTTGCACCTTGACACAGATCAGCCATCAGGACCTACCAGTTCCAGCGCAGAGTGCAAACCATGACTGCAGGTTAAGGGTCGCAATGCTGGAATTCTGGGTGATATATTGTTCCCTCCCAGATTGGATTTAATCTGACACAAAAACATCTTAAGTTTAATTTTAAAGTTTAATTTAAAGGAAAAATTCATGGCAGGACAGCTCCAAGGCGTGGTCTGCTCCTCTTGCGCCATGTGGCAGGCTGGGGACAGTTCCAGTCCCCAGGGTCAGCATGTGTGCAGGAAGTGTCTCCAGTTAAAGCTCCTGGAAGCTGGAGTTTCAGAGCTGGAGCCGCGGTTGGAGACACTTTGGAGCATCCGCGAGTCGGAGAGTATCGTGGACAGCACGTATAGAGAGGTGGTCACACCGCAGGCTCAAGCTCCACAGGCAGGAAGGGCATGGGTGACCACCAGATAGAGCAAGAGAGCGAGGCAGGTCGTGCAGGAATCTCCTGTGGCCATTCTCCTGCAGAACAGATATACCGTTTTGGATACTGTTGAGGGGAATGGCCTCTCAGGGGAAAACAGCAACAGCCAAACTTGTGGCACCACGGTTGGTTCTGCTGCAGAGGGGAGGGGTGATAAGTGTGACAGTGCAATAGTTATAGGGGATTCAATTGTAAGGGGAATAGACAGGTCTTTCTGTGGCCGCAAACGAGACTCCAGGATGGTATGTTGCCTCCCTGATGCGAGGGGTCAAGGATGTCTCGGCGGGGGTACAGGTCATTCTGGAGGGGGAGGGTGAACAGCCAGTGGTCGTGGTACACATCGGTACAAACGACATAGGTAAAAAAAGGGATGAGGTCCTAAAAGCAGAATACAGGGAGCTAGGAAGGAAGTTAAGAAATCGGACCTCGAAGGTAGTGATCTCAGGATTACTACCGGTGCCACGTGCTAGTCAGAGTAGAAATGACAGGATATATAGGATGAATATGTGGCTGAAGGGATGGTGTCAGGGTGAGGGTTTCAGATTCCTGGGGCATTGTGACCGGTTCTGGGGGAGGTGGAACCTGTACAAACTGGACGGGTTACACCTGGGCAGGACTGGAACTGATGTCCTAGGGGGGCTATTTGCTAGAGCGGTTGGGGAGTGTTTAAACTAATGTGGCAGGGGGATGGGAAATGATGCAGGAAGTCGGAAGGTAGTAAAACAGGGACAGAAATAAAAGGCAGTAAGGGGGAAAGTGTAAGGCAGAGAAGCCATAGTCAAAAATCAAAAAGGGCGACAGTACAAGGTACAGTGACTGAGGGGAGCTCAGTGAATAGGCCCAGTAATACTAAAAGGAATAAAACAGGAAGTAAAAACATAAATGGAAAGCGACGTGGCAGGTTGATACATAAAGATATGGGTTCAACGACAAGGAAAATTAGGAGAAACGTTAAAAGGAAAAATAACTTAGGAGAGGTTACTGATCGAGGTGTTAAAATTCAAAACAGGTATAAAAGCCAACATAAGTGTACTTTACCTGAATGCTCGTCGTATTCGGAATAAGGTAAATGAGTTGATGGTGCAAATCATCGTGAATGACTATGATTTAGTGGCCATTACTGAAACATGGTTAAAGGATGGTCACGACTGTGAGTTAAATATCCAAGGGTATCAAACTATTTAGAAGGACAGAGTGGATGGTAAAGGAAGTGGTGTAGCTCTGTTTTTTAGGATGACATCCAGGCAATAGTAAAGGATGACATCGGTGCTATGGAGGATAAGGTTGAATCCATTTTGGTGGAAATCAGGAATAGTAAGGCGAAACACTGATAGGAGTAGTCTATAGGCCACCAAATAGTAACATTTTGGTGGGGCAGGCAATAAACAAAGAAATAACTGATGCATGTAGAAATGGTACAGTAGTTATCATGGGGGATTTTAACCTACATGTCGATTGGTTTAACCAGGTCAGTCAAGGCAGCCTTGAGGAGAAGTTTATAGAATGTATCCGCGATAGTTTCCTAGAACAGTATGTAATGAAACAGTTGAGGAACAGTGGAGAACCTTCCAAGCAATTTTTCACAGTGCTCAGCAAAGGTTCATACCAACAAAAAGGAAGGATGGTAGAAAGAGGGAAAATCGACCGTGGATATCTCAGGAAATAAGTGGGAGTATCAAATTGAAGGAAAAAGCATACAAAGTGGCAAAGATTAGTGGGAGACTAGAGGACTGGGAAATCTATAGGGAGTAACAGAAAGCTACTACAAAAGTTGTAAAGAAGAGTAAGATAGATTATGAGAGTAAACTTGCTCAGAATATAAAAACAGACAGTAAAGGTTTCTACAAATATATAAAACAAAAAAGAGTAGCGAAGGTAAATATTGGTCCTTTAGAGGATGAGAAGGGAAATTTAATAATGGGAGATGAGGAAATGGCTGAGGAACTGAACAGGTTTTTTGGGTCGGTCTTCACAGTGGAAGACACAAATAACATGCCAGTGACTGATGGAAATCAGGCTATGACTGCTGACGGCCTTGAGATGATTATTATCACTAAGGAAGTAGTGATGGGCAAGCTAATGGGGCTAAAAGTTGACAAGTCTCCTGGCCCTGATGGAATGCATCCCAGAGTGTGAAAAGAGATGGCTGGGGAAATTGCAAATGCACTAGTGATAATTTAGCAAAATTCACTCGACTCTCGGGTGGTCCCGGCGGATTGGAAATTAGCAAACGTGACACCACTGTTTTAAAAAAGAGGTAGGCAGAAAGCGGGTAATTATAGGCCAGTTTGCTTAACTTCGGTAGTAGGGAAGATGCTGGAATCTATCATCAAGGAAGAAATAGCGAGGCATCTGAATGGAAATTGTCCCATTGGGCAGATGCAGCATGGATTCATAAAGGGCAGGTCGTGCCAAACTAATTTAATGGAATTTTTTGAGGGCATACCATTGCGGTAGATAACGGAGAGCCAATGGATGTGGTATATCTGGATTTCCAGAAAGCTTTTGACAAGGTGTCACGCAAAAGATTGCTGCATAAGATAAAGATGCATGGCATTAAGGGTAAAGTAGTAGCATGGATAGAGGATTGGTTAATTAATAGAAAGCAAAGAGTGGGGATTAATGGGTGTTCCTCTGGTTGGCAACCAGTAGCTAGTGGTGTCCCTCAGGGTTCAGTGTTGGGCCCACAATTGTTCACAATTTACATAGATGGTTTGGAGTTGGGGACCAAGGGCAATGTGTCCAAGTTTGCAGGCAACACTAAGATGAGTGGTAAAGCAAAAAGTGCAGAGGAAAGCGGAAGTCTGCAGAGAGATATGGATAGGTTAAATGAATGGGATAGGGTCTGGCAGATGGAATACAATGTTGACAAATGTGAGGTTATCCATTTTGGTAGGAATAACAGCAAAAGGGATTATTATTTAAATGATGAAATATTAAAACATGCTGCTGTGCAGAGAGACCTGGATGTGCTAGTACATGAGTCGCAGAAAGTTGGTTTTCAGGTGCAACAGGTGATTAAGAAGGCAAATGGAATTTTGTCCTTCATTGCTAGAGGGATGGAGTTTAAGACTAGGGAGGTTATGCTGCAATTGTATAAGGTGTTAGTGAGGCCACACCTGGAGTATTGTGTTCAGTTTTCGTCTCTTTACCTGAGAAAGGATGTACTGGTGCTGGAGGGTGTGCAGAGGAGATTCACTAGGTTAATCCCCGAGCTGAAGGAGTTGGATTACAAGGAGAGGTTGAGTAGACTGGGACTGTACTGGTTGGAATTTAGAAGGATGAGGGGGGATCTTATAGAAACGTACAAAATTATGAAGGGAATAGATAGGATAGATGCGGGCAGGTTGTTTCCACTGGCGGGTGAAAGCAGAACTAGGGGGCATAGCCTCAAAATATGGGGAAGTAGATTTAGGACTGAGCTTAGGAGGAACTTCTTCACCCAAAGGGTTGTGAATCTATGGAATTCCTTGCCCAGTGAAGCAGAGGCTCCTTCATTAAATGTTTTTAAGATATAGATAGATAGTTTTTTGAAGAATAAAGGGATTAAGGGTTATGGTGTTCCGGCCGGAGAGTGGAGCTGAGTCCAAAAAAGATCAGCCATGATCTCATTGAATGGCGGAGCAGGCTCGAGGGGCCAGATGGCCTACTCCTGTTCCTAGTTCTTATGTTCTTATGTTCTCCCGAACAGCAATGTGGGTGTGTCCACACCTCAGGGGCTGCAGTGGTTCAAGAAGGCAGTTCACCACCACCTTCTCAAGGGCAACTGAGGATGGGCAATGAATGCCAGACCAGCCAGCGATGACCACATCCTGTAAATGAACAAAAAACTTGCCTCAGCGGCTTGGCTCAGCTCCCCCCCCATCTCATTTGGAGAAACTCTACCACACATTACTCAGCTTGCACTTGTGGTTTTCCAGATTCTGTATTGAAATAGACCTAATATTCCAGCTGCACTCTGCAAAGCAGAAGAATCAAACTATGTACAGAATGGACAGCAACGTTGGCTCATTTATTGAGCTTTATGTCGATAAATTTGACGTGTGGCACTGCAGTGTGTGGTGCATTGAAAGAGCAATGTCTTCCACTGTATCTTGTTTGATAACCACATGCCAGCCAAGGTCAGACCTGCAGAAATCATTACGTTTTTTCCTAAGGGAAACAGTAACAGATTGCAACTCATGCTAAAAGGAACTAAATTAAGTTTATATTTGCTCTACAATGAAAAAGGGAAAAACTTATATATCTGTCGCCCCTTTCACATCCCCAGGACGTTCAAAAGTATTTTCCAGCCATTTAAGCTCTTGTGGTCCGTTTTGTAATGTTGGAAATGTGGCAGCCAATTTGCCAGCAGAAAGGTCCCACAAAATGCTATGAGATAATAAGCAGACAATTTGTTTTAGATCTTCGAGTCATCCAGACCCGAAACATGAGCTCCCTTCTCGCTTCCCAGATTCTGTCAGGCTTGCTGAGATTGTCCAGTATTTTCCGTTTTCGTTTCAGAGTCCCGCATCCGTAGTAATTTGTTTTTGTTTGTTTTAGATGTTGTTTGAGGGTTAAATGTTGGTGAGGACATCAGTGAGCACCTGCCCTTCTTCGAAGGAACCCATCTGAGAGGGGAGGCAGGGCCTTGGTTTTAATGTCTTAACAGGCGGGAAGAAACTGCTGGTGAGAAGGGCTGGCAAATCCCCCCATCATCTTTGACATTGCAGTGCTCTCTCAGTGCTGCATTGGTGCATCGGTCTAGATCGTGGGGAGAAACCTCTTGAATGGGTCTTCAACCCATATTCAGAAACAGATCATTGTGAATTTTTTTGGTAAATAACAATATTAGTGGGCAAATAAATGTGGAAGGCGGGGGTTGTCAGTCACCATTTGGGGGTGACTGGAAGGGACATCAGACATTGGAGTGGTAGGGAGGAGGAGAAATAACAATGTGACTGGAGGGGGAGGAGAAGGACTACTAGTCATCCAGAAAAAGAGAATGGGAGAGTCCTTGCATTTTGGTTGTGGAGAGTGAGGCACAGTGACAGTTTGTTTGGTCGAGTAAATAGGGCAATTGACCCCTAGGCCATTTGTGTGGGTGAAGGGGCAGTGGATCCTCACCTCTGTGGCACAGGCTAACCTTGCTGTCAGTGACTGCTCTCTCCTCGGTCAACCCCGCAATCTCCAGGGCACATTCCCAAAGGGGGTGAGGACGCGTGTCTCTGGCATCCAACCCTCATCTTGGTCCTTTCCCGCTTATTATGGGCTATCTTTTCCTGCGGGGACAAAGAGAGGGCATTATGCGCCACACACTTGATGGGTTGGGGCGTCTGCAGCAGGTGTCTAGTGTGGGCACTGCACCTGGACATGAAGGGGTTGCTCTGGTGGATTCTATGGGGTTCTGAGAAACAAGCTTGAGGGTCGGATGTGGGGAGGGTGCGAGGTGCCAGCCAGTGATTTGTGGGGGGTGGTTTGGGGAATTTGAGAGGTGGCAGGCGGAACTGATGCCAAAAGAGAGGAGGTAATTTACCCTTGCAGCTCAGTGGAGATCATTGGTCTTCTTCCGACATTGGACAGCGGTCCTCCTGGTGATGCTGTCCGCACTGCTAGCCATTGCCACCACTGCCTCCCAGGCGGCATTGCTGACCCTGCTGCTTGCCCTCCGACCCCCTTGGAGGGACAGGATGCCCCATCTCTCATTCACAGTGTGGCCAGGTTGACATCCCCAAAGCGAGGTGTAGGTCTGCGCGCTGCCATGCTTGTGTGTTGACTGGGATGTGTATTGAGGGAGTATTTATAAGCAGCTCCCCCTTGTTAGCGAGAAGCTGAGGCACGGGTCCAGTGAACCAGACAGCGAGACAGCCAATAATGGTGAGAAGCTCATGGGGGCTCATTTTTGGGCCGCAATCTCACCAACATGGCCGTTGAGGAACATCCCGCCAAATGTGCCCAAAATGACACTTAGAAATTGTTTGATTGAATCGCAGCCCATATTTTGACTTTGATATTATCTGCAAACTTTATCAAGCTTTGTAAACTTGCAAGTTTTATTTTTGCATCTGATACTCAACCAGTTTCAACTTTGCTTCAAGACCACTAGATCAAAGTAAATGAACTGCAGGATGAAGTTGAAGCGGTTGCAATTTTGTTTTATTCATTTTATAGGATGTGGGTGCTGCTGGCTAGGCTTTCACCCCACCAGTGTTCTCGGGCTAACCAAGACTGCTGTATGACTTCACCTTCCACCCACACCCTCTCCACCACCTACTTGCACCTCCACAACATTGACTGCTCCCTCTCCTACATTAGCCCATCTATATCTGAAACTCCCATCTATTGTGATGAATGTAGGAATTTCAGATATACTGTATCATCGGTATTTGGTGCAGTATGCGTTAAAAGCCTGGGCTAGAGTGTGTTTGACTGCTGCAGTCACGGTTTAAAAGAAATCCTAGTTTGAAAGACAACAACGGTTTGGGGAACCAGGGGTGCAATTAAGCCATTGTAAAAAGCTAGCGCTGATGCAGTTTTGTTTGGATTAAAGGGATTTCCTGTGCAGTTAATTAGATTTCAGCTTGGTAAGATGATGCTGTTACTGGGTGGAGAGCTAAGTTATCAGGCATTTTGCAGAGAAAAGTTCAGTTCTGAGTTAGATAAAGCTGTGAACAGATGTTAAGTAATTTGCTCTCTGCGGTTCAATTAAAAGATATGTCTGTAGACAGAAGAGCAGTGTGGTTGGAAAGGTGAACAAATTGGCTGAAACAGCTTCTGAAGAAATACAGCCAGAGTTTCTGCATGGTGCTGACAGCATTCAGGGGCTGGATTCTCCGCAATCCGACGGCGAAATCGCATCCGGGGCCGGGGCGGAGAATCCAGTTTCACGCATGGAATCGGGACCAGTGCTGGTTCCTCAATTCTCTGGCCCCCGAAAAGCGGCATACTCAGGAATTATGCCGCTCCATGTATTCCCACCTGCGGCCAGTGCTTGAGGCTCGCCGCGCTATTCTCTGCCCCTGATCGGCCAAAGTCCCGATGGCGTATTTCTAATACGGTCCCAGCCATTCGGGAAACTCGCGAGGCGGCTGCAGACTCAGTCCTCGGCTGCCATGGTCAGAGGCGGGCCAATCGGAGGGTAGGGGAGGCCTCCTACGGGATTGGCCTTTATTGTGCGGGCGGTCCGGGTCAGGCACTCGGCCGGTCGGGGACACTATTTTCGTAGTCCAGGTCCGCGGTCTGAGTCCGCCATGGAGCCCGGCGCGGCCACTGGAGGCCGCGCCGTGCGCATGCGCAAACTCTGACCCGGAAGTGCAAGGGGGGCATATCGGCAGCTGGAGCAATGAGCTCCAAGACGGCTCCCTGCTAGCCCCCTGCAGGGCTTTGAATCTGTGGTCTTTTGACGCCAGTTTTTCTGGCGTGAAAGACCACGGTCAGGATTCTCCCTTCTGGGGACTAAGTCCCCATGCTGGTGGGAGAACCGGTGCCAACCACTCCGCCATCAACAGCCCCCGAAAGTGCTGAATTCTCCGCATTTTCAGGGGCTAGGTGGATGGCGGAGGGGTTGGCGCCGCTCCAGCCGGCGCTGAAGGGACGGCGCAAGTTCGCTCATGCGCCTCAGGGCCGGCGTGATCTCGCACATGCGTGGAACCGCCGGCGTGGTTCCGCACATGCGCAGACCGGCCGGCGTATTTTGGCGCATGCGCGAGGGGTTCTCTTCTCCGCACCGGCCATGGTGGAGCCCTACAGGGACCGGCGCGGAAGGAAGCGGTGCCCCCACAGAACAAGCCCGCCCGCAGATCGGTCGGCCCTGATTGTGGGCCAGGCCACTATGGGGCCCCACTCCCGGGGTCAGATCCCCCCCGCCCCCGCCTGAGGACCGCCCCCGCCAATGTACCTGCCAGGTCCAGCCGGTACGTGAGTTGAGTGATTCACGCCGGCGGGACAGGCCAAAAATGGACGGCCATCGCGGCCTGGAGAATCGCCGGGGATGGCCGCTGCTAACGGCCCCCAACTGGCGTGGCGGGAATCCCGCCCCCGCCCGAAAAATGGCGCCGGAGAATACGGCAGCCGGCGTCGGGGCGGGGAGCAGGATTCGCGCTGACCCCCGGGGATTCTCCGACCCGACGGGGGGTCGGAGAATCCCGCCCCACAGTTTTCATGATGGCTGGGGACATAATCCCTGAATCGGAAAATTCAGCCTCAGATCTTTTCTTTAAAGCAGTGGCACAAGATTTCTCTTTCTCAAAGAACATCCCTGTATGGCAGGTATTCTTATGTGCTGATGATATTTAAAGTGGATTGAGAGCTGAGATAATATTTATTGTTGTTTTAGTGGGAATAAAGATAGCAGTTTGGGAGGCGATTCTCTGAGCCCCACGCCAGGCCGGAGAATCGGCTCAACCGCGCCACAACACCGGCGCGCGATTCTTCTCCGAGGTGCGGAGAATCGCCGCCATTTGCGTCGCCGTGTTTGGCGCGGCTCCGGCCGCGGGTCGCTGGAATCGGCGGGGCCGCCGATTCTCCAGCCCGGATGGGCGAGCGGCCGCGCCGATACGACAGAGTCCCACTGGCGCCGTTCACCCCTGATCGCTGCCGGCGGGAACTCTGCGGGAATGGTCAGGGGGCAGCCTGTGGGGTGGGGGGGCTCCTTCACCGGGGGGGGGGGCCTCCGATGGGGTCTGGCCCGCAATCGGTGCCCACCAATCGGCAGGTCAGCCTCTCCGCCCCACCCCCACCCCCGGGCCTACTTAATGGTGCGCCGGCCCCTGAACACTGACTCCATGTTGAGTCGGGGCCGGTGCGCTAAAGAAGTCCCCCGCTCATGAGCAGATTGGCGCGGCCCAACTGCACATGCGCGGATTGGCGCGGCGCCCATTTGGCACTGCGAAAGGAGGCTGGAGTGGCGTGAAAACCTCCAGCGCCATGCTGGCCCCCTGTGGGGGCCAGAATCGGTCGTACCAGGGCCCGGTTTGCGCCATCGTGAATCGCGACGGCGTTCATGACGGCGCGAACACTTGGGCTCCATATCGGAGAATCGCCCCCATTGTATTTACGGAGTGAATGGGTTCTTTCTGCACTATAAATTTGATTCGATAAACCCACACAAACCCCCACCCCAGAGTCTACCCGCTGCCACCCCGGCCCCTGCAAACCCCCTTTTGTAACTTTTAACCCAGACTCTCCAGCCCAAATAGAAAATTAAAGGCCTTCCCCCCCCTCCGCTGACGACTCAATAATCCTTAATGAAGTTATTGAACAGCTTCCATTTCGAGGTGAACCCTCCTCTGCACCTCTGATGGTGAACTTGATGTTCTCTAAGTGCAGGAAGGCCCCCCCTTCCCCCCGGCCGTAACCTCAGACATGCCCAAAACCTATGGACATGATTCGCCGACCGCCCCGCACACCGCCCACACCTATCCTCCACCCCTGGAGAGGACCAAGTCATCCTGGACACTGTCATGTGGGCCCTGTGTACCACTTTGAACTGGATGAGTCTTAGGGCGGAATTCTCTGGCCGCATTCACCGTGTGACAGGAGAATCCCGCCCGAGGTGAATGGATTTTTCCATTCTACGCAGCTCGCCCGTGGCGTTCTTGCGGTGGGCGGGGTGGGAGGATCCAACCTTTAGTCTTACACACGACGAGGACAGATTAACCCTCCGCAAAGCCTCCATACTCCAGCCCCCAGTTCCCCATACAGCCTCTCCTCCCGCTTATGCCGAACCTCCTCCACCGAGGTACTCTCTCTCTTCAACAGCTCCCCGTATGTATCTGAGAACTTGCCCTCTCCTATTACCACCTCAGACAGGAGTTCATCCCGCAGCACTGGGGGTGGCAGTGCCGGAAATTAAGTCATCTCCTTCCTCATGAAGTCTCTAACCTGCAGATACCTGAACCCATTCCCCTTTGGCAACTGGTATGTCCCCTCCACCTCCTCCAGTCTGCAAACTTCCCCCCAACAAACAAATCCCTCCAACAAACAAAGTATTCGATCCCCATCTGTCGCCACCCCCGGAACATTGCACCCAACCCCGCCGGGACAAACCTATCATTGTCACAATTGGTGCCCACAGGGACATGCCTTCCAGTCTAAAATGCTGGTGGCACAACCTCAACTCTGATACCACCACTGGGCTTGTGGAGTGCCTGGCCAGCAATGCTAACCAGCCCGCCCCCCATCGCCCCTCTCCCAGAATACCCTCTAGCCCGCAGAGCCTTACCCGTTAACACAAACCTCAAAATCATCCCATTAACCTTCCTGAAAAAGGAGGTTCTGAATCACAAACAAAAGCTTGAGCAACACCATCACCTTTGCCGTCTGGACCCAACCAGCCAACGACAATGGCAGCACATCCCACCTCTTAAAGTCCGACTTCATTCCCCCCCCCCCCCCCCCCAGCAACTGTGCCAAATTCAACTTATGCAGCTGGGCCCTACTCCGTGCCACTTGTATCCCAAGGTAACAAAAACTTGCCCCTTCCAGCCGAGCGGCAGCCACTCCAAACTCCTCCCCTGTCCCCGCAATATCTCAGTTTTCCCCAAATTGAGCTTATACCCCAAAAAGAGGTCAAGCTCCCCCAAAAGCCCCATGATCTTGTCAAAGCTCCCAACCGGGTCCGAAATATACAGAAGGAGATCATCCACATACATACAAAAGTGGTGCTCCACCCTTCCAGCTCAGTACCCTGCCACTCCCTTGAGACCAGCAATGACTTAATCACTAGGGCAAGGAGCAGCAGGGAGAGCGGATACCCCTGCCTCGTTGTAGCACCATCGATCACACACTAGGCGAGACGTAGAGAACGTCAATCGAGGCTTTATTGAGCAGACTTGTTCCCCAGCAGCTCAGTCACAGAATGCAGCTGCGGGGAGTAAACCGGGTTCTTATACCCCGCCTATCTGGGTGGAGCCCAGTAGGCGGCAGATCCAATCAGGACCCAGCATCTGTCCTCCAATAGCTCCTCGGCATTCATGGTGTACCGTATTACCCCTAATACATACCACCACATTCTCCCCTTGTTAAAAAGGAACCCGGTGGGGTGGTGGGTGGTATGGTGGTCGGGGTTTACAGGGTCGGTGCCTTAACCATTGAACTATATACAACCATGCCGCTTTTACCGGGCCACTGAATTATTCACATTTTACCCGGTTAGCAGCGTTAACTATTTACAACAATGCCGCTTTACTGGGCCACTGAATTATATACATCTTAAGTCGACTCAATGAGTCGAGATGGTGCTCTGGTCGCCCTCTCCGATCGTCTCAGCCCGGGTGGTGGTGGTGGTGGTGGTGGTGCTGACTCGGGTCCTGTCGACTCTGGGAGCATCGCGCTGTCCCTCTCTGTTTCCTTACTCCTGGGCGGGCCTGGGAGGTGAACCGATCCCCTCGGGAAGGGGTTGGCTGTGGGGTGCACCGGCGGGAGTGAGGGGGTGGTGATTGGTGTTGGGGGGGTGTGGGGAGTTCCGGCGGACGCCAGGAGAGACCGTGTCCTGTCGGCCGTCTGGGAACGCCACGTAGGCGTACTGCGGGTTGGCGTGGAGTAGATGTACCTTTTCCACCAGTGGGTCTGATTTGTGCACCCGCACATGTTTCCGGAGCAGGATGGGTCCCGGGGCTGCCAGCCAGGTCGGAAGTGACGTTCCAGAAGCGGACTTCCTAGGGAAGACAAGGAGGCACTCGTGCGGCGTTTGGTTTGTGGTGGTGCACAGCAGGGACCGGATAGAATGAAGGGCATCCGGGAGGACTTCCTGCCAGCGGGAAGTTGGAGATTCCTAGACCGTAGGGCCAGTAGGACGGTCTTCCAGACCGTTCCATTCTCCCTCTCTACCTGCCCGTTCCCCCGGGGGTTGTAGCTGGTCGTCCTGCTCGAGGCTATGCCCTTGCTGAGCAGGTATTGACGCAGCTTGTCACTCATGAAGGAGGACCCCCTATCGCTATGGATGTAGGCGGGGAAACCGAACAGGGTAAAGATGGTGCAGAGGGCTTTAATGGCCGTGGCCACGGTCATGTCGGGGCAGGGGCTGGCGAAGGGGAAACGGGAGTATTCATCAACGACGTTAAGAAAGTACATGTTGCGATCGGTGGAGGGGAGGGGGCCTTTGAAATCCAGACTGAGGCGTTCAAAGGGACGGGAAGCCTTTATCAGGTGCGCTCTAACTGGCCTGAAAAAATGCGGTTTGCATTCTGCACAGATTTGGCATTTCCTGATGACTGTTCGGACCTCCTCGACGGAGTACAGGAGGTTGCGGGCCTTTATAAAGTGGTAGAAGCGAGTGACCCCCGGGTGGCAGAGGTCCTCATGGAGGGCTTTGAGGCGGTTCACTTGTGCGTTGGCACATGTGCCGCGAGATAGGGCATCGGACGGCTCGTTCAGCTTTCCGGGACAGTACAAGATCTCATAGTTGTAGGTGGAGAGTTCGATCCTCCACCGCAGGATCTTGTCGTCCTTTATCTTGCCCCGCTGCGCATTATCGAACATGAAGGCTACCGACCATTGGTCAGTGAGGAGAGTGAATCTCCTACCGGCCAGGTAATGCCTCCAATGTCGCACAGCTTCCACTATGGCGTGGGCCTCCTTTTCTACTGAGGAGTGGCGAATTTCTGAAGCGTGGAGGGTCCGGGAGAAAAAGGCCACGGGTCTGCCCGCTTGGTTGAGAGTGGCTGCCAGAGCTACTTCGGATGCGTCGCTCTCGACTTGGAAGGGGAGGGACTCATCGATGGCGCGCATCGTGGCCTTTGCGATATCTGCTTTGATGCGGCTGAAGGCCTGGCGGGCCTCTGTCGACAGGGGAAAAGTAGTGGACTGGATTAGTGGGCGGGCATTGTCTGCGTACTGGGGGACCCACTGGGCGTAATAAGAAAAGAAGCCCAGGCAACGTTTCAGGCTTTGGCACAGTGGGGAAGAGGGAACTCCATGAGGGGGTGCATGCGTTCAGGGCCGGGGCCTATCACTCCATTCTACGTAGCCCAAGATGGCTAGACGGTCGGTGCTAAACACGCATTTTTCCTCGTTGTAGGTGAGGTTGAGGGCGTTAGCGGTCTGGAGAAATTTGCGGAGGTTGGCGTCGTGGTCCTGCTGGTCGTGGCCGCAGATGGTGACGTTGTCGAGGTACGGGAACGTGGCCCGTAAACCGTGCTGGTCAACCATTCGGTCCATCTCCCGTTGGAAGACCGAGACTCCGTTCGTGACGCCGAATGGAACCCTTAAGAAGTGGTATAGCCGCCCCTCTGCTTCAAAGGCAGTGTACTTGCGGTCACCGGGGCGAATGGGGAGCTGGTGGTAGGCAGACTTAAGGTCCACGGTGGAGAAGACCTTGTACTGTGCAATCCGATTGACCATGTCGGATATGCGGGGAAGAGGGTACGCATCTAGCTGTGTGTACCTGTTGATGGTCTGACTGTAGTCTACGACCATTCTCTGCTTCTCCCCTGTCTTCACTACTACCACCTGAGCTCTCCAGGGACTATTGCTGGCCTGGATTATGCCTTCCTTCAGCAGCCGCTGGACTTCGGACCTGATAAACGTCCGGTCCTGGGCGCTGTACCGTCTGCTCCTAGTGGCGACGGGTTTGCAATCCGGGGTGAGGTTCACAAACAAGGAGGGCGGTTCAACCTTGAGTGTCGCGAGGCCGCAGATAGTCAGTGGGGGTATAGGGCCACCAAATTTAAATGTTAAGCTCTGGAGGTTGCATTGGAAGTCCAACCCCAGGAGAGTGGGAGCGCAGAGATGGGGGAGGACATACAGCCGGTAATTTTTGAACTCTCTCCCCTGCACCGTTAGGTTTGTGATGCAGAACCCTTTGATTTCAACGGAGTGGGACCCCGCCGCCAGGAAGAATTTTTGGGTGCTTGGCCGAATTACCAGGGAACAGCGTCTTACCGTGTCCGGATGAATAAAACTCTCCGTGCTCCCCGAGTCGATCAAACATAGAACATAGAACATAGAACGATACAGCGCAGTACAGGCCCTTCGGCCCACGATGTTGCACCGAAACAAAAGCCATCTAACCTACACTATGCCATTATCATCCATATGCTTATCCAATAAACTTTTAAAAGCCCTCAATGTTGGTGAGTTCACTACTGTTGCAGTAGGGCATTCCACGGCCTCACCACTCTTTGCGTAAAGAACCTACCTCTGACCTCTGTCCTATATCTATTACCCCTCAGTTTAAAGCTATGTCCCCTCGTGCCAGCCATTTCCATTCGCAGGAGAAGGCTCTCACTGTCTATCCTATCTAACCCCCTGATCATTTTGTATGCCTCTATTAAGTCTCCTCTTAACCTTCTTCTCTCCAACGAAAACAACCTCAGGTCCATCAGCCTTTCCTCATAAGATTTTCCCTCCATACCAGGCAACATCCTGGTAAATCTCCTCTGCACCCGCTCCAAAGCCTCCACGTCCTTCCTATAATGCGGTGACCAGAACTGTACGCAATACTCCAAATGCGGCCGTACCAGAGTTTTGTACAGCTGCAACATGACCTCATGACTACGGAGCTCAATCCCTCTACCAATAAAGGCCAACACTCCATAGGCCTTCTTCACAACCCTATCAACCTGGGTGGCAACTTTCAGGGATCTATGTACATAGACACCTAGATCCCTCTGCTCATCCACACTTCCAAGAACTTTACCATTAGCCAAATATTCCGCATTCCTGTTATTCCTTCCAAAGTGAATCACCTCACACTTCTCTACATTAAACTCCATTTGCCACCTCTCAGCCCAGCTCTGCAGCTTATCTATGTCCCTCTGTAACCTGCTACATCCTTCCACACTGTCGACAACACCACTGACTTTAGTGTCGTCTGCAAATTTACTCACCCACCCTTCTGCGCCCTCCTCCAGGTCATTGATAAAAATGACAAACAGCAACGGCCCCAGAACAGATCCTTGTGGTACGCCACTTGTAACTGAACTCCATTCTGAACATTTCCCATCAACCACCACCCTCTGTCTTCTTTCAGCTAGCCAATTTCTGATCCACATCTCTAAATCACCCTCAATCCCCAGCCTCCGTATTTTCTGCAATAGCCTACTGTGGGGAACCTTATCTACCTGTTCAGTCACCTTCTCAAAGAACTCGGTAAGGTTTGTGAGGCATGACCTACCCTTCACAAAGCCATGCTGACTATCCCTGATCATATTATTCCTATCTAGATGATTATAAATCTTGTCTCTTATAATCCCCTCCAATACTTTACCCACTACAGACGTGAAGCTCACCGGTCTATAGTTGCCGGGGTTGTCTCTACTCCCCTTTTTGAACAAAGGGACCACATTTGCTATCCTCCAGTCCTCTGGCACTATTCCTGTAGCCAATGATGACATAAAAATCAAAGCCAAAGGCACAGCAATCTCTTCCCTGGCCTCCCAGAGAATCCTAGGATAAATCCCATCAGGCCCCGGGGACTTATCTATTTTCAGCCTGTCCAGAATTGCCAACACCTCTTCCCTACGTACCTCAATGCCATCTATTCTAATAGCCTGGGTCTCAGCATTCTCCTCCACAACATTATCTTTTTCCTGAGTGAATACTGACGAAAAATATTCATTTAGTATCTCGCCTATCTCTTCAGACTCCACACACAACTTCCCATCCCTGTCCTTGACTGGCCCTACTCTTCCCCTAGTCATTTGCTTATTCCTGACATACCTATAGAAAGCTTTTGGGTTTTCCTTGATCCTACCTGCCAAATACAACACGGCATCTCGTGCCCGTTCACCAGCACCTTTGTCGTTGTCGTCTGGAGCGTCCGGGGCCGCGACTGGTCGAGGGTCACCGATGCCAAACGTGGTTGGTGCATCAGATCGTTGTCTTCAGACAGTGTGGAGCTGTCCACGTTGGGGTCCTTGCCTGTCAGCCAAGATGGCGGCGTCCATGGATCGCACGCGGCCGGGGGTGGACAAAATGGCCGCTCCCATGGATCGCACGCGGCCCGTGGGTAGGAAGATGGCGCCGCCCGTCCCCCCCTCGTGGTGTCCGGGGTCCAAAATGGCGGCGCCTGTTGGCCGCCCGTGTGTCGCTGGGGGGGTTGAGCCCGTGGTCCTGTTTGTTCCCCGGAGATAGCGGCGACCCCACGGGACTGACACACCGCTGCGTAGTGCCCCTTTTTGCCGCAGCTTTTACAGGTGGCCGAGCGAACCGGGCAGCGCTTGCGGGGGTGTTTCGGCTGCCCGCAAAAGTAGCAGCGAGGCCCCCCCGGGTGGTCTGGGATTCTGGCCGCGCACGCTTGCGGAGGGGTGGGGGGTGCCGGGGGGTCGGTCGCGCCGGGGGTCCACGGAGCCCAAGGGGCTGTAGTGCGGTCGGGGGCATAGGCGCGGGCGTTTTGGGAGGCCACGTCGAGGGAGGCTGCAAGGGCCCGTGCCTCTGTGTGTCCGAGAGAGTCTTTCTCTAAAAGTCTCTGGCGAATTTGCGACGATCCCAAACCTGTTACGTAAGCATCTCTGATCAGGAGGTCCGTATGTTCATTCGCCGTTACCGCTGGGCAGTCGCAGTTTCTTCCCAGGATCGTCAGCGCATTGAAGAATTCGTCCAGCGATTCCACGGGGATTTGTCGTCTCGCCGCGAGCTGGTAGCGTGCGTAGACCTGGTTGACGGGCCTAATGTAGGTCTGTTTCAGCAAGTTGATCGCCGCTGGGAATTCTTCCGCGTCCTCGATGAGTGCGTAGATTTCGGGACTCACTCTGGAATGCAGGACCTGCATCTTCTGGTCTTCCGTTGGTCTGCCGGGGGCCGTTCGGAGGAACCCCTCAAAGCGCGCCAGCCAGTGTTTAAACGCCGATGTTGTGTTAGCTGGTTGGGGGCCGATTCGCAGGCACTCCGGGGCGATCCGGAGCTCCATATTCCTT
Source organism: Scyliorhinus torazame (assembly GCF_047496885.1). Lineage (NCBI taxonomy): Eukaryota > Metazoa > Chordata > Chondrichthyes > Carcharhiniformes > Scyliorhinidae > Scyliorhinus > Scyliorhinus torazame. The sequence continues at coordinate 69,308,613 of NC_092723.1, read as the reverse complement.
AAGTCTGCTCAATAAATTGTAGCACCATCGATCACACATGAGGCGAGACGTAGAGAACTTCAATCGAGGCTTTATTGAGCAGACTTGTTCAGACTTGTTCCCCAGCAGCTGAGTCACAGAATGCAGATGCGGGGAGTAAACCAGCTTCTTATACCCCGCCTATCTGGGTGGAGCCCAGTAGGCGGCAGATCCAATCGGGACCCAGCATCTGTCCTCCAATAGCTCCTCGGCATTCATGGTGCACCGTATTACCCCTAATACATACCACCACACTCGTCGCAGCCCAAATTACTCTGAGCTCACCTTGTTAGTCCAAACACTGGCCTCACCTCGTCCACGAATGTTTGCCCAAATCCAAACCGCCCCAGCACCTCGAATAAATACGCCCACTCAACCGGACCGAAAACTTTCTCCACGTCCATTGCCACAACCATTTCCACCTCTCGGCCCTCTGAGGGCATCATAATTACATTCAGTGACGTCCGACACATTCGTTGACAGCTGCCGCCCCTTCACAACTCCCGTCCGGTCCTCACCTCGCACCCCCAGCACACAATCCTCTATCCACATCACCAGTACCTTCACCTTCGCCTTGCGGGCTGGTATAGCACAGGGCTAAATCGCTGGCTTTGTGAGCAGACCAAGGCAGGCCAGCAGCACGGTTCAATTCCCGTACCAGCCTCCCCGAACAGGTGCCTGAATGTGGCGACTAGGGGCTTTTCACAGTAACTTCATTTGAAGCCTACTTGTGGCAATAAGCGATTTTCATTTCATTTCATCTAATTCAACAGCGAAACTGGGTGGTGCAACCCACACTGCTCCGGGTCTTTGTCTTTCTTTTAAATGAGCGATATCGAAGCCTGAGACAGCATGGGGTGGCTGGGGACCCATCCGGACCCGGGGCCTTCCCCATTGCGTCGACCCCACACAATCCATTGCCTCCCTTAGCCCGATCGGGGTCTCCAATCCATGCACCTTCACCTCCACCACCCTCGGGAACTCCAGCTCATCCAAAAACTGCCTCATTCCCTCATACCCCATCGGAGGCTCCGAGCTGTGTGATTTCTGATAAAAAGCCTCAAATACCCCGTTCACCTCCACCGGCTTCATTACCACCGTACCCCCGTCATCCCTCACCCTCCAAATTTCCGTTGCTGCCATCGGCCTCCTCAGCTGACAAACGAGCATCCTGCTGGCTTTCTCCCCATATTCATATACTGCCCCTCTGGCTCTGCATAGTTGCCACGTCATCTTTCCCATGGTCACAAGCCCAAATTCCACCTGGAGATTCTGTCTCTCCTTCAACAGAATCTCCTCGGGCCCGGCTGAGTACCTCCGGTCAACCCTCAGAATGGCCTCCACAAACCTCAACCTCTCAGCCCTCTCCACCCTCTCTTTGTGCACCTGGATCAAGATAAACTCACCCTGACCATCGCATTCAGTGCCTCTCACGTGGGGGCAGAAACCTCCCCATCTTATTCTGCTCCACATAGTTACGGATAGCCACCCCTATCTTTTCGCAAACCTTGGGCGGAATTCTCCGACCCCCCCGCCGGGCCGGAGAATCGCTGGGCGGCGGCGTGAATCCCGCCCCCGCCAGCTGATGAATTCTCCGGTGCCGGGGTTTTGGCGGTGGCAGGAATCGCGCCGCGCCGGTCGGCGGCCGCTGACAGCGGCCCCCCGGCGTTTCTCCAGCCCGCGATGGGCTGAATGGCCGCACGCCGGAGTGGCTCATGCCACTCCTCGGCACTGGGACCACCCGCCCCGCCGGGTAGGGGAGAATCCCACCCCTGATCCGCCAATAACACCACATCCAACCTCCACTGCAGCCGTTGGGGACTCCCCTTTGCCACCCTCAGATCCGCCCAATGCGGCACGTGGTCAGACACCGCAATCGCTGAATACTCCGATCCAACCACCCCCGCCAACAGGGCCTTGTCCAGGACTAAGAAATCAATCCAGGAGTACACCTGGTGGACATGCGAGAAGAATGAAAATTCTTTCGCCGTCAGCTTCCCAAAACGCCTTGCGTCCGCCCCTCCAATGTGGTCCATAAACCCAACAGCTCCTTTGACATGGCCGACACCTTCAGATACCTGGAACACTACTGGTCCAACGTAGGGTCAAGCACCGAATTAAAATCCTCCCCCCCCCCCATAATCCGCTGGTGCATGTCCAGGTCCGGGACCTTTGCCAAAGCCGGACTCACAACCTCCACATCATCCTAATTTGGGGCATACACATCCACCAGCATCACGGGCGCCCCTTCCAACCTCCCACTCACCATCACAAATCTACCCCAAGGTCTATGACTATACACCCCAACTCAAACGCCACCCTCTTATTGATCAACACTGCCACCCCTCTCATCTTCAAATCCAACCCCCAATGGGATTCCTGCCCCACTCAGCCCTTCCTCAACCTCGTTTGGTCCCCCACCTTCAAATGCGTCTCCTGAAGAAACACCACGGGCTGGATTCCCTGCCGGCAGGATGCTCCACTTTGCCGGCGCCCGGGGGTTTCCGGACGGCATGGTGCTGCCCCATAATGGGAAACCCCATTGACCGGCCGGCGTAACGGAGAATCCCACCGGCCCGTCGCGGCAGAAATATGGTGCAGCGGGGCGGAGAATCCCGCCCCACGTCCGCCTCTGAATCCTTAAATGCGCAAAAACGCAAGACCTCTTAATCGGCCCATTTAACTCCTGAACATTCCAAGTCGGGTCAGGGAGCTCTCCGCACCCTCCCCCCACCCTGATCAGCCATAGCCCCTCTTTAACCAGCTCCCCCAGGTCCATGACTTGCTTACCCTTGGGGCCTCTCCAAGATGTCCGCTGCCATCTCCCCTTAACCAACAGTGCCACACCAACTCAACCCATGTCAGCATCACTCTCTTCCCCAGCCCCCTTCCCCACCCCCAAAAGGAAAAAGAAAACCAACCCACTCTTCCTCCACGGATCCACCACCCCCCCCCCACTCCACTCCCATTAACTAGCCTACCTGCTAGCATGGTGGCCCACACTTAAGACAACCACCTACCCCCCATGCCGCCTACCATCCCTCACCCGCAATTCCCCAACAAATGTTGAACACACTTAACCAATCCACACCCAAACACAGTAAATACAACAATCCACCCGGCATACACATCCACATTCCCCGAACTGGCATCTCCAAAGTTCAATGTCCTCACAGGTCTCCCAGTCCATAGTCACTCATAAATGTATTTTCATCGTCCGGCGTATCAAAATAGAATTCTTGATTCTGGTGCGTGAACCACAGGCGAGCAGGATGCAACACCCCGAACTTTACTCCTTTCTTATAGAGGGCTGCTTTGACCCAGTTGAACCCAGCCCACCGCTTGGCCAAGTCCTGGTAGATATGCACCACGTTTCCTTCCCAGGTATACTCTCTCACCTCCTTCGTCAAACGCAGAATCTTCTCTTTGTCCAGAAAATGATGCAACCGCACCCCCAACCCCCTTTGGATGCTCCCCTTGCCTTCGGCCTCCCCTGCGTGCTCCATCCACCTTGGGAGGATAGTAAAAGACCCCCTCCCCCACCAACGTCTCCAACATATTTGCCATACACTTTGTAGTCTGCGTTCCCTCAATTTCTTCAGGCAGCCTTACAATCTGGAGATTTTGCCTCCTGGAGCATTTCTCCAGGTCCTACACCTTCTTCCTCAGCCGCTTCGTGCCCTCCGCCACGAGCAGCATCTCTGCCTCCAATGAGGCCAACCAGTCCTCACATTCCACCATAACCCCTCCACTTTCTGGAGCGCCAAACATTGTGCCTCCAGCCTTTACTCCACTCTCTCAATAGCTGCTCTGATCGGCCCAGTCATCTTAGCCAGGTCCTCCAAGACCTCCTGCCCCTGCTGCTGGAATTTGGCTCTCAGAAAATCCACCAATTGCTCAGTAGACCAATAGGCAGGCAACAACACCCCAGAGCCCTCCGCCATCTTTCCTTCTGTCGCACTACGAAAGTCTTCCCAGTCAGACTGCTGCCATGTGGTTGTTACCCTCCTCGCTCGGTAAGCCATAACCAGGCCCTGCTGGAGGACAATTTCTATCTTGTTGTACCCTCAATAACGACGCTTAGAGAGTAAAACGGTAAAGAAGGCTTTAATAAGCTAAGAACTAGCCTGGTGCCGAGACGGGTGCTAACTGGGTGCCGCCCACAAGGCAGCCCCTTATATACGGCTCCCAGGTGGGTGGAGCCGGAGGCGGAGTCCCCCAGGGTTCCAAGCCAGGTCTTAAAGGGGACAGCACCGTACATGATGACAAGGGTACAGTAGTACAGTAAGCGTTCATCACATTCACCCCCTGTTTTTAAAAAAAAAGTCCGGCTGGGGTGAAGTGCCATCATAAGTCCATCCGTCTCGGTGGCCTGATTGTCCTTATCGACCTCTTCAGCTCGGGCGGTGGTGCGTCGGACACGGATGTCTTAGTTGAGGGTACGTCCGGGAGCACGGTGGTCGGAGCCTTGGTCCGTGTCGGGGTAGGGAATCGGGGCGCAGGGGGAATAGGTGGGGCTGGGGGTAGCGGTGCCGGCGCCGGCGGGGTGTGTAGAGGGGGGGGCGCTAGGGGGCGCGCGTGGTAGGTGCCCACCAACGGGGAGTGGGGCCGGGAGGGGGGGTGTTGTAGTGGGTGCCGGGTCCTGCAGGGGAGCTGCGAGGGAAGGGGCGTCTGTAGTGGGGGAACCAGCGTGTGCCAGATCCCGGAGGGAAACCGTATCTTGCCTGCCGTCGGGGTACTCGACGTAGGCGTAACTGGGGTTTGCGTGTAGTAATCGGACCTCCTTGACCAGGGGGTCCGTTTTATGGCTCCTCATGTGCCTCCGGAGAAGAACAGGTCCCGGAGCCATCAGCCAAGGTGGAAGCGAGACCCCGGAGGTAGACTTCCTGGGGAAGACAAACAATAGGTTGTGGGGGGTCTCATTCATGGCCGTGCAGAGGAGCGACCTAATGGAGTGTAGGGCATCAGGTAGGACCTCCTGCCAGCGGGTAGTTGGGAGACTTCTCGACCGTAGGGCCAGAAGGACAGCCTTCCAAACTGTCGCGTTCTCCCTCTCCACCTGCCCGTTTCCCCGTGGGTTATAACTGGTCGTTCTGCTCGAGGCGATGCTTTTGTTGAGCAGAAACTGACGCAGTTCATCGCTCATGAACAACGTACCCCGGTCGCTGTGGATATAAGCGGGGAAACCGAACAGGGTGAAGATGCTGTGCAGTGCCTTAAGCACCGTGGCTGAGGTCATGTCGGGGCAGGGAATGGCGAATGGGAAGCTGGAGAACACATCGATAATGGTGAGGAAATAGGCATTACGGTTGGTGGACTGGAGGGGCCCCTTGAAGTCCACGCTTAGTCGCTCAAAGGGCCTTCACGAGCTGAGCCTTGTCTGGCCGGTTTGCACTCCGCACAGATCTGGCAGGCCCTGGTCATGGCCTTGACCTCCTTGGTTGAGTAAGGTAGGTTGCGGGACTTGATAAAGTGGACGAGCCGGGTAACCCCCGGGTGGCAGAGGTCATTGTGAATGGCTTGCAGGCGGTCCTCCTGCGCGTTGGCGCACGTGCCGCGGGATCTGGCATCTGGGGGCTCATTGAGCTCCCCTGGACGATACTTGATATCGTACGTGTAGGTGGAGAGTTCGATCCTCCACCTCAAAATTTTATCGTTTTTTATTTTGCCCCGTTGTGCGTTATCGAACATATAGGCGACCGACCGTTGGTCGGTGACGAGGGTGAACCTCCTACCGGCTAGGTAGTGCCTCCAGTGCAGTCCAGCCTCCACAATGGCTTGTGCCTCCTTCTCGACTGCAGAGTGTCGAATCTTGGAGACGGTGAGGGTTCGGGAGAAGAACGCTACTGGTCTGTCTGCCTGGTTGAAGGTAGCAGCCAGGGCGATGTCTGACACATCGCTCTCTACCTGGAAGGGGATAGGTTCGTCCACCGTGCGCATAGCGGCCTTGGTGATATCGTCCTTGATGTGGTTGAAGGCCAATCGAGCCTCAGCCAAGGGGGCGAAATATCGTGGTCTTTATGAGTGGGCGGGCTTTATCCGCATATTTGGGGACCCACTGGGCGTAATAGGAGAAGAGCCCCAAGCACCGTTTGAGGGCGTTGAGGCTGCGGGGAAGGGGGAGTTGCTTTAGGGAGCGCATGCAGTTGGGGTCGGGACCTAGGACCACGTTTTCCACGACATAGCCGAGGATGGCTACCCGGGATGTGTGGAAAACGCATTTTTCCTCGTTATAGGTCAGGTTAAGGGCTCGGGCGGTCTGGAGGAACTTTTCGAGGTTTGCGTCATGGTCCTGCTGGCCATGGTCGCAGATGGTGACATTGTCCAAGTACGGGTATGTAGTCCGCAAACCGTACTGGTCCACCATTTGGTCCATCGCCCTTTGAAAGACGGAGACCCCATTTATGATGCCGAAGGGGACCCTGAGGAAGTGGACGAGTCGGCCGGCTGCTTCGAAGGCAGTATAGGGGCGGTCTTTTGGTCAGATGGGGAGCTGGTGGTAGGCGGATTTGAGGTCGACCGTAGAAAATATTCGGTATTGGGCGATCCGATTTACCATTTCTGCTATGCGAGGAAGGGGGTAGGCATCAAGCTGCGTGAAGCGGTTTATGGTCTAGCTATAATCCACAACCATCCATTTCTTATCCCCGGACCGGACTACCACCACTTGTGCTCGCCAGGGGCTGTTGCTAGCCTCGATGACCCCGTCTCCCAGTAAACGCTGGACCTCTGACTTGAAAAAAGTCATGTCTTGGGCACTGTACCGCCGGCTCCTGGTGGCGACTGGCTTACAGTCGGGAGTGAGGTTCGCGAATAGCGAGGGGGGTGCGACTTTCAGTGTCGCAAGGCAGCACACCGTGAGGGGGGGCAAGGGTCCGCCGTACTTCAGTGTCAGGCTTCGGTGGCTGCACTGGAAATCCAGTCCGAGCAGCAGGGGGGCGCAGAGGTGGGGGAGGATATAAAGTTTGAAACAGGTGTATGTGGCTCCCTGGACCGAGAGACCCGCGATACAGTACCCCTTGATTTGTACCGAGTGGGACCAGGATGCGAGGGCTATGGTTTGGGACACGGGATGGGTGCGCAAGGTGCAGCGCCTTACCGTTTCCGGATGAATAAAACTCTCCGTGCTCCCAGAGTCGAAGAGGCATGAAGTGTCGCGCCCGTTGACTTGGACCTTCATCATCAAGTTCTGCAGATGTTTTGGCCGAGTTTGGTCGAGGGTGATCGCTCCCACTCGCGGGTAGTCCGAGTCCTCAGCCGAGTCGGACTCGTAAAATGGCCGGCGCCGTCAGTCGCACGTGTCGGGTCGATCAGATGGCCGCCGACAAGATGGCCGCTCCCATGATTCGCACGAAGCGGATGACGCATCAGAAGGGGGCATGTCGGGTCGGTGCGCAGCCGCATTGCGAGGCCTGCGGGCCTGAGAGCCTGATTTTCGGGGCGGCTGTTCTTTGTTTTTCTGGCCCCTGGGCCTGGCCAGGCCGACCCTCGCAAAATGCCCCTTCTTCCTGCAGTCGCTGCAGATCGCGGAGCGGGCTAGGCAGTGTGGGCGTGAATGTTGGCCCTGCCCGCAGATGTAGCACGGTGTGCCCCCAGGATGAGCGGGTCGCCGCGCGGCACAGGCCCGTAACGTGGCTGAGTCTGAGGAAGTCCGAGGGGTACAGCCCCAAATTACGTTGGGCCACCTCCAGCGAGGAGGCGAGCGTTAGCATGTCCTGGAGGTCTTTTGCCCCGTTTTCGAGTAGCCGCTGCCGGATGTAGGTCGAGCGGATGCCGGACACGAACGCGTCTCTGATGTGCAGGTTCATATGGGTTTCCCCTGTCACATCCTGATGGTCACAGTCCCTGGTAAGCGCGGTGAGTTTTTCAACGGATTCGTCTAGCGATTCCCCCGAACGCTGCCGGCTGGTAGAGAGCAGGTGCCTGGCATGTATTTCGTTGATGGGTTTGACGAAGTGCTTGCGGAGTAACTCGACCGCCTCTTCATAAGTAGTGGCCTTTTCGAGCGTGGCGGAGATTCTGTGACTCACCCGGGCGTGGAGTAGGCGCAACATTCTTGGCCCCAGGATGAGAGTCTCTGAGGAATCCAGGTAGGCCTCGAAACATCGGAGCCTGTATTTAAAATTTTCTTTTGCCTCCGGTGTCCGTGCTTCCAGATTGAGCTTCTCTGGTTTTAGGCCTGAGTCCATCCTGATGTAGTTTAGCTTATTAAATTGTTGTACCCTCAATAACGACGCTTAGAGAGTAAAACGGTAAATAAGGCTTTAATAAGCTAAGAACTAGCCTGGTGCCGAGACGGGTGCTAACTGGGTGCTGCCCACAAGGCGGCCCCTTATATACGGCTCCCAGGTGGACGGAGCCAGAGGCAGAGTCCCCCAGGGTTCCAAGCCCGGTCTTAAAGGGGACATCACCTTACATGATGATAAGGGTACAGTAATACAGTAACCATTCATCACATATCTCTCACTGTTCATGCACTTTACACCAGCAAACAATCTCTATATCAGCAGAAAAGAGCCACACAGTTCCACCTGGAGCAGAAGTCACCAAATGTGTTGCCTCTCACTCCATGGCCACATCTGGAAGCCCGCTCCATCTCTCAGGCTCCCACTTCCACTCTTGGGCCCCTGCAGCTTCGGACTGTCTCGGCCCCCCCTCCCCCCCCTCTCTCCAGCCCCCGCTCCCTCTCTCCAGCACACGCTCCCCTTCTCGAGCTCATGCTTTCAAAATGGAGGCCCGATCTCTGAGTTCAGCTCCCCAGTGCTAAAAGAAATTCGAAGTGTGGGCTAAGCCGGTGAGAAACTCCCCAGGGCCCATAAAAGTGACTAAGTGTCACTGAATAGTGGTGGGGAACTCACCGGCAGAGCCGGTGGGAAACTCCCTGAAAAACCCGCCACAAATTAACTCAGAAATGTTTTGGGAGAATCGGGCCCACGAAGACACAGAGAGAATGTGCAAATTGCAGACAGACTGTGAACCAAGGCCGGAATTGAACGCGGGTCCCTGGCGCTGTGAGACAGCAGTGCTAACCACTGTGCCGCCCATGGTTAAAGAGAAAAATTTATTTCTGGTGGGAGAGTCCAGGACAAGGGGATAAATTCTTAAATTTAAAGCACAGTCATTTAGCAGCGCAATCAGGGAAGTTTTTTACCCCGTGGGCTGTAGAAATATATGCTCTCTTACTCAAAGGATGCTGGATAAATGGAAATGCTCAAGACTGAGATAATAAGGCTTTGTCAGCTAAGAGTATCACAAGATATGTCAGCCGTGGCCCGGTTGGTAGAACTCTTGTTTCTCAGTTAGAATGGATATGGATTCAAACCTCACTCAAGTGACCTTTGTGAAAATATCTAGATTAACGCTCTAATGCTGCACTGAGCTTTCTGGTAGAGATGCTGACTTCCAGAAATGATGAACTGAGATCCTGTCTGCTCCTGTCAAGCAAATGTAAAATATCCTGTTCAAAAAGAGACAGGGGACCTATCCCGAATATTTACCCTTCAATCAATATCACTAAAAAGAAATGTTGCTGCTATGGGAGCTTGCTGTGTACAAATTGGCTGCTACGTTTCCTGCACTACAGTGGCTACGCTTCCAAAGTATCTCTGGGATATTCTGAGATTGTGAAATGCATCACTTGGAAGTCTTTCTTTATGAAGCTGAGGCTTTAGGAAAACAGAGTTGAGAAGCAGACCAACCATGATATAAAAGATTACATCGTGAAACAAGCTCGAGGGCCTGAATGAGCCATTCCCTTATCCATGTTTGTATGCTTACAGTAAGTTTGCATCATTGCTAATTGTTTATTTGTGTTTTGTTTACTGATAAAATCTGTCATATGTACCAAGGTACAGTGAAAATTATTATTCTGGGTACAGATCTGACAGATCACTCCATACGTATTTATATAAGTACAAAAAATAATTACATCTGGAGAAAAGGGAAAATGCACAGAATGCAATTTATTTATTTATTTTTATAAATTTAGAATACCCAATTATTTTTTTTTCCAATTAAGGGGCAGTTTAACGTGGCCAATCCACCTACCCTGCACATCTTTGGGTTGTGGGGGTGAAACCCACGCAGACATGGGGAGAATGTGCAAACTCCACACGGACAGTGACCCAGGGCCGGGATTCAAACCCGGGTCCTCAGCGTCGCAGTCCCAGTGCTAACCACTGCGCCACATGCCGCCCAACAGAATGCAATTTAATGTATAGATGGGCCATTTAGCAGTCTAGTACAGCAGGAAAAAAGGTGGTTTTGAATCTGTTAAAACGAGTTCTCAAGCTTTTGAAACTTCTGCCCGATGGAAGAAGTTGGAAAAAGGAGTAACCAGGATGGGAGGGGGTCTTGGATTACAGCACCCGCTTTCCCAAAGCAGCGAGAAATATAGACAGAGTCAATAGATAGAAGCTAGGCTAGCCTGATGGACTGAGCTGTGTTCACAACACATGCTCTTGCCATTATGTTTGTGTCCTGCCTGGGAGTTCATTTGAAACTCTGAGATGCACTGTGAGGTATATATAATTTTAACATAACTGAATATTATAACTGGGGGAAAATGGGATTAGGCTATTGAGTTGGGTGATCAGCCATGATCACAATGAATGGTGGAGGTGGCTCAAAGGGCCGAATGGCCTCCTGCTCCTATTTTCTATATTTCTATGAATGCGGTGCTACACGTGGAATCTAACCAACACTCTAAACAACTCAATTACGTCTTCCTCACTTTTATGTTCCATCTCCTTGAGATATAGGCCAGCATTTCAGGGGTCGTTTTGATTACTTTTGGTACTTGTGCACTAGCTTTTAGTGATTTCTGTGCATAGATGCCTTTACTCCTTTACCTTCTCCACAGCTCTAACCATTAAGAAAATGTTCCAATATTTTTCTCACTGATATAAAGGTTTTGTAAAATGTACTCTTCCATGAGGTGTTGGCTTTGCTAACAAGGCCAGCATTTATAGTCATAGCGTTTCACAGCAACAAAGGAGGGAGGCCCTTCAGTCAATCACGTCTGTGCTGGCCATAAAGCACCTCTCTATTCTAATCCCATTTTCCAGCACTTGGTCCGTAGCCTTAAATGCTGCAGCATTTCAAATGCTCATCTAAACACTTCTTAAATGTTGAGAGGGTTCCTGCCTCTACCACCCTTTCAGGCAGTGAGTTCCAGATTCCAATCACCCTCTGGGTGAAAATGTTTTTCCTCACATCTCTAAACCTCCTGCTCCTTACCTTAACTCTATACCCCCTGGTTATTGACCCCTCCACTAAGGGAAAAAGCTCCTTCCTATCCACCCTATCTATGCCCCTCATAATTTTATGCACCTCAATCAGGTCTCCCCCCTTGGCCTTTTCTGCTCCAAGGAAAACAACTCCAGCCTAACCTATCTCTCTTGATAGCTGAAACACTTCAGTCTAGACAACATCCTGGTGAATCTGCTCTGCACCCTCTCCAGTGCAATCACTTCCTTCCGATAGTGTGGTGACCAGAACTGCACACAGTACTCTAGCTGTGGCCTAACCAGCACTTTATAGAGCTCCAGCATAACCTCCCTGCTCTTAAATTCTATGCCTTGGCTAATGATGGCAAATATCCCAAATGCCTTCTTAACTACCTTATCTACCTGTCCTGTTGTTTTCAGGGGTCTATGGACATGCATATCAAGTTCCCTCTGATCCTCTGTACTTCCTAGGGTGCTACCATTCATTGTATATTTCCTTGCCTTGTTAGTCCTTCCAAAATGCATCACCTCACACTTTTCAAGGTTAATTTCTATTTGCCACTGTTCTGTCCATCAAGCCAGCCCATCTATATTGTCCTGTAATCTAAGGCTTTTCTCCTCACTATTTACCACATCGTCCATTTTTGTGGCATCTGCGAACTTACTGATCCTACTACCTCCTGCATTCATATCCAGGTCATTAATGTAGACTACAAACAAGAAGGGCCCAGCACCGACCCCTGTGATACATCACTGGATACAGGATTCTAGTCACAAAAAACAACCTTTGACCATCATCCTCAGCCTTCTGTCACGGAGCCAATTTTGGATCCAATCTGCCTAATTGCCCTGGATCCCATGAGCTCTTACCTTCTTTACCAGTCCCCCATGCAAGACTTTGTCAAAAGCCTTACTGAAGTCCATGTAGACAACATGTAAATGAGGGCACTACCGTCATTTACACAATGAGTCATCTCCTCAAAAAATTCAAGCTAATTTGGAAGGCATGATCTCCATTTGACAAAGCCATGTTGACTCACCTTGATTAATTCTTGCTTCCTCAAGTTAATTAATTCTGTGCCTCAGAATTTTTTCCAATGGTTTCCCTACCACTGAAGTTAGATTCACTTACCTGTAATTTCCTGGTTTATCCCTATCACCCTTCTTGAATAATGGTACCACATTAGCTGTCCTCCAGTCCTCTGGCACCTCTCACCTGGCCAGAGAAGGTTTGAAAATCATTGTCAGGGCCCCTGCAGTCTCCTCCCTTTCCCCCCACAGCAGCCTGGGATAAATCTGATCTGGGTCTGGGGACTTATCGACTTTAAAGGCCGCTAAAACTGTTAAAACCTCCTTGCTCTCAATGTCAATTTGTTCAAGTCCCTCCCTGATTTCTATACCGACATTGTCTTTCTCCATACTGAATACAGATGTAAATTACTCATTTAAACCCTCAATTACATCTTCCGACTCCACACACACATTGCCAAGTTGGTCCCTACTCCTTCCCTTGTCATCCTCTTTCCCTTAATATAGTGATAAAACACTTTTGGATTTTCCTTTATTTTACCCACCAATGTTTTTTCATATCCCCCTTCGCTCTCCCAATTTATTTTTTAAGTACCCCCTGCACTTTCTAATTGCCCTGGAACTGAGAGGCCATTTTGGAGGGCAGTTAAGGGTCAAGCACATTGCTGTGGATCTGGAAGCGCATGTAGGCCAGACTGGGTAATGTAGCCATCTGGGATGGCCACTTACAACAAGAAACATGGACATTCGCAAAGCCTAAAGGGAAATGTGGACAATGTAAGATTCAGGCAGGCACAGAGCCTGCATGCATATTCGTGAGCAGAGAGTCCAGACAGCATCGAAACCCCCAACCGATTAGCATTTTAATGGCCCATCTCCGTAAGACAAAGGATTGATACTCAGGTAGCCGATACAAGTCCAGCCATTTTGGCGCTCCTCCCTTTACTCAGGAAGTATAAACAGCAAGGTCAATGACCGCTTAGGACACGCCCAGCCATCAAGGCAAACGCTCCTTTATTGGCTCAGATCGAAGGCAGTGCCCAATTAATTGGGTCCAAACCTAAGGACCGCCCAGAAGAGCGCGAAACCCCCCAAGGATAAAGAGAGACACTGCCATGTGTTCAATCTCTTTTGGACCTGGCGCTCCGGCAACGTCCATCTCCAACTGTAGCACCACGACCAGAAGCAAGTCCAAGTTCAACGCTCGCTACCAGACGGATGAGCCCAGCTGAACAGCAGTTACTGCTCCAGACCCTGCGGATCCAGATTCGAACAAAGGCCACTGTTCCTCTGACCTAAACCGGGTGCCTGAAGTTAAGTACAGGTTGTCATAGTAGTTAGGTGTAGTTTAACTTGAAGTGTTTATGTTGCATTTATAGGTACTCTTGTGTGTAAATAAAGTATTACTGAACTTGAACTAACTACCTGCTTGTTGGGTCTTTGATCAATATCCGGTTGAACCTTGTGGTGGTATCATATGATACCTGGCGACTCTGAAAGCAATATAATCTCAATATCTAGCTAAAGAACGGCCACCTTATTGATTGCCATATTTATAGCAAGTAAAAAAGGCAATAGTTATTGGCGACTCTGATGGGGTTCGACCCAGAAGTGATTTTGTCACTCCGAGAGAACCCACAAAACGTTTGAATTAGAAATCCAAATTGGAAAAGTAAAAGAAACCACAAGCGTAAGACCAGTATCGATCAAACCTCCAAGATTCAGAAGTGTGTAGCAACTTGCATGTGTACTAACAAGGGATATAAGGTAACCTTGATAGATTTTGTTGCGTGAAACGTTCGGGAGTTGTGTGAACCGGAAAATAGCTTAGGCCATACCTGCTGTTTACATCACCGCTTTATTCCCCCCGTCCCAAATTCGTGGTAGAGATACAGAGATTATGATAGAGATACAGAGATTACGGTAGAGATGGCAATGAAGGCAATGGAACGCCTTATGTACCCACAGAACCCGAGATCGCAGCGACCAATAGAGCAGAACAGTGTCCCACATGGGAAGAGGAAATTAGGAAGTACCTAAAGGGGAAAGGATGGCCCCTATGGTCTGAATTTTGTGCAAATGAAGAGACAGGTCCTGGTAGTATAGGACAAACCTGGTGGGACAGCCTGACCGAGGTCCATAAAAAGAGTTTAGGTAGAGTTCGTAAGCCGATGGCAATCGTGTCCTGTTTGGCACAATTGTGAGGCACAGAGGAGGTCATGAGGATGCTCCGCAGACAGCTTGAAGAGAAAGAGAAGAGTAGTGAGGGAAACGTTAGCGAGTGTTAAAAAGTAAATGAGAAACTCCGAGAGCAGCTAGCAGCGAAGGACAAGGAGATGGCTGATGTAATACGGGCACACCAATCTTGTCTCACTCACCTCAGCAGCTTTCAGTCACAGTATGATAAGGCCTACGAAGAGACGCAACGTGCAGTTTTGGTAAGGGAAGGAACAGAACACCAAGTAGAACAATTGGAAAAAGCAATGCGAGGACTTAAAGGCAGCCCTACGAGCACTCCACAGTTCCACGACGGAAGAAAGGCAGAGTTCGGTAGACCATGCCAAATGCAGGCAACAAATTGCAAGATTGCAATCACTGCTCTCAGTTCAGAATGGGTTCACAGTTACCTTTGGACCAAATTTAGACCTGGAAGATGGCCCTGATTGGCAGGAACCAGACCCACACTCCCCATACGCAACAAAGGTAGCGACCACTGTCCGAACCCTTTCGGCCGTACTTCTCCAGGAAAGACACAATCGTTTAGGACCCATAGCCGATGCCTCACGAGTTTTAGATCAGGTAGAGCAAGGATTTGCAGCCTGCGAAAGGCACTTGCCCGCAGTTTTTTTGGCTCTTTAGTACTTCTCGTACATAACAGGACTCAACCCCATAACCATTTTGGCCGCGCACACCCCAACGCAGCTACTGTTAGACGGTAGGCTAAAAGACGGTACAGTAAGCCAAATTAGAGCAGCGCTCCTACAAGGACGTGACATCACAGTAAAGAGGACAAAGACGCACACGTTTCTGGCCGATAATTTACAATATGCAGGAAACCCACATGAGTGTGAAATCATTGCAGCCAAGTACAACACAGGACCCTATATTCCCAAATCGTTACGGAAAAGACAGGCATCCGACCGCAGAGAACCCAGCCCACAGATAAAGCTCTAACAATTTACGTAGACGGCTCCTCCACCGTTGATAATGGAAAAAGCATTACAGGATGTGGTATATATGTAAAAGACGCGCAGGGACGCGCATTAGAGGAAATATCATGAAAGTTGCCAGGACATTTAGGTTCGCAGACAGCCGAGTTAGCAGCCATTGCATACATTGTGCAGCACCCAGATTCGTTCCCGACCCCAGCAGACATATATTCGGACAGTTTGTATGTTTGCAACAGCTTGACGGAATTCCTGCCCCTGTGGGAATCTAGAGGATTTATATCCGACAGCGGTAGACCCCTACCCTCAGCGCCATTACTAAAACACATTCACAAAGACGCTAAAGGTCACAAATACGGAATCATAAAAGTTAGAAGCCATCATATTTCCTCCCAACCCGGTAACGTAAAAGCAGGCGCCCTAGCAAAAGCAGGCTCACGACATGGCCACTTTTGGCAACCCCCCGAGAGTGCCCCAGTACCCGCTGTCCAGGTCTCACAGACCAATATTCAAGATTTAGCATAGGCACAAAAGGAAGACGACATGCTAAAGGAAATTTTAAAAGGAGACTCTCCAGCTCCCTATGATAGGTTCAAAGACACTTTAACGGTACACGACGGAATCATATTAAAGAATGGTATTTATGTGGTCCCCACCCAGGACAGGAACCAGATTATTTGTCAATTCCTTGACGGACACGGACACATAATATAACCCACTACATTGAAAATTGTTTAATTTGCGCCCATAACAACCCAGAGAGATACTCAAAGAAAGGTCAGCTAAGAACACCCACCCTGTTAATGGCCCATGGACGAACTTACAATTAGATTACATTGGTCCCCTTCCCCCCTGCAGAAATGGATTTAAATATGTGTTGGTCGTGATCGACACCTTCACAAAATGGGTGGAAGCATTTCCTTCCAGGACAAACACGGCTAAAGAGGCAGCAAAAATTCTAACCCAGCAAATTTTTACTAGATGGGGACTCCCCATAGTATTGAGTCGGACCAAGGTTCGCACTTCATAGGAAGAGTAATGAAAAACGTCCTGACAATTTTCGGAATTAAACAGAAGTTTCACATTTCCTATCACCCACAATCCAGTGGCATTGTGGAACGCATGAATCGAACCCGAAGGGCAACACTTAGGAAGATGGTGCAACAACATAACACGACATGGGACACAGTTCTCCCATTCGCACTGATGTTTATTAGAAACACGGTGTTGAGTTCGACAGGATACAACCCCCACACCCTCATGACAGGACGACCCATGAATAGTGTCTAGTATCTATATGGACTTGATTTGGCCAGCACCACAGCCGCTGCCCTAACCCACGAAAAAGCGGTCCAACAGGTTATGGAGAATATTAAAGCAGCACAGCTCGCTGCAGCTGTTCGACTAGGCGTTAGGAAAAAGCAGAGTAAGTCTGCTTTGATAAAACAGTAAACCTGGTCGAGTATACAGTCGGACAGCAAGTCATGGTCTCCCTGTACAATCCTAGTTCATTCCTCTCCCCCAAATTTGCAGGACCCTACTCAATTTCTGATAAAGTAAGCCCCTCAGTTTATAAGATTACGTATCCAAATGGAAAGTCAGAATGGTTTCACATAAACCAACTTAAGGTATATGGAACTCAGTGCAGCCACTCACACCATATTTCACTTAGAATAGCATACGACTACGACCCGCCCATTGGCAACCTAATCCAGCCCTCCCCCAGCCAGGACAGCACGTCCACAGACACGACTTTGACTCCGCCCCCAGAGATGTGTTTCCGCCTCACACTTGATTCGGCCGCTAACGATAGCGACAGCGAAAGCACAGCAGACGTACTTGAAATCCCTGATCAATGGCAAAACAGACCAGGCCCCAGTCACTACAACCCCAGTGACACTGACCACGATATGTTCAGCCCCTCAGAGACCATTTACTTGCCACTATGAGAACCTGACCCACCGCCCGACGATAGCGAACCGCCCCCCCCCTTGCCGCCACCGCCCTACAGGATAAGAAACAATGGCACCGCGACAATTCTTATCGACTGATAAGAAACGATTAAATGGATCCCACATCGGCCCACGCCGCCATGGCACAGAAACTCCAGTCACGAGTTTGGCAACCGGGAGATGGTGATTACTCAGAGTCTGACTCCCACCATGCTAACCTCTTTACGACCGTTTTCGGAATGGAACCCTGAGGTGTCCAGATGATGAGAGAAAGGAACCAATTGAAATTTATGGTGTCCTACCCTACTCCCTGATGGAGCCTGCCTGCTTTCTTTCTTTTGTTTGTTTTTTTAATGTTGATTGTTTCTCTCTTGTACGACTTTGTGTGTCGATATCATGCCAAATTTCTTGATACAGTTATAACTACTCTTTTGACGCCACAATGTAAAGGAATAAGTTTGTCAGCAGTCCATAGATATTCAAATTCTTTCCGTTCTTGCAAGGTCACCCAGGCAGTGGAGTAACGGCACTGATCCCCGCCCTGCCTGAGGGCCCCCTATATATTTGGTCAGCCAAGCTCGGGTAGTGGAGAAACGGCACTGATCAAACCCTAGCTGGGGATTCCACCCATTCTTGCCCTGCTGCGGCTCATATGCAACCCATTGGGAAAGTTCTTTCTCAACTCTCTTACTGTCCTTTTAAAGTGTGGTTCAAAGAATGCACTTCGCAACAATTTTTGTTTGCATTCCGGAGACCCATCAGTCGCTAACCCCCACGTGCTATTTACATGTTCAAACACTTGCTTGAAACGAATTTGCTGCTAGAAAAAAGAACTACCTTAATACTGGACAGATAAATTGTCCGTCCACTCAGCACATCGAACACAGGCTGCGTGAGTGCCCGCACTGTGACAGACTTTCTTTCTCGGATGTCTTGTCTCCAAAATGGTTGGTTTGGAAAAAAAAATGAGGGAGTCACATATGGTGACAATTCTAATGGGAAATTGATGTTAAGGAGAAACAGACAGCCAAACGAGATATTAAACAACAAGATAATAACAGATATTATGCTTGTACCCCCAGGAATATACGATTATACCAGGAGACAGAGGAAGACAAAGACAAAATGAAGACGGACCTGATAGGGGCTGGTTTAGCACACTGGGCTAAATAGTGGCTTTTAAAGCAGACCAAGGCAGGCCAGCAGCACGATTCAATTCCCATACCAGCCTCCCCGAACAGGCGCCGGAATGTGGCGACTAGGGGCTTTTCACAGTAACTTCATTTGAAGCCTACTTGTGACAATAAGCGATTTTCATTTAATTTTCATGACCTGCATCACGATCGTCGTTGGATCATTACAGTTGTGCACGTTATCAGCCCCTATATACATAGATAGATAGATAGATAGAACATGCAGTGCAGAAGGAGCTCATTCGGCCTATCGAGTCAGCACCGACCCACTTAAACCCTCACTTCCACCCTATCCCCATAACCTTTTTGGATACTAAGGGCAATTTAGCATGGCCAATCCACCTAACCTGCACATCTTTGGACTGTGGGAGGAAACCGGAGCACCCGGAGGAAACCTACGCAGACTTCACCACACAGGCCCTAAACATGACCATCCAACACAATACCCCTAGTCTGGACACTACACCACACATAGAAACAGCCACTGACACCCCGACATGGTGCGAAAACATCATAAAGTGGTATTCCCTTTCGTATACGGTAGAAGCCCTATTGATTATAACAATACTTTGCAGTGTCGTCCAGACACTCAGACATCGGAAATGGTGAAGGAGAGCCTCCCGCCCTCTAATATACACACTCAGAGCCCCTTTTCTTGGACTTCAACAGACACCACACTCTTTCTAAACCCTTTTTCACCCTAATAAATTCCGCGTTTTAATCATTTTCTCTGTAAATGGCATAAGTGTGAAGTAGAAATATGATGCTGCTATTGTTTATTTTGTACTGTAATATAAGTTCCTTTGGTTATTAACAAGCAGCATAAGTGTAGTTCTTGTGTATTTGATCGATATCCGATTGAACCTTGTGGTGGTATCATTTGATATCTGGCGACTCTGAAAGCAATATAATATCAATATCTAGACAAAGGTGGGCAACCTTATTGACTGCCATATTTATAACAAGTAAAAAAGGCAACGGTAAGGACAGGTGATTTCCTTCCCAAAAGGACATTAGTGAACCGGATGGGTTTTTACGACAATTGATGATAATTTCATGGTCGCCATTACTGAGACTAGCTTTAATTCCAGACTTATTAATTACAGATGACAGACGAATAACATGCTATATGTGAATTGGCTAACTACCAGGTGTCATAGATTTGAGATATTTGGCAAAAGATCTAGGGAGGAGCTGAGGAGAATTTTTTTCATTCAGAGTTGTTGGGATTTGGAACACTTACTTGTAAAAATAACGGAAGCTGATTCTATAAATACTTTTAAGAAGAAGTTGGACAGGTATCCACAGAATTCCTACAATGCAGAGGAAGGCCATTTGGCCCATCGGGTTTGCATTGATTCTCTGAAAGTGACAAAATACAAATTTCTTTACCCGTCAGTCTGGCCTCAATAAAAGTCGAGATGGATTTGCAGGTACAGCATTAGTTATTTTATTTGGCTTGCAAGCTTGATTCATTTCACAGAGGCATAAGACACATCCAGTCTCCTACAACCCGGAAAGCGAATGAACAAAGAGACAAAGGGATCTCTGCAAATCAATTCAAATGATATCAAGTTTCACATACACGATTCCCATAGGTCATCCTATTTCCCTTCTGACCTGGTCATACATTCTGATTGGCTCACTTCCAATCCCTTCCTCTGGCCCCTATTACCCAGCATCCTTTTCTCCTCCTTTGGTGGACACACCTCCTCCTTGCTTTGCCATGCGGTCTGAAATCCTTTGTCTGTGAACTCATCAGAATGAGACTGGCCTATCTCTACATTACAGTAACTAATATCTCTAAAGTAACTATGTTATATCACATTCGTCATTCCCTCCTTTTATCATTCCATGATAACCGAACTATCCAATCCATAGCTATGGTCCCTCATCTAAAAAGATCCGTCACTGCATTTCCAATTCCTGGCGTAGCCCCCCTTCATCTGCTGCACCCTCATGGATTTTGACAGCTAAGATTTTAGGGGCGTTGATCTGTTCCAGTGTACCCCGCAATCTACCCATCACACATTTAAGGATGGCTGGGCCCACAAAGATGCAGCCAATAGCCACTGCTAAATACATGGCCATATTTATCAACCAGTCCTTCCAACCTCCAAATCCCCAGCTACCCCAAGAGCCATGATCCTGCATTCCGTCCAGGTGATCCCGTATATGATCCATAAATTTAGTGATGTTAGCGGTTAAGTCTTGAACTCCCATGAGACACTTGCCCTGTACTATGGCGCATACCCCACCCTCACGGGCCAGAAGATAGTCAAGAGCATACCGGTTCTGCATTGCAAACAACCGCAGCTGAGACAATTCCTTGGTTATTGCCCCGAGGGCTCCCAAGGTTTCATTTCCCAAGATGGTAAGGCCACAAATAAAATAATTCCTATCGCTGACAGCCAAGGAATCCCCACACCTCCCAGTGTCAAGACGCTCCGAATTCCGCACCGGGCTGAGTGGCCCCGGTTGGGTGCGAGAACCTGTGGTTTTTTCCAGTTCTCGCAGAATTCAGCTGAGACTGTCCGGCATGCTAACTGATTATGCAGCATCCACGCCGAAGGGCAGGGGACTGTGGTAGGAACTAGAGTCCCAATAGCAATTTGGCGGGGAAATGGGGGTGACAAAACATTGGTCGCAGTGCCATTAAATAAAAAGTAGTATCCTTGCTCCGTGTGCAGGCTAGCATCACAATCAGTATATCGGTTGCGTAAGGATCCCCCAGTAGCCCAGTTTATCCAGCTTTGGAACGCCCATTCGGGCCGCCTAGCAATGCGGAAAGCCCTAGTCCCAACAGTGATATGAGAAACATTCGCCCAGCCACAAAGGAGCTGGAGGCCGGCGTTCAATAGAACGCCAGTGGTGTTGTAACAAACGCATTGGCCAGACGCCTGGGTGATATGACACCTCCTGTCCGTACAGGTGGGAACAGACATGTTATATTCGTTTCCACCTCTACCAGCAAACAACTGTATCCTTCACTGCTGAAACAATTCTCGTACGACCGGGAATCCCTATTGGGAGCGAAGTGGCTAGGTATGTACGCCCTCCACCGTTGCAGCCTATCATACTGTGAGTGGGGATTATCCCGAGGAAGGGGAAGGCAAATAACCGGTGGTGCTGAACCCGGATCGTAAGGAAGAGTGACTTGCTCGGGCGGTGGCTCGGAACGCTGACAATGAACCACCGTTTGGGGAGTGCCCCAAAGCGGTGAAACAGAAAATAACCTAGACACCACTGCGGGGTTCGGGTAGCAGAGAACCCGTCCGTGGCCATACAAGGGGTGGTAAATCTGGTAGAAGTGATTCATACTACCCAGGTTTTCCTCAGTTTGGCCTTTAACTAAATTAAGTGTATCTCCCGATAACCTACGTTCTAGCTGTACTTCCCTTCTCACACGCCCTGTCCTCTCTCTAGTCCCTCTCTCTCTCTCACAGCCTCTTCCTACGCTCTCCTAACGGTCTGATGTTACCTTTATCGCACCAATCTTAACACATCGAAAATCAAATTTACATGTACTCCAAAAACAAGGCAATGTCCATATAATGTTCCCTTCCCATCGCCGGGACCAGTGCAATTGCTTCATGACTCCTGCATTCTCCTTAACTTTGACGACCTTCCATGAGTCCATACCATGTCCTCGTATATGGGGGCAGCGAAAAACATCACCTTTGCATAACTGAAATGTCCTTGTAGCTTGGTTGGGGTTACAAATGTAGATAATATTTCCCTTTTCCATGTCCGTCGCCAATAACACTCCAAGCGAGGTGAGGCCGAATATCACACAGACGGTGCGTAGCCACCCCATCATGCTCCACACCTGTAAAATAGCACTAGGGAAGGGAGGCAGGTTAATCTGTCCAAGAAAATGAGGCCCGTTATCAGAACTCAACTGAGCTGGTATACTGTACCGAGGAATGATTTCCCGCATCAGAACTTTAACCACAGTAGCAGCTTTATTATCGGTAGTCGGATACGCCTCAACCCATCTGCTGAACCCATCCACAATGACCAAAACATATTTATAACATTGACACCTTTCCAACTCAATGTAATCCATTTGTAGCGTCTCAAAGGGACCACTGGGCAACGGGGTTTGCCCCATCCCACAAGGGATACCTTTTCCGGTGTTATATTGCTGACAAATCAAACACCGATTACTGATACTCTGGGCCAACCCCTGCATTTTAGGGTGCCACCAAGTGTCCAGCAACAAATCACTAGTCCCCCGAGCCCCACAATGAGTTGCAAAGTGTACACATTCGATGACCCATAAAGCCAGTACATCAGACATACAAGTCTGATGTGCTGGCGTGGTCCATAAAGAGGAAACAGAATCATATGTACAACCTAACCGTTTCCACATTTGTTTATCACTCTCAGGAGCATCTTCCTGTAACCTTATGACGTCTTGGATGGTTGGCATTGACTTGTCAGAAGCAGACATATTTATTTCCGGGTGCGGCGATGACCAGCTGAGTCGCACGTTTCGGCAGCTCCCTGTGAAACGGACTTTTGGGCTCTTGATAGGAGCCCCAACGGCAATTTTGACGGCTAAAAACACTGTGCGGTAAACCAGAAGGGAATCCCCCCTGGATACGGATGGAAAAAGGAGGAGAAAGTGGCCAGATTGCAGTGGATCCTTTAGAACAGCGGCAAGGAAGGCAAGCAAAAACCAAGATGGCGTCGGAAGGTGGCAGTTTAACATGGGGCCCTGAACAACAAGAGTTCTTGAAATGCTGTGTGGAAGAGATCAAAAAGGAAATGAAGAAAGAGCTGTTGGCCCCGAGACTACAGGCGATCGAAGGGCTAAAGGAGGAACAAAAGACCCAGGAGAGGGAGCTTCGGGTCGTGAAGGCAAAGGCAGCCGAGAATGAGGACGACATACAGGGCCTGGTGGTGAAGACGGAGACGCAGGAGGCACATCAGAAACGATGTGTGGAAAGGTTGGAGGCACTGGAAAACAACGCAAGGAGGAACAACCTGAGGATTCTTGGTCTTCCTGAAGGTGTGGAGGGAGCGGACGTCGGGGCATATGTGAGCACGATGCTGCACTCGTTAATGGGAGCGGAGGCCCCGGCGGGTCCGTTGGAGGTGGAGGGAGCATACCGAGTGATGGCGCGAGGGCCGAGAGCAGGAGAAATTCCCAGAGCCATAGTGGTGAGATTCCTCCGTTTTAAGGATAGAGAAATGGTCCTTAGATGGGCGAAGAAAACTCGGAGCAGTAAATGGGAGAACGCGGTGATCCGCGTTTATCAAGACTGGAGTGCGGAGGTGGCGAGAAGGAGGGCGAGCTTTAATCGGGCCAAGGCGGTGCTTCATAAAAAGAAGATAAAATTTGGAATGCTGCAACCGGCAAGACTGTGGGTCACATATCGAGGGAGGCACCACTACTTTGAGACGGCGGATGAAGCGTGGACTTTTATTGTGGAAGAAAAACTGGAATGAGCGGGTTATTAAAAAGAACGTTCGAACAAAGTGGTGGGGCGAATGTGGGGGGCAAAGAGGGGTTTTATGTACTAATCCTGCGATGTGGTAACTTTTCTCTCTCCCACAGGTGGTGATGGGGGAGGAGGGGAGGTGGAGGAGATGGGGCGTTGGCCATTGGGGGCGGGGCCAAGGGAGAAGCGCGGGCTTGGTTCCCGCGCTATGATAATCATGGCGGGAAGAGAGAAGCAGGAAGGAGGGGGCGTCGCACGGTGCGAGCCGAGGTCACGGGGGGAAGCCGAGGTCAGCCAGAGTTTGCTGACTTCTGGGAGCAACATGGGGGGAGTAATTACGCTAGCGGGGGATCTAGCGGGGGGGGTGGGAGGGGGGAATTACTGGGTTGCTGCTGCTGGGGACAGGGGGGAGCTGGTATGGGAGAGGATGGACGGGGGGGCACCGCCTGGGGGAGATACAGCTGCGTGGGAACCGGGTGAGGAGCTGGAAAAAGGTGATGGCTAATCGACAAGGGGGGGGGGGGTAGGAAGCCCCCCAACTCGGCTGATCACGTGGAACGTGAGAGGGCTGAACGGGCCGATAAAGAGGGCACGGGTACTCGCACACCTTAAGAAACTTAAGGCAGATGTGGTTATGTTACAGGAAACGCACCTGAAACTGATAGACCAGGTTAGGCTACGCAAAGGATGGGTGGGGCAGATGTTCCATTCGGGGCTAGATGCGAAAAACAGGGGGGTGGCTATATTAGTGGGGAAGCGGGTAATGTTCGAGGCAAAGACTATAGTGGCGGATAACGGGGGCAGATACGTGATGGTGAGTGGCAAACTACAGGGGGAGACGGTGGTTTTGGTAAACGTATATGCCCCGAACTGGGATGATGCCAATTTTATGAGGCGGATGCTAGGACGCATTCCGGACCTAGAGATGGGAAAGCTGATAATGGGGGGAGATTTTAATACGGTGTTGGAACCAGGGCTGGATAGGTCGAAGTCCAGGACTGGAAGGAGGCCGGCAGCAGCCAAGGTACTTAAAGATTTTATGGAGCAGATGGGAGGTGTAGACCCGTGGAGATTTAGCAGACCTAGGAGTAAGGAGTTCTCGTTTTTCTCCTATGTCCATAAAGTCTACTCGCGAATAGACTTTTTTGTGCTGGGTAGGGCATTGATCCCGAAGGTGAGGGGAACGGAGTATACGGCTATAGCCATTTCGGATCATGCTCCACACTGGGTGGACTTGGAGATAGGGGAGGAAACAGGAGGGCGCCTACCCTGGAGAATGGACATGGGACTAATGGCAGATGAGGGGGTGTGTCTAAGGGTGAGGGGGTGCATTGAAAAGTACTTGGAACTCAATGATAATGGGGAGGTCCAGGTGGGAGTGGTCTGGGAGGCGCTGAAGGCGGTGGTTAGAGGGGAGCTGATATCAATAAGGGCACATAAAGGGAAGCAGGAGAGTAAGGAACGGGAGCGGCTGCTGCAAGAACTTTTGAGGGTGGACAGACAATATGCGGAAGCACCGGAGGAGGGACTGTACAGGGAAAGGCAAAGGCTACATGTAGAATTTGACTTGCTGACTACAGGCACTGCAGAGGCACAATGGAGGAAGGCACAGGGTGTACAGTACGAATATGGGGAGAAGGCGAGCAGGTTGCTGGCACACCAATTGAGGAAAAGGGGAGCAGCGAGGGAAATAGGGGGAGTGAGGGATGAGGAAGGAGAGATGGAGCGGGGAGCGGAGAGAGTGAATGGAGTGTTCCAAGACATTTTATAAAAAATTATATGAAGCTCAACCCCCGGATGGGAGGGAGAGAATGATGGGCTTCTTGGATCGGCTGAAATTCCCAAGGTGGAAGAGCAGGAAAGGGTGGGACTGGGAGCACAGATCGAGGTAGAAGAAGTGGTGAAAGGAATTAGGAGCATGCAGGCGGGAAAGGCCCCGGGACCGGATGGATTCCCAGTCGAATTCTATAGAAAATATGTGGACTTGCTCGCCCCGGTACTGACGAGGACCTTTAATGAGGCAAAGGAAAGGGGACAACTGCCCCCGACTATGTCTGAAGCAACGATATCGCTTCTCTTAAAGAAGGAAAAGGACCAGCTACAATGCGGGTCCTATAGACCTATTTCCCTCCTAAATGTAGATGCCAAGGTCCTGGCCAAGGTAATGGCAATGAGAATAGAGGAATGTGTCCCGGGGGTGGTCCACGAGGACCAAACTGGGTTTGTGAAGGGGAGACAGCTGAACACGAATATACGGAGGTTGTTAGGGGTAATGATGATGGCCCCACCAGAGGGAGAAACGGAGATAGTAGTGGCGATGGATGCCGAGAAAGCATTTGATAGAGTGGAGTGGGATTATTTGTGGGAGGTGTTGAGGAGATTTGGTTTTGGAGAGTGGTATGTTAGATGGGTGCAGCTGTTGTATAGGGCCCCAGTGGCGAGCATGGTCACGAATGGACGGGGATCTGCATATTTCCGGCTCCATAGAGGGACAAGGCAGGGATGCCCTCTGTCCCCATTATTGTTTGCACTGGCGATTGAGCCCCTGGTGATAGCGTTGAGGGGTTCCAAGAAGTGGAGGGGAGTACTTAGGGGAGGAGAAGAACACCGGGTATCTTTGTATGCGGACGATTTGCTACTATACGTGGCGGACCCGGCGGAGGGGATGCCAGAAATAATGCGGATACTTGGGGAGTTTGGGGATTTTTCAGGGTATAAATTGAACATGGGGAAAAGTGAGTTGTTTGTGGTGCATCCAGGGGAGCAGAGTAGAGAAATAGAGGACCTACCGTTGAGGAAGGTAACAAGGGACTTTCGTTACCTGGGGATCCAGATAGCTAAGAATTGGGGCACATTGCATAGGTTAAATTTAACGCGGTTGGTGGAACAGATGGAGGAGGATTTCAAGAGATGGGATATGGTATCCCTGTCACTGGCAGGGAGGGTGCAGGCGGTTAAGATGGTGGTCCTCCCGAGATTCCTCTTTGTGTTTCAGTGCCTCCCGGTGGTGATCACGAAGGCTTTTTTTAAAAGGATTGAAAAGAGCATCATGGGTTTTGTGTGGGCCGGGAAGACCCCGAGAGTGAGGAAGGGATTCTTACAGCGTAGCAGGGATAGGGGGGGCTGGCACTACCGAGCCTAAGTGAGTATTATTGGGCCGCTAATATTTCAATGGTGAGGAAGTGGATGGGAGAGGAGGAGGGAGCGGCGTGGAAGAGATTAGAGAGGGCGTCCTGTAGGGGGACTAGCCTACAGGCTATGGTGATAGCCCCATTACCGTTCTCACCGAGGAACTACACCACAAGCCCGGTGGTGGTGGCTACACTGAAGATTTGGGGACAGTGGAGACGGCATAGGGGAAAGACTGGAGCCTTGGGGGGGGTCCCCGATAAGAAACAATCATAGGTTTGCCCCGGGGGGAATGGATGGGGGATATGGAATGTGGCAAAGAGCAGGAATAACGCAACTGATAGATCTGTTTGTGGATGGGAAGTTCGCGAGTCTGGGAGCGCTGACCGAGAAATATAGGTTGCCCCAAGGGAATGCATTCAGGTATATGCAACTGAGGGCTTTTGCGAGGCAACAGGTGAGGGAATTCCCGCAGCTCCCGACACAAGAGGTGCAGGACAGAGTGATCTCAAAGACATGGGTGGGGGATGGTAAGGTGTCAGATATATATAGGGAAATGAGGGACGAAGGGGAGACTATGGTAGATGAACTAAAAGGGAAATGGGAAGAAGAGCTGGGGGAGGAGATCGAGGAGGGGCTGTGGGCAGATGCCCTAAGCAGGTTAAACTCGTCGTCCTCGTGTGCCAGGCTAAGCCTGATTCAGTTTAAGGTATTACACAGGGCACATATGACTGGAGCACGGCTCAGTAAATTTTTTGGGGTGGAGGATAGGTGTGCGAGGTGCTCGAGAAGCCCAGCGAATCATACCCATATGTTTTGGTCATGCCCGGCACTACAGGGGTTTTGGATGGGGGTGACAAAGGTGCTTTCAAAAGTAGTAGGAGTCCGGGTCGAACCAAGCTGGGGGTTGGCTATATTTGGGGTTGCACAAGAGCCGGGAGTGCAGGAGGCGAGAGAGGCCGATGTTTTGGCCTTTGCGTCCCTAGTAGCCTGGCGCAGGATATTGCTAATGTGGAAAGAAGCCAAGCCCCCGGGGGTGGAGACCTGGATAAATGACATGGCGGGGTTTATAAAGCTAGAGCGGATTAAGTTCGTCCTGAGGGGGTCGGCTCAAGGGTTCACCAGGCGGTGGCAACCGTTCGTCGAATACCTCGCAGAAAGATAGACGGAATGGGAAAAAGAAGGCAGCAGCAGCAGCCCAGGATCGGGGGGGGGGGGGGGGGGGGAGTGGGGGGGGGGGGAGGAGGAACCAGAAGGACTCTCAGGGTTGTTAATATATACTGTATAGTATGTATAGGTCGTTGCTACAGATAATTATATATTGGACTGTTAAATTATATTTTTGGAGAGTGTTACTTGTGACAAGGCAGTTGCCAATTAGGGCTAGTTTTCATTTTTGTTATTTATTATTTATTCATTTTTTGTTTATAAAATAGGTCATTGTTATTTGTGTTGTTATAATATTGTGCAAAGGATGCACAATGTACTGTGTTGGTTGACCAAAAATTTTCAATAAAATATTTAACAAAAAAAAAGAAGCAGACATATTTATAGTATATCGTTTAGTCTGACTTAACATTTTAGGCACCATCTCTTGCTGAATTTGCGCGGCTGTCCGCGCTGCACAATCTGCTTGTTCATTACCAACGTCAACTGGGGTCTTACCATTTGTGTGGGCAGCGCATTTAATGACGAAAATCTGCACGGGCAGAAGGAGGGCCTGCAGTAAGTCATTAACTAAACCCCGGTGGGATATTTGACCACACATAATCATGTCAGGTTGTTCTGACGAAATATCACTCAAATCGTCCCTTATTGTGGTAGTTTCCTGAATCAAGGCTAAACAGTCGTGGCCAGGTGCGTCTTCATGGACAGGGGGACCACTAAGAAAACAGGCTGGATTGATAGTGGTACAGTGTTTAAATGTCAGATGTGGATTGTTCAAAAGGTATATCTCATACCTATTCTGACGAGCTGCGGTAAGATGCTGAGTCTGCAGTTGCCTCAGTAGTGCGATGACCGAGTGGAAGCTATACACCGTAATATCCTGTTGGAGAGTGAGAGCATGTAACGGCTATGCGATGGCATTGATTGAACGTAAATCCTGTACTAATCAGTACTGGTCTGGCTTGGCTGGTTTAGGCACAGCATGTATGGGGGTGTTACATTCTGATTGGCAAGGGACCAAAATACCCTGTTGCAACAGCTCTCGGATTAATTTGTCCATAGACGGTGCTGCAGTCGAGTGTTAATCGTTTCAGGGACCTCAAAATATTTTATGGCAGTGCCGTCTGGCGTGACTTGAAGTGCGTACTCTGTTGGATCTGAATGATCCACTGCCCTCCTTACCATAGGCCCCAAATCCCTGGCATGGTACTGGTCGTGGACCTGACGTGTAATATGAGGGCTTACCGAAGCTGACTGTGGCCATAAATGTGGTCATGATGTGGAGATGCCGGCGTTGGACTGGGGTGAGCACAGTACGAAGTCTTACAACACCAGGTTAAAGTCCAACAGGTTTGTTTCGATGTCACTAGCTTTCGGAGCGCTGCTCCTTCCTCAGGTGAATGAAGAGGTATGCTCCAGAAACACATATATAGACAGATTCAAAGATGCCAAACAATGCTTGGAATGCGACCATTAGCAGGTGATTAAATCTTTACAGATCCAGAGATGGGGTAACCCCAGGTTAAAGAGGTGTGAATTGTGTCAAGCCAGGACAGTTGGTAGGATTTCGCAGGCCAGATGGTGGGGGATGAATGTAATGCGACATGAATCCCAGGTCCCGGTTGAGGCCGCACTCGTGTGCGGAACTTGGCGATAAGTTTCTGCTCGGCGATTCTGCGTTGTTGCGCGTCCTGAAGGCCGCCTTGGAGAACGCTTACCCGGAGATCAGAGGCTGAATGCCCTTGACTGCTGAAGTGTTCCCCGACTGGAAGGGAACATTCCTGCCTGGTGATTGTTGCACGATGTCCATTCATTCGTTGTCGCAGCGTCTGCATGCGTCTTGTGCGCGCAACCTCAAACAAACCATTGTTTGCAGCAAACTACCCAGTCTTCAGAACAGTGACCACAACACCACACAACCCTGCCATGGCAATCTCTGCAAGACGTGCCAGATCATCGACATGGATACCACTATTACACGTGAGAACACCACCCACCAGGTACGCGGTACATACTCGTGCGACTCGGCCAACGTTGTCTACCTCATACGCTGCAGGAAAGGATGTCCCTAAGCGTGGTACATTGGCGAGACCATGCAGACGCTGCGACAACGAATGAATGGACATCGCACAACAATCACCAGGCAGGAATGTTCCCTTCCAGTCGGGGAACACTTCAGCAGTCAAGGGCATTCAGCCTCTGATCTCCGGGTAAGCGTTCTCCAAGGCGGCCTTCAGGACGCGCGACAACGCAGAATCGCCGAGCAGAAACTTATAGCCAAGTTCCGCACACATGAGTGCGGCCTCAACCTGGACCTGAGATTCATGTCGCATTACATTCATCCCCCACCATCTGGCCTGCGAAATCCTACCAACTGTCCTGGCTTGACACAATTCACACCTCCTTAACCTGGGGTTACCCCATCTCTGGATCTGTAAAGATTTAATCACCTGCTAATGGTCGCATTCCAAGCATTGTTTGGCATCTTTGAATCTGTCTATATATGTGTTTCTGGAGCATACCTCTTCATTCACCTGAGGAAGAAGCAGCGCTCCGAAAGCTAGTGACATTGAAACAAACCTGTTGGACTTTAACCTGGTGTTGTAAGACTTCGTACCATAAATGTGGTGGTATTGTAACAAAATCTGCTGTACCTTCTTTTCCTGTGACTGTGGCTGTAACTTTGACTGGCCATTCGATCCCAATTAATGGCCGGTATTTGTCCTCCAACTCCCTGTTTTGTCCGGTTCTGTCATAGGCCAGGGTAACGTGATGCAGTGAATGTTCAATGTCTAACGTCCACCACTGGGGGTGATAGAAATATAGCACTGTTGTCTCATCCTCCATGATTGGACCGTTACCCCTTCGTCTCCGTACTCTAGCTGTAGCTGGAAGATACACAGTAAATCTCGGGCCAACAAATTACAGTCCAATCCAGTAGTCACTACAAACTGATGATCTGCAGACTTATTCTCGTAAGTGACTGTCACAGGTTCAGAAATAGGATACTCACACACTTGTCCTTGGAACCCCGACAAATGCTGGGTATGGTCAGATAGTGGTAGGCGAAGTTCTGATTGCAGAGAAGACATGGCTGCTCCAGTGTCGATTACAAATGGGTGATGTTCATCTCCTATCTGCAGAGAGATAATAGGTTCCCTGTCCGATTGGAGAGTCCTTATGACTAAATTAGCTAGTCAATCCTGTGTTGGGAAAGGGTTTGCCTAGGAGAAGTCAGTGTATCTCGTCTGTCCTCCCCTTGGTGAGTACCCCCTCCTTCTGCTGCCTGTCTTTTAAAGGGGCATTCCTGTTGCCAGTGATCTGCACGGCCGCAATTAAAACATGCATTGCTCCCTCTATATCTGCCCCGTCCTCTTCTCCCAGTAGACCAATGGCCCCTCAGAGGGGGCGGCGGTTGTAAAGCTGTTGGTGCATACGGTGGGCCATAAAAAGGAGCTGAGGGTCCCTTTGGGTGGGTTTGATATCCTCCCCCTCGCTGATCCACTCACCCAAAGTCACAATATTGGGGCTCCAGCTGGTAAGCTACCGTTTCTGCCGCTTGTTGGGGTCGCAGATCATCCTTTTTCATTACATACTCAGTCGTAATCTTTGTAACTGAGCCTCCTTCCTGGCCTACACCCTCCTTCCAATAAAATCTGACTGCCCTTGCCATCTGGGAAAGGTCGTTCTCTGTCCAATTCATGTTATTACATTTCACAGCAGTAGCCACGGAAGGTGGTAGGCAATGCATTAACATAGCACAATATTGAGGAGAATTCTGACCATTTTGATATGGCAAGTCGCCTGACTGCCCACGGTAGATTTCATTAAAACGTTCCAGAAATTCCTCTGGCTCTTCAATCTCCTTAGGTTTTAGGTCTAAGATAGCAGAAATATTTATGGGCTTTTGAAATGTGCTATTCAACGCATTCAGGATTTGTGTCCCTCTATCGTAGTCTAACGCATGGGCTTGCTGAAGTGCGGCGTGGCTAGCATAATTCAGGTGATTGGTATCTTCCTAATCGGCAACTGTCTCCGAGTCTCACCAGGGGGCACTCTAGCTATTTCCTCTGGTTCTTCCAAGACTTCGACGTCCCTCCCTGTCACTAGAGGGAGTTCTTTCTCTTTCAATCCTGGCATCTCCCTTTGTCTCGAAATTTGCGGTTTCCCCTTGGTCTGAAGGGATTTAGGTGGTATGCTTAATTGTTTCTGGTTAGGATCAAGCCCTTCTGCGCTGTCCGAGATCGGGTCCTAGAGCTAACTGGGCTTGCGGAACAGAGCTCCTCTTCCCCTACTGATCGTGAAGATGGTAAATCGGGACCCACGCTATCAACCAAAAGGGCTGGAGTTACTGGCATGATTGGAATCTGGGGAGCAGTGACTGGATATAAATTATTATACTCTGGTGGTTCTGGAATTAGTGCAGACAATGCTACAGGTGCAGTCGGAACTTTTACTGACATTTTTAAATCATCGAATTGATCATTTCCTGTCAATTCAAGGCCAGCCATTGAACTATGAAGCCCATCTTTTGTTTGACCCGAGCCTTTCCTGTCTTTACTTGCGTTTTTTTTTTTTTGAATGCACATTCCTTTTTCAAGACCTGTAATGTTTTTTTTCCCCCTGTTCACTAATTGGAATTCCCATTTTAAGGGCATTGTCCTGCCAACTTGATAACATGATCCTATCTCTTTCCTCTTGACAATATTGTCTCCATAATCTAATTAACTCTTTAGCTTTCATACTTTGGCTCTTTCTTTTTTTTAATTATATACATATTTTTTTATTTGCTTATTTATAATCAATGGCAATTTTTTTAATTTTTTTTCCTTGGCAAAACGATTGAAAAGGTTCTAACAGTGTTCTTTTAAAACTTAAAATGTTTGAATTACTGCAACTTGCAAGCTTAGCTCTGATCTCAACTCAGAACTAAATTTACGATTTGCTTAACACAAACTTGTATAACATTTACAACTTAATTAATTATTTATCTTAACAATTTTTCTTTTAACAAGTTTTTCTTACATTCTCAAAAATGTTGGCTGCTATCAATGAGGGAGGTGATGTATACCGGAGCAAAGTCAACTGTCATCTCCAGATTTACACTTTTTAAAATGGTGTCAGTGATCTTCTTTAAGTTTCTATTAATTCACAAATAAAATGAGATAAACATTATTTCAAGTAAGTAAAACTTCAATCAATTGCTTTCGAAAATAATAACTTTTATCAAAGAGGTGGAGAAACCCACTGGTTTCCTTTAATTAATTCAAAACGTAACTTTGCTGGGGTTCACTGACTCAAAGGAAAGGTATCCGATTACACTACAGGCTGCTGCTGTTATCTCAAGGCCTGAGTGAGAAGCACTGTCTGTCGTCTTTAACTTTGGCTGCTGCTGTTAACCCTTTGAGAGATTTCTGCTTCAACCAATATGCAGCATCCAGCTCTATGGATGTTCTTTGTCTTGAAATTTATCCAAGCAATTCCCCACAATCTCAACTAGTCCTCAGAACTGCGCCCTTCGCCATCACAGTCCAAGGGTACAATTTTAGCTTAATCAACTATAGATTTAAAACACTCACACATGGAATTGAATCATCTGTTTTAGATGTCACATCAACCCATAACCTAACCCAAGCCGAATCAGAACTCACACATGGAGTTGGACCATCTTCAAATTTAGATGTCACATCAACCCATAACCTAACCCAAGCTGAATCAGAACTCACACATGGAGTTGAACCATCTTCAAATTTAGATGTCACATCAACCCATAACCTAACCCAAGCCGAATCAGAACTCACACATGGAATTGAACCATCTTCAGATTTAAAAACACTTATTTAATTGAACCCTCATCTTCTGAAGTCACATCAGTCGTTAACAACACAATTAACCCAAAACTGAACTATCAATTATGATATCCCATCAGTTTAATTTGCTAATCCCCAGACTGACCTTTGATTTCGTCGAGACGATCTTTCCGTACCAACCGCGAGTGACCAGACTAATCAGACGATAAGAAGAGGGGAAAAAGCAATGCGCGGTCATTTTCCAGCTATACATTGTGGGCCCCCCTTCTTCCCACCCTCCCTGTTCATAATCAGTCTAATTATGATTTCGCGGTTGGTCAGAACCGTCTTGAGAAATCCCGGGTTTTCGGCACCAAATGACAAAATACAAATTTCTTTACCCGTCAGTCTGGCCTCAATAAAAGTCGAGATGGATTTGCAGGTACAGCATTAGTTATTTTATTTGGCTTGCAAGCTTGATTCATTTCACAGAGGCATAAGACACATCCAGTCTCCTACACCCCGGAAAGCGAATGAACAAAGAGACAAAGGGATCTCTGCAAATCAATTCAAATGGTATCAAGTTTCACATACACGATTCCCATAGGTCATCCTATACCCCTCCTGACCTGGTCATACATTCTGATTGGCTCACTTCCAATCCCTTCCTCTGGCCCCTATTACCCAGCATCCTTTTCTCCTCCTTTGGTGGACACACCTCCTCCTTGCTTTGCCATGCGGTCTGAAATCCTTTGTCTGTGAACTCATCAGAATGAGACTGGCCTATCTCTACATTACAGTAACTAATATCTCTAAAGTAACTATTTTATATCACATTCGTCAAAAGCACTTCAACCCACTTCCCCCGGCCTAGTCCTGTAACCCCGTGCATTAATCATGGCCAATCCACCTAACCTGCGCATCTTTGGACAATAAGGGGCAATTTAGCATGGCCAATCCACCTACTTGAGGTACATGTAAATCGCAGGGTTACAGGCAAGAGAACATGAGTGAAGACTATAAGCACAACTACTCCTTCAAACACAAAAGCAAACTACTGCAGCTGCTGGGAATCTGAAGAAAAAGCAAAAAATGCTGGAAAAGCTCAGCAGATCAGGCAGCACCATTGGAGAGAGTTACAGATTTATCATTTCAGGTCGAAAATGCTGTGAACATCGTTTAGACGATGGACAAAAAGCCATGGGATTAAACATGAAATTATACATGAAATAATGGACTTTAAAAAAGACCTGAGTTTTATATTTTAAAATGGACACAAACCCCAAAGATGGTGGAGAATGTACAGTCAGCCACTGACAGGAATGGCTGCAGGGTGTTTCTTGAAGGGACAATGGAACCCCTCCCTGAGTTTCCAGACAAGGTACTTCCGCAAGCATCTAAATTATTGACTGATTATCATCTCCAGGAAAGATTTTTTAAAAATAAATTTAGAGTACCCAATTATTTGTTTCCAATTAAGGGGCAATTTAGTGTGGCCAATCCACGTAACCCGCACATCTTTGGGTTGTAGCGGTGAAACCCACGCAGATACAGGGAGAATGTGTAAACTCCACACGGACAGTGACCTGCGGCCGGGATCGAACCCGGGTCCTCAGCGCCTGAGGCAGCAGTGCTAACTTCTGCGCCACCGTACTGCCTCAGCTCCAGGAAAGTCAATGGGGCATAATGACTACTAAAAAAATTACTGCGGGATGCAGGAATTTGAAACATAAATTGAAAATGCTGGAAAATCTCAGCAGGTCTGACAGCATCTGTGGAGAGGGAACTTGGCTAACATTTTGAGTCTGGATGACTCTTCGGAATGACCATCTAATCTCAAAGCACGTGGGTGTAATTGCACAGATGGACTAGTATATTACATAGAACATAGAGTGCAGAAAGAGACCATTCGGCCCATCGAGTCTGCACCGACCCACTTAAGCCCTCACTTCTACCCTATCCCTGTAACCCAATAACCCCTCCTAACCTTTTTTTTGGACACTAAGGGAAATTTAGCATGGTCAATCCACATAACCTGCATGTCTTTGGACTGTGGGAGGAAACCGGAGCAGCCGGAGGAAACCCACGCAGACACGGGGAGAACGTGCAGGCTCCGCACAGACAGTGACCCAGCGGGGAATCAAACCCAGGTCCCTGGTGCTGTGAAGCCACAGTGCTAGCCACTGTGCTACTGTGCTGCCCCAACATGGCAATATACAAAGAAGCGTATTTAAGGAGAGCTGTCCAGGCCTGCCTGCCTGCTTGCTTGCTTGAGTTTGCCCTGCCAGTGTCTGCCTGTCAGTCTGTGTGTGTGCTTTGAGAAAGACAGCTGGAAGTTTTCCACACTGAAGGTGCGTGATACAGTAACAAAAGCAGGAACCCTGCAAAAATAACCACCCTTTTCAGAAATATCTAAAACTCTCTCTCTGACTGTGGAAGCCAACTAGCCAGCAAAAAATGATTGCAGCTGGAAAATATAATTGAAAGCTCTCTACCAAACCACACAACACCTGAATCAAAGAATCAACTATTTGCCAACAGAACTCAGCTATACTGCATTAAGCAATATACTGTGGATTCTGGAATCTGAAACAAGAACAGAGGACGCTGAAAAAACTCAGCAGGTCTGCCAGTATCTATATTACACTCACCTATACTGGAATCAATCTGGAACGGCCGCAATGCTTCATCACCTACACTTCGCAACTCAAGGACCGTTCTATACAGTTCTTTACTTATGTTTACTTTTACTTTTAATCCGTATGAATGCGGATGTATGTGTTTTACAATTTCTCCTTACCTTTTTAGTAGTTAATAAACTTATTCTAAGGGGCAGTACGGTGGGGCAATGGGTTAGCCCTGCAGCCTCACGGCGCCGAGGTCCCAGGTTCGATCCCGGCTCTGGGTCACTGTCCGTGTCGAGTTTGCACATTCTCCCCGTGTTTGCGTGGGTTTCGTGCCCACAACCCAAAAATGGGCAAGGTAGGTGGATTGGACACGCTAAATTGCCCCTTAATTGGAAAAAAATGAATTGAGTACTCTAAATTTTTTTAAATTAAAATAAAGAAATAAATAAAAACAAACTTATTCTATCTTACCTCAAGAAAGCCTGGTTAAACTGGCTCATTTTTAAACATAATTAATGGGTCTGGAAAAGGTATCCAAGGGAAGGTGAACCTTGATAGATAAACCTTTGTTGTTATGTTGCTACCCAATGGGGGGGCTTTGTTGTTATGTTGCTACCCAATGGGGGGGGGGGGGGGGGGTTGGTTGAATAAAGACATGGAGCCAGTTATCTCTCCACACCCGGGTTTGTGACAATTTAACAGTATCACATCCCGACTTTTTAAATATTATGTGGTTTTACAGAGTCTCCATGCTAGGTGGCTGCCTCTATAGCTGAGAGCAATCTGGGGAATGGCCCTGTTGTTCTACATGAAATGCAGGTTCCAATGCACAGTGTCAGCCAAACTGACATGGAGAGTTTTTTGGGGATTCAAGACCATATGTTGTTCCTAGTAAATGTCAAAGCAGATTTGACTTTAAACTTGACTAACTACACGGTTGGCAGAATTCAAACTGACAGCAAGGCATTCAGCCATTTACTCTGCAAGGTTTGCTCCTATGGACTTGCCCTGCAGAAGGGACATAGCAACTTTGGCTGTGACCCAGTCGGTGGGTAATTTTTTTTTTAAAGGCTGAAGAGGGAAACTTACATAATGACTACTCATTAACCAGTACACCCAGTAATTGGTGATTTCTCTCCTAACCACCCTGCCCACCGCAGAGGGCACTGCAGGATCCCCGGGAGCATTTAAAAGGCAACATTTGAATTATTTATATATATAGAACATATAATAATAGATCCCTGGGAACGATTAAGAGGGAAAAAAATTCTATTGAAGGCTTTAGGTAAGAAAACTGAATACCTGGGAGAAATTTCTGAGGCACTAAACCTAAGAGTTCAGATCATGTCAGAAAATTGAGAATTAAATTCAAAAGGATTAGAATGAATTATTTGTATTCTGACATTCATTGTGTAGCCATAGAATACCTACAGTGTGGAACGAGGTCACTCGGCCCATCGAGTCTGCACCGACTCTCTGAAAGAGCGCCCCACCTAGGCCCACTCACCCACCCTATTCCTGCAACCCCTTCTAACCTGCACATCTTTGGACACTGAGGGGCAATTTAACATGTCCAATCCGAAGCCGGCACTCCCAGTGCAGACTTTGGAGGTGTGAGGTTTGGCTGTGGTGGAGAGTGGCTGCTACTGTTGCTGCTCTCTCTCTCTGTCTCTTGTTGGTATTGCTCAGTTTGCTGCCTGTTTCCAGTGCTCGTAGCTGCTGAGCTGCCTGGAGGAAGGAGAGGTGAGGGAAGGAAGGAGAGGTGAGGGAAGGAAGGGGAGAGGAGATAAGGACAACAAGAAGGTGTCATGATATTTATGATATTTATCATGGTGCAATCACACACACACTGATGGACATGCAGTAGGACCAACCAACACACACAACATCGCAGCCAATCACCAGTGAGAGCACATGCACTATACAAACAGGGGACACTACAGTTCCCGCTGATTCTAGCAGCAGCCAGCTCAGAGCAACGAGCTCAGAGCCTGCCACTCAGACATTCACCATGTGCTGAGTGCCTCACCCAGATAGTGATAGGACAGGGTCCACAGATTAGCTGGTAATGCACGTACCCAAGTTAGCAGTGTGCTGTTACAGTTGAGTAGTTAATAAAATTGAATTACATCATCACCAGCCGTGTTGGATCGTTTGTACATCAGAACACCCAACGCGACATGATACCAGAAGTGGACGCAAACCAGCACATGTGAGACCTACCTGCAACGTATCAGCAATCCACCGTCCTGCACCATGGAGAACATCAACCCGCCGCCGCCGCTCCGAATCTCTGGCAATCTCGGGGTCAATTGGAAACTGTTCAAGCAGCGTTTCCAGCTCTTCCTCGAGGCCACAGACAGGGAGAATGCATCGGACACCAGGAAGATTGCCCTTCTTCTCTCCACGGCGGGGCAACACGCCATCCACATCTTTAACTCCCTTACATTTGCGGACGGCGAGGACAAAACCAAATACAAGACGGTGCTCCTGAAGTTCGACAAACACTTCAGCATTGAAGTAAACAAGAGCTTCGAAAGGTACCTGTTCCAGCAGCGCTTGCAGGGTAAGGACAAACCTTTCCAGTCTTATTTAACACACCTCCGTATCCTCATGCAGTCCTGTGGCTATGGAACCACCTCTGACTCCATGATACGCGACCAGATAGTTTTCGGAGTCATGTCGGACACCCTGCACCAGCAGCTCCTTCGGGTCAAGCAACTCACCCTGGCGACTGCCGTCGAGACCTGCGTCCTGCATGAGAACGCCACCAACCGGTACTCACACATCCAGGCGGCCGAAACGGCGCAGCACGGGTCCCACGAGGCGGAGTGGGTCCAAATGATCGAGTACCTCCCGGGCCGTGGCCTGGAGGAGGCTGGCCATTTTGCGCGCTTTCCAAGGCCTCCTGCGCTTGTACGCGCCAAAAGAGGGGACGCTGATGCAGAGGAACGCGATGCGCAGGCGTGCACTACGCAAGACTGCACCACGCATGCGCAGTGGCGCAACGAACGCACTGACGTCACGACGTGCGGCAACTGTGGCTCCGCCCATTTAAAGCGGCATTGTCCTGCCAAAGCGCGACAATGCCTACGCTGTGGCAGGTTGCGCCACTATGCTGCCTGCTGTCGAGCAGCTCAGCCTGCCAACTCGTACACGTTTAACCAGCCTCGCAGAAACGTTCGGGCAATTCAACCCATGTTCACCAAGTCCGATCCCGACATCACACGGACCAGTTACACTGAGGACAGGGAGCGCTTCCGCATTGCTGTCATCAACAAGAACAAGCTGTCCCCGAGTCGAAAGCACCAGCCGCTGTCAGTGCACACCATTGATCAGGACAACGACTGGTGTGCCACCCTGATGGTCAACTGATCCCAGATCAGATTCCGCCTGGACACTGGTGCCTCCGCCAATCTCCTCGCCTGGTCAGCATTCCAGACCCTGAAGGTTAAACCACCTATTCTGCCATCCAACTGTCAACTCGTTGACTATAATGGCAACGTCATCCCCGCCACAGGGTCGTGCCAGCTCGAAGTGACACACAACTCACGTAAAGCCATACTACCATTTGAAATTGTGGGCTCCTCAAAGGACTCTGCTAAGCGTACAGGGATGCAAAATCCTCCACCTCGTTCGGCGTGTCCGATTTGCCAGATGCAGACTTTAGGGTGCAGCTCAACTCAATCCTCACGCACAACCAAGATGTTTTCGAGGGCATGGGCACACTGCCCTACACGTACAAAATCCGGCTTAAGCAGGATGCCACCCCGGTAGTTCACGCAACTCGCAGGGTCCCAGCACCCCTGAAGGACCGCCTCAAGCAGCAGCTGCAGGACCTTCAGGACCAAGGAGTGCTTTCCCGGGTAACGGAGCCGACTCCATGGGTCAGCTCCATGGTGTGCGTCAAGAAGCCCTCCGGCGAGCTCCGGGTCTGTATAGACCCGAAAGACTAAAATCGCAACATAACGAGGGAACACTACACCATACCCAAACATGAGGAGATCACATGCGAGATGGCTCGGGCAAAAATATTCACCAAGCTTGATGCCTCAAAGGGCTTCTGGCAGATTCAATTGGATCAGTCCAGCAGGAAGCTGTGCACTTTCAACACTCCATTTGGCAGATACTGCTACAATAGGATGCCATTTGGCAGCATATCAGCCTCTGAAGTGTTCCAACGCATCATGGAACAGATGATGGAGGGCATCGAAGGGGTGCGCGTCTATGTAGACGACATCATTATTTGGTCCACCACACCGCAGGAGCACATCAGTCGCCTCCAGCGCGTCTTTAAACGGTTACGGGACCAGGGCCTGCATCTTAACCGAGCCAAATGCTCTTTTGGACAAACTGAGCTGAAGTTCCTGGCGGACCACAGAAGTTCCTGGCGGACAAAAATCTCGAATGACGCCAACCAGTCCGGCATTGGGGCGGTCCTCCTGCAACGGGATGACGCCTCATCATGGGCCCCAGTCGCTTATGCGTCACGGGCCATGACCCCCACAGAGCAGCGCTATGCACAGCTTGAAAAGGAGTTCCTAGGCCTGTTGACAAGTTCCACGACTATGTGTATGGCCTTCCCCAGTTCACTGTGGAGACTGACCATCGCCCGCTGGTTGGCATTATTCAAAGGACCTCAATGATATGACCCCTCGCCTCCAGCACATTCTGCTCAAACCCTGGAGGTACGACTTTCAACTTGTCTACACCCCGGTTAAGGACCTCATCATAGCAGACACTCTGTCCAGGGCAGTCAACACGTAGTCCGACCCTGAGGGGTTCGTTTGCCAAGTCGACGCACATGTAGCCTTCACTTCTGCCAATCTGTCGGCCACTCATGCACGCAAGGCCCACATTCGACGTGAGACTGCGGCCGACCCCCTTCTGCAACGTGTGATGTGCCACATGACAGATGGGTGGCTCAAGGGACAATGCCCACAGTTTTACAATGTTTGGGACGACTTGGCAGTCGTTGATGGTGTTGTCCTGAAGCTGGACCGCATCGTGATTCCACGCAGCATGCACCGGCTTGTCTTAGAACAACTGCACAAAGGCCATCTCGGCGTTGAGCAGTGCCGGCGGAGGGCCCGAGAGGCTGTGTACTGGCCGGGAATAAGTGAGGACATTGCTAACACTGTGCTCAATTGCCCCACCTGTCAGCGGTTTCAGCCGGCACAACCCCGTGAGACCCTTCAGCCCCATGAGAGTTGGTCACGTCCCCCTGATCGAAGGTGGGCGTGGACCTGTTCCATGCGCTCGGCAGGGACTACATCATCATCATCGACTACTTTTCCAGCTATCCAGAGGTCATATGCCTGCACGACACCATGTCATCGGCTGTCATCCGGGCCTGCAAAGAGACCTTTGCTCGCCACGGCATTCCACTCACCGTGATGTCAGACAATGGCCCCTGCTTTGCGAGTCAGGAATGGTCTTCCTTCGCCAGCTCATACAACTTCACACACGCGACGTTCAGTCCTCTGCATCCTCAGTCGAATGGCAAAGCAGAAAAGGGCGTCCAAATCGTTAAAAGGCTCCTCTGCAAGGCTGCTGATGCAGGATCTGACTTCTGCCTCGCCTTACTGGCCTATCGCTCGGCCCCACTGTCCACGGGCCTATCGCCAGCCCAGCTGCTTATGAGTCACACCCTCAGGACCACTGTGCCATCCATTCACATCCCAGACCTCGACCATGCTCCGGTACTTCGGCGGATGCAGCAACAGCGTGAGCAACAAAAGACGACACATGATGCTCGGGCGACTGATCTTCCTGCCCTGGCGCCTGGAGATAATGTCCACATACACCTTCTGGAGGGCGGCTGGTCGGCAACCGCTGAGGTTCTCCGACAGATAGCTCCCCGCTCGTTCCTGGTTCGTCTGCCTGATGGCTCCATTCGCCGCCGCAATCGGCATGCCCTTCGTCTGATTCTGTGCTCGCTACGTGATCCTGCACCGGTGCCACGCCCTCCTGTTGTCCCTGCAATGGACTTTGTTGACCTTCTGGACACCCTGCATCCTCCACACTCCACCGTGGCCCGGCCCGTTCCTCAGCCGGTGGATCCTGACCCACCCTTGAGGCGGTCAACCCGAATTCGTCGCCCACCTGAGAGACTTAATTTATGAACCTTTTCATATTGGACTCACTGACTTGTTCTGACATACTGTTTCAGGCTTTTTGCCACACTGTTTAAGATTTTATTAATAACATTGTTAATAACATTGGTTTCGTTCTTGGTGTAACATATTTAGTTTCTGCACCTGGCACCTTCCTGTGTATATAGTATAGCCACATGTACATATTGTTGTAAATATTGCACACTCATTAGATGCACTCACTACATTTCTTTATTTATTATCATGTAGGCACATATTCTTTGCTAAAAGGGGGGATGTCATGATATATAGATCAGCATATCATGGTGCAATCACACACGCACTGATGGACATGCAGTAGGACCAACCAACACACACATAACATCGCAGCCAATCACCAGTGAGAGCACACGTACTATAAAAACAGGGGACACTACAGTTCCCGCTGATTCCAGCAGCAGCCAGCTCAGAGCACCGAGCTCAGAGCCTGCCACTCAGACATTCACCATGTGCTGAGTGCCTCACCCAGATAGTGATAGGACAGGGTCCACAGATTAGCTGGTAATGCACGTACCCAAGTTAGTAGTGTGCTGTTACAGTTAAGTAGTTAATAAAATTGAGTTACACCATCTCCAGGCGTGTTGGATCGTACATCAGAACACCCAACACGACAGAAGGTAACTTCAACAACAAGGTGGGAGTAAACCCTTTGGACTGCTTGTTTACTGGGCCGCTCCCGGGCTGAGGGCCCTGCCTGGCCAGTTCTCCCAACTGATAACTACTGCCTTCAGCATGGACAAAGCCTTCCTTATTCTATCTGGTGTGCTTATTCCGGAACAGGGAGCAAGTGTGGTAGCTGCGCCCCCTCCCGGGCTGAAGACCCCATACACCAGCAGCTTCTTTCTGGAGGGAGGAGATTGGTTCCATTCAGTGGTCATTCCAGGGTGGGAGCATGGACTGTGTTTTTGCTGAGCCCTACTTGGGCCGAAGACCTTGCGAACCAGCACCACTTACCTCGGTGTGGTCGACCTAGGGTGGGAGCACAGACTGAGTTTTTGCTGGGCCCCCTCCTGGACTGAAGATCTGTCTTTACTCCCCAATCCTCCCACCATCCAGCTTCACCGGAGTCTCAGGAGTCCCCCACCTCAGGCATCCTTCAACCTATGGTGCTCTGCTCCCCTGTGGTGCTAACCTCCTCCCACTGTGTCTCTTGCTCACTCTTCCCCTAACACCGCCCCCTCATTGTTTCTCCAGTCAATTCCAACGCAACAAAGCCCACATTGGGTTGGGCGTGGCACTTGCCCTGATGGCCACACCACCTATGCTGGTGGCGGGTTGTCCAGAGCCACCTATGCAGGCGGTCGTGGCCTCTTCCGCCTCCACCACTCCCGCAGCCCCTCC
This sequence comes from Scyliorhinus torazame, assembly GCF_047496885.1. NCBI lineage: Eukaryota > Metazoa > Chordata > Chondrichthyes > Carcharhiniformes > Scyliorhinidae > Scyliorhinus > Scyliorhinus torazame. The sequence continues at coordinate 69,264,368 of NC_092723.1, read as the reverse complement.
ACCTTTCCAGTTGCTGACATGAAAGCTGGACATCAAGTGCCATGTTCACTCCACTGTCACCATAGAGGAATGCATTCACGCAATGGTCGGGGTTGTCGGCAGTTCAGCCATTGTGGCCGCCGCTCGGGATGGTCATGGTGTTCCTGAGGGCCGAGACCCGCAGTGGGCTGGACCTACGTGGTGGTGGGCCCTTTTGAGGCCACCGCCGAGAAGGTTAAATTGTCCAACGTCCCGCCCTACCTCCCTACGGAGCTCCTCCTCCCCACCTCCAACTACTGGGAGAGGTTTGTTCCAAGGTGACGCCGCTCCCTCTCAGCTTGAAGGACGCCCGGAGGAGGACAGCTGCTAGGTGGGGGGCATGGGAGATGATTTTTAGTCCATCTGCAGCCAGGCGGTGAACTCCCTTGTGCCCGACACCGAGTCGCCCCATATCCCCCGAGGGGAGATACGGGATTTTCTGCGCGGAAACCGCGGTCGCCAAAACAGAGTGCAGCTAGCCCTCGACCGGTGGTCGGAATTGGTGCTGCACATCCGGTCTTCCCGCACCTACGTTAAAGAGGCGTGAGTGCAGGCGCAACTGGGCAGAGCTGGCTCAAATCTTTCTTCGCCGGATTCCTGAGGCTGCAGAGGTGCCTGCGCGCCTCTGCTCCCTCCGAGCACTGAAAATGAGACGGTGAAGGTAGCACTTTACTACTGACATGGAGGTGACCATAGCCAGCCTCAACATTAACGGCAGTAGGGACGCGCTTCCACATGTTCCAGAAGGTCTCGGTTCTCCGGGACGGGAAGTACGCGGCGCGCTTCCTGCAAGAAACCCACACCGCTCTGGGAGACAAAATCACGTGGCTCCTGGAGTGGTGAGGGGGGGGGTGGTCCCGGGACACACAATCAACAACAACATCCATCTGATCCGGGACCTGGTCCATCATTCCCAGAGCGCTGATCTGTCGAGTACCTACCTGTCCCTTGATCAGGAGTAGGCTTTCGACAGAGTGGAACACGAATATTTATTCGGGACTCGGCAAGCATTCGGGTTTGGGACGCATTTTGTCGCCTGGATCTGACTTCTGTACACTGCCACAGAGTGTCTCAGTAAGTTTAACAGGTCCCTGAGGGTGCACCTTCGCTTTGGGGGAGGAATGTGTCAGGGTTGCCTCTTGTCTTACCAACTTTATTCTATTTGGGGCAGCACGGCAGCCTTGTGGATAGCACAATTGCTTCACAGCTCCAGGGTCCCAGGTTCGATTCCAGCTTGGGTCACTGTCTGTGCGGAGTCTGCACATCCTCCCCGTGTGTGCGTGGGTTTCCTCCGGGTGCTCCGGTTTCCTCCCACAGTCCAAAGATGTGCAGGTTAGGTGGATTGGCCATGATAAATTGCCCTTAGTGTCCAAAATTGCCCTTAGCGTTGGATGGGGTTACTGGGTTATGGGGATAGGGTGGCGGTGTTGACCTTGGGTAGGGTGCTCTTTCCAAGAGCCGGTGCAGACTCGATGGGCCGAATGGCCTCCTTCTGCACTGTAAATTCTATGATCATCTATGATGATTTGCATGGAGCCTTTCCTGCAACTCCTGTGGGGGAGGTTTTTGGGACTGCTTGGGGTGGTCCTTTCGGCTTACGCTGATGATGTGCTCCTCATGTTTACCGACCCTGCTGACCTGTGGAGAATGCGAGAGTCCCAGGCTGTGTACTCCGCCGCATTCTCTGCTAGGATCAACTGGCCCAAGTGTTCCGGACTCCTGGTCGGTCTGTGGCAGATGGACCCCCTCCCAGAACAGCTTAGTCCTTTCACCGGGCACAGTGCCATCCTCCTCTACTTGGGAGTCCATCTAGCACAGGGCTAAATCGCTGGCTTTGAAAGCAGACCAAGGCAGGCCAGCAGCACGGTTCAATTCCCGTAACAGCCTCCCTGAACAGGCGCTGGAATGTGGCGACTAGGGGCTTTTCACAGTAACTTCATTTGAAGCCTACTTGTGACAATAAGCCATTTCATTTCATTTTTCATTTCATTTCATCTTTGCCCGGCTGAGGAATCCTGGCCGGCTAACTGGCAGGAGCTGGAGACCAAGATCACCCATCGCTTTGAGACGCTGCACAGGACTGCTCCGAGTGCTGTCTCACAGGGGTTGAGTTCTCGTCATAAACCAGCTGATAGCCTCCATGTTGTGGTACCAGCTGGCCACTTTGACCCCTCCTCCTGACTTTGTCACAAAGATCCCGAGAATGATTGCAGAGTTCTTCTGGGACAAGAGTCTGCACTGGGTCTTCCGCTTAGGGAGGGCGGCCAGGCGCTGGTGTGTCTTCACACTCAGGTGGCGACCATCCGCCTTCAAACTCTACAGTGATACCTTTACGTTGAGCCCCCTCCACGATGGTGTGCCCTGGTGACGCATTTCTTCCGCCAGGTGCACGGCCTGAATTATGACGTGCAGCTCCTGTTCATAGATCTGCAGGGTCTTCGTTACCCTCTGCAGGCGCTGCCCGTCTTTTACCAGGACCTGTTCAAAGTCTGGAACATGGTCGCCTCGCGCCGCAGCTCTCCCCCATCAGAAGTGGCTGTCGTCAGGGAGCCGCTGCTCAGGAATCCGCACCTCCACCAATACCATTTTGAGTGGTTGGCGGAGGAGCGAGCTGCGGCTGCCGGGGTGACCAGAATCGGGGACGTGCTGGATGGCGGAGGAGTGGGCTGGATGACATCCCACCAGTTAACACAACGCGCAGTGGTGGAAGTCCAGCTCACGGCCAATGCTATTCGAGACCTCAAAACGGCCGCGCACGGACCTGACTCACGGTTTGGAGGACACGCAGGCGTTCGGTGGTATCCCGTCTACGTGAACCCCCGCCCCACAATCCTAGCCGCCTCCCAGAAATGCCCTCCGTGTCTTTTCGCACTGCGCGGTAGGGTTTCCTGTATGGGCTGCTGCTGCACCTCCTTATCCTCGCCCGTCGTCCAGACATGCCATGGCATTGCTTGTTGCTGTCCGGCGGCGGAGGTCCCCACTGGAGGTCCCTCTATGGAGGAGTTCTCCCCCTCAGCCGTACAATCACCGATTGTACCGGTTCATGGACTCCCAAGAAGCCTGCCAGTTTTGTGGCCTTGCGGAGTCCGTGGACGATGTCTATGTTATGTGTTATAGGCTGCACTTCCTTTTTAGTTTTCTGACCAATCTTTTGCTGGAGGTTTGTTTGCACTTCAGCCCCACGCCCCTGATCTGCGGGCACCCGGTGCGGAGAGGGGCAGGGAAAGCGGAGGACCACTTTGTGAATCTGCTCATGGGCCTGGCGAAGCGTGCCATTTATAGGTTCAGGCAGCGGGCGACCAAGGGAGACATCCGGCCAGACTGTCTGCATTTCTTCCGCGGCTACATTCACGGCCGGGTGTCCCTGGAAAGGGAGCATGTGGTGTCCACAGGCACCACTGAGCACAGTAAGAAGTCTTACAACACCAGGTTAAAGTCCAACAGGTTTGTTTCGATATCACTAGCTTTCAGAGCGCTGCTCCTTCCTCAGGTTAATGAAGAGGTCTGTTCCAGAAACATATATATAGACAAATTCAAAGATGCCAGACAATGCTTGGAATGCGAGCATTAGCAGGTGATCAAATCTTTACAGATCCAGAGATGGGGTAACCCCAGGTTAAAGAGGTGTGAATTATGTCAAGCCAGGACAGTTGGTAGGATTTTGCAGGCCAGATGGTGGGGGATGAATGTAATGCAACATGAATCCCAGGTCCCGGTTGAGGCCGCACTCATGTGTGCGGAACTTGGCTATAAGTTTCTGCTCGGCGATTCTGCGTTGCCGCGTGTCCTGAAGGCCGCCTTGGAGAACGCTTACCCGGAGATCAGAGGCTGAATGCCCTTGACTGCTGAAGTGTTCCCCGACTGGAAGGGAACATTCCTGCCTGGTGATTGTCACGCGATGTCCGTTCATTCGTTGTCGCAGCGTCTGCATGGTCTCGCCAATGTACCACGCTTCGGGACATCCTTTCCTGCAGCGTAGGAGGTAGACAACGTTGGCCGAGTCGCACGAGTATGTACCGCGTACCTGGTGGGTGGTGTTCTCACGTGTAATGGTGGTATCCATGTAAATGATCTGGCACGTCTTGCAGAGATTGCCATGGCAGGGTTGTGTGGTGTCGTGGTCACTGTTCTGAAGGCTGGGTAGTTTGCTGCAAACAATGGTTTGTTTGAGGTTGCGTGGCTGTTTGAAGGCAAGTAGCGGGGGGGTGGGGATGACCTTGGCAAGATGTTCATCTTCATCGATGATGTGTTGAAGGCTGTGAATGCGTGTAACTGTCTGTAGTGTTCCTGGTTGTTGAGTTGTCGGTATACTTCTTTGCAGTAGTCCGTTCTGTTCAGTATGACAGTGGCCCCTCCTTTGTCTGCTGGTTTGATGACGATGCTGCGGTTGGTCTCGAGAGCGTGGATGGCATTGCGTTGTGCTTGGGTGTCGTTCGGGGCTGTCTTGTGAATGCGACTGATGAATCTGGCATTGACATGACTCATGACGGCTTGAGCATACATGTCAAGTCTAGGTCAGCGGCCTTCCGGAGGGGTCCAATTAAAAATCAGTTGCTTCAGAGATAGTGTTGTTCTATATTTGTTGGGGGGGGGGGGGGGATCATAGCTGTGATTGCGGATGTTTAATGCTAATTAACCACAAACCCACAAGTGGCAGCTTAAAAAAAACTGGTGAATTAATATGATGTGGAGTGCTCCAATTATTGATGTAATGAAATGAATGAAAATGAAAATCGCTTATTGTCACAAGTAGGCTTCAAATGAAGTTACTGTGAAAAGCCCCTAGTCACCACATTCCGGCACCTGTTCGGGGAGGCTCGTTTGGAAGTGAACCGTACTGCTGGCCTGCCTTGGTCTGCTTTCAAAGCCAGTGATTTAGCACTGTGTTAAATGGACATTCCCGTTCTGTGCGCTCTTCGCGCAAGTGCAGCACCTTTTCCAAGATGGCTGCAATTCAAAACTGCCGTTCGTTGCTGCAAGCCTACCTCGTGGTGAGTTTTGGCGCCTCTTTTACCTTTTCTTCTTGTATGTTCCTGGCAGAATTCTTGGAATCTGTCCAGGACTGCCTGGAAGTCGCTCTTGTTTTGCCCCTTTGAGTATTTGAAGGTATGGAAGATTTCAGCTGCTTCTGGACCTGCGATGGTAAGTAAAAGATTTATTTTCTCTGCATCCGCCACGCCATCTAGGTCGGACGCTACCAGGTAGATCTCGAATCTCTGCCTGAACCAACGCTGAGATTGCCTTGGTATCTGAGCCGCTGTGGAACCGGAATCTCGAACATCATCTTGCCTGGCTGCTGTTGCTGGTTGTGGTTGTGACAGTTTGCTGAGTTGTAATTATATGGATTAAAACAGTTCACTCCTGGAACCAAGTTTTGTTATGCTTTTGACGTAGCATAAGCTGTTTCCGTGATGTGCACTCTGACAAAGAAAGGTTCAGACTTGGAGATAGCTTTAACACATTTATTAAATTATTAACAATTCTCCTACTTGGATTCGACTCTACTGTTAATCCTGATATTGCTACTCAGACTGACTAACCAGTCTACTACAATCCACGTGGTGGGAGTGATGTTCAATCAACCCTGTGTCTGTACTCACCGAGTGTCTCCAGTAGAAAGAAACTGAGCATGTGTGATGTGTCCTTTTATATGGGTTGGTGCAATGCCCCCCTGTGGCAGTGTCACCTCTGTGTATCTTGAATGCCCATTGGGCATGACCCATCTTACTGACCTATTGGTTGACGGTCTGTGTGTCATGTCTCTGGTGCTCCCTCTAGTGTCTAGCTAGGTGTAGTGCATGTACATTAACCCTTTGTGTATTTAGTGATGTATATCACCACACCAATTAGTATTCCTTTAGAAAAATGTGAACCTGGCAGAAGAGCTTCTGTGGGGAGACGAGGATGTGAGTAGCCTTCTTTGCTCACAGGCAAAGAGCCCGGGGATGCTGGGCTTGCCACCACAGTGCTCGGGTGAGGGGATCCTCAGCTGGGGGTGGCGGATCTTTTGTAGGGGTGGACCGCCAGAGAAGGGTGGCCCATAACTTTGGTGAAGGTCCTCGCTGACTTCCAAGGATAATCATTCGTCAAACTAGTCCCATTTCACACCAGGGCCATGTTCGAGGTCAGTTCATGAAGCGTCACCTTGATCACCTTCGTGCCCGGCAGTCTTCCCCTCCGGAGGCTCCTCAGGGGACCTCTACCCCTGGTCCTACCGGTTACTCTGGTTCTACAGTCTGTGCATCCGACTACATTGCCGTAAATGTCTGATGTTTGGTCGTCTGATCCCGATATGGAGACACAGACCTCTGGGGTCTCGGACCCGGAATTCGTCGTTCGGCCGCCTTGGGGGGCGGGAAGAGCTTCTCTGCCCAGACGTTCCAGTCACAAGCATCATTCTCCGGCTCGGTATACTCCAGCTGATCCTGTCCCACGCCAGGAAATGATGTGCCGAAGACAAAGTATCTGCGTCACCCACAGCCCGCCAGGCCTGCGCTGAGTTCTTCTGTTCCTTCCTCGTTGTCAATGTTTTTAACTCCTTCTTCTTCGCCTGCTCTTCGTCCTCATCATTCCCTATGGGGATATTCAGATTTGGGGGGTGGGGGAGGACTGTAATAACCGGTCAGCTGGAGGTCCGCGTTGCCTCTTTCAAGGAGGCCTGAAGTCCATATTAGCTCGCCTCACCTCACAATATTTACAATCTTACATTCAAATGAGGTTACTGTGAAAAGTCCCTAGTCGCCACATTCCGGCGCCTGTTCAGGGAGGCTGGTGCAGGAATCGAACCGTGCTGCTGGCGTGCCTTGGTCTGCTTTAGAAGCCAGCGATTTAGCCCAGCCTCTGATCTGCTGTGAAATTTATATTCTCTCCCATAAAACCTCATAAAAATGGCCTGTAGCTCCTGCTGCCGCTGCTCTTTCACTGACACTTCCCTGCTCAGTCACTCCCTGCTTTTATATGGGCTATTTATAACTCCATGAGTAAACTGACGTCACCACGAAGGCTTCCAAGCCCATAAACTACACATCACAGAGTCCATTGCGCGCATAGCGCATGCCCCTTTTCAAGTCCCATAATATGAGGTACTTGTTTCGCCTGAAAAAAATAATAGTTTCCGCGTCCAAGGGCGGCGGCTATATTAACATGTAAGCAGGACGGTAGGCTCCGGCTGGAGGTCGCGGGTTGGGTAGTTGTGCGATGTCATATCATGTCCGAGTGGTGGAGGCGGCGGTGGGGTCCTCCCGGCGGGGTTCTGCTCGGGACGGTAAGTTCGGGGTGGCGGAGCCGTTAGCGGGGAGCAGGTAGAGCGCATGCGCACCGCGTCGCCCACAGCCCAAGCCCGGCAGCGGGGCCGGAGAGAGCTGAGGGGTGGATGAGTGAGTGGGGTGGGGGAGATGGGTGGGTGGGTGAGTGAGTGGGGTGGGGGAGGAGGGAGGAGGGGTGGGTGAGTGAGTGGGGTGGGGGAGGAGGGGTGGGTGAGTGAGTGGGGTGGGGGAGGAGGGGGTGGGTGAGTGAGTGGGGTGGGGGAGGAGGGGTGGGTGAGTGAGTGGGGTGGGGGAGGAGGGGTGGGTGAGTGAGTGGGGTGGGGGAGGAGGGGTGGGTGAGTGAGTGGGGTGGGGGAGGAGGGGTGGGTGAGTGAGTGGGGTGGGGGAGGAGGGGTGGGTGAGTGAGTGGGGTGGGGGAGGAGGGGTGGGTGAGTGAGTGGGGTGGGGGAGGAGGGGTGGGTGAGTGAGTGGGGTGGGGAGGAGGGGTGGGTGAGTGAGTGGGGTGGGGGAGGAGGGGTGAGTGAGGGAGTGGGGTGGGGGGAGGGTGGGGGAGTGGGGTGGGGTGGGGGAGTGGGGGGGGAGTGGTGGGGGAGTGGTGGGGGAGTGGGGAGGGGGGGGGGAGTGGTGGGGGAGTGGTGGGGGAGTGGGGAGGGGAGGGGGAGTGGGGGGGGAGGGTGGTGGGGAGGGTGGGGGAGTGGTGGGGGAGTGGGGAGGGAGGGGGGGTAGGGTGGGGGAGTGGTGGGGGAGTGGGGAGGGGAGGGGGGGTGGGGTGGGGAGGAGGGGTGGGGAGGGGGGGTGGGTGGGGGAGTGAGTGGGGTGGGGAGGAGGGGTGGGTGGGGGAGTGAGTGGGGTGGGGAGGAGGGGTGGGTGGGGGAGTGAGTGGGGAGGAGGGGTGGGATGGGGGGAGGGGGGAGGGGGGAGGGGGGAGGGGAGAGGGGGGAGGGGAGTGGGGGGAGGGGGGTGGGGGAGGGGGTGGGGGAGGGGGGAGGGGGGTGGGGAGGGGGGTGGGGGAGGGGGTGGGGGAGGGGGGAGGGGGGTGGGGAGGGGGTGGGGGAGGGAGTGGGGGGAGGGGGAGGGAGTGGGGGGTGGGGAGGAGGGGTGGGTGAGGGGGTGGGTGTGGGAGAGGAGGAGGGGTGAGAGGAGGAGGGGTGGGGGGGTGAGTGGGGGGTGGGGGAGGGAGTGGGGGGTGGGGGAGGGAGTGGGGGGTGGGGGGGAGGGAGGGGGGGTGGGGGGGGGAGTGGGGGGTGGGGGGGGGGGGGGAGTGGGGGGTGGGGGTGGGGGGTGGGGGTGGGGGGGGGGGGGGGAGTGGGGGGGGGGAGTGGGGGGGGGGAGTGGGGGGTGGGGGTGGGGGGGGGGGGAGTGGGGGGGTGGGGGGGGGGTGGGGGAGGGAGTGGGGGGTGGGGGAGGGGGTGGGGGAGGGAGGGTGGGGGGGGTGAGTGAGGGGAGGGGGTGGGGGGGGTGAGGAGGGGTGAAGTGAGGGGGGTGAAGGGGTGAAGTGAGGGGGGTGAAGGGTGAAGTGAGGGGGGTGAAGGGGTGAAGTGAGGGGGGGTGAAGGGGTGAAGTGAGGGGGGTGAAGGGGTGAAGTGAGGGGGGTGAAGGGGTGAAGTGAGGGGGGTGAAGGGGTGAAGTGAGGGGGGTGAAGGGGGTGAAGTGAGGGGGGTGAAGGGGTGAGTGAGGGGGGTGAAGGGGTGAAGTGAGGGGGTGAAGGGGTGAAGTGAGGGGGGTGAAGGGGTGAAGTGAGGGGTGAGGGTGAGTGAGGGGTGAAGTGAGGGGGGTGAAGGGGTGAAGTGAGGGGGGTGAAGGGGGTGAAGTGAGGGGGGTGAAGGGAGTGAGGGGGTGAGGGGTGAAGTGAGGGGGGTGAAGGGGTGAAGTGAGGGGGGTGAAGGGGTGAAGTGAGGGGGGTGGGGGTGAGGTGGGTGGGGGTGAAGTGAGGGGGAGTGAGTGGGAGAAGTGAGGGGGAGTGAGGGGAGAAGTGAGGGGGTGGGAGTGGTGGGGGTGGGGGGAGTGAGGGGGAGTGAGGGGTGAGGTGGGAGTGGGAGTGAAGGGGGTGGGTGGGGGGGAGTGAGTGGGGTGGGGAGTGAGGAGGGTGGGGGGTGGGGGGAGGTGAGGGGGTGGGGGAGGGGTGGGGTGAGTGGGGGTGGGGGGGAGGGAGGAGGGTGGGGTGGGGTGGGGAGTGGGGTGGGGGTGGGAGTGGGGGGAGGGGTGGGGGGGGAGTGGGGGGAGTGAGGTGGGGGGGAGTGGGGGAGGGGTGGGAGTGGGGGTGGGGGGTGGGGGGGGGTGGGGGAGTGGGGGGGAGTGGGGGGAGTGGGGGTGGGGAGGGGTGGGGGAGTGGAGGGTGGGGTGGGAGTGGGGGGTGGGGGGTGGGAGTGGGGGGTGGGTGGGAGTGGGGGGGGGGTGGAGTGGAGTGGGTGGGGGTGGAGTGGGAGTGGGGGTGGGTGGGAGTGGGGGTGGGGGGTGGAGTGGGGGGTGGGGGGGGAGTGGGGGGTGGGTGGTGGGGGGTGGGGGGTGAGTGGGGGGGGGTGGGGGGTGGGGGGGGGTGGAGTGGGGGGGGTGGAGTGGGGGGGGGTGGAGTGGGGGGGGTGGAGTGGGGGGGGTGGAGTGGGGGGGGGGTGGAGTGGGGGGTGAGGGGTGAGGGGTGGGGCGTGGGGGGTGAGGGTGAGTGGGGGGGGTGAGTGGGGGGAGGGAAGGAGGGGGGTGAAGGGGTGAAGTGAGGGGGGTGAAGGGGTGAAGTGAGGGGGTGAAGGGGTGAAGTGAGGGGGGTGAAGGGGTGAAGTGAGGGGGGTGAAGGGGTGAAGTGAGGGGGTGAAGGGGTGAAGTGAGGGGGTGAAGGGGTGAAGTGAGGGGGGTGAAGGGGTGAAGTGAGGGGGGTGAAGGGGTGAAGTGAGGGGGGTGAAGGGGTGAAGTGGAGGGGGTGAAGGGGTGAAGTGAGGGGGGTGAAGGGGTGCAGTGAGGGGGGGAAGGGTGAAGTGAGGGGGTGGAAGGGGGTGAGTGAGGGGGGTGAAGGGGTGAAGTGAGGGGGGTGAAGGGGTGAAGTGAGGGGGGAAGGGGTGAAGTGAGGGGGGTGAAGGGGTGAAGTGAGGGGGTGAAGGGGTGAAGTGAGGGGGGTGAAGGGGTGAAGTGAGGGGGGTGAAGGGGTGAAGTGAGGGGGGTGAAGGGGTGAAGTGAGGGGGGTGAAGGGGTGAAGTGAGGGGGGTGAAGGGGTGAAGTGAGGGGGTGAAGGGGTGAAGTGAGGGGGGTGAAGGGTGAAGTGAGGGGGGTGAAGGGGTGAAGTGAGGGGGGTGAAGGGGTGAAGTGAGGGGGGTGAAGGGGTGAAGTGAGGGGGGTGAAGGGGTGAAGTGAGGGGGGTGAAGGGGTGAGTGAGGGGGGTGAAGTGAGGGGGGTGAAGGGGTGAAGTGAGGGGGGTGAAGGGGTGAAGTGAGGGGGGGTGGGGGAGAAGTGAGGTGGGTGGGGGGGAGAAGTGAGGGGAGTGAGTGGGAGAAGTGAGGGGGAGTGAGTGGGAGAAGTGAGGGGGAGTGAGAGTGGGGTGGGGGGGGTGGGGTGGAGGGGGAGTGAGTGGGAGAAGTGAGGGGGAGTGAGAGTGGGGGTGGGGGGGTGGGGTGGGGGTGGGAGGAGGGGTGGGGTGGGGGGGAGAGTGAGTGGGGTGGGGGAGGGGTGGGAGGAAGGGTGGGGTGGGGTGGGTGGGAGAGTGAGTGGGTGGGGGGGAGGGGGTGGGGGGGGCGTGGGGGGGGGGAGTGAGTGGGGTGGGGTGGGAGGAGGTGGGATGGGGGAGTGGGTGGGGTGGGGGGGGGGTGGGGGGAGTGGGGGGGAGTGGGGGGGAGTGGGGGGTGGGGGGTGGGGGAGTGGAGGGTGGGGGGGGGAGTGGGGGGTGGGGGGGGGGGAGTGGGGGTGGGGGAGTGGGGGGGGGTGGAGTGGGAGTGGGGGGGTGGAGTGGGAGTGGGGGTGGGTGGGAGTGGGGGGTGGGGAGGGAGTGGGGGGTGGGGGAGGGAGTGGGGGGGTGGGTGAGTGGGGGGTGGGGGGGTGAGTGAGGGGAGGGGTGGGGGGTGGGGGGGGTGGAGTGGGGGGGGTGGAGTGGGGGGGGTGGAGTGGGGGGGGTGGAGTGGGGGGGGTGGAGTGGGGGGGGGTGGAGTGGGGGGGGTGGAGTGGGGGGGGGGGTGGAGTGGGGGGGGTGGAGTGGGGGGGGATGGAGTGGGGGGGTGGGAGTGAGAGGGGGTGAAGGAGGGGTGAAGAGAAGTGAGGGGGAGGTGAAGTGAGGGGGTGAAGGGGTGAAGTGAGGGGGGTGAAGGGGTGAAGTGAGGGGGGGTGAAGGGGTGAAAGTGAGGGGGGTGAAGGGGTGAAGTGAGGGGGGTGAAGGGGTGATGAGGGGGGTGAAGGGGTGAGTGAGGGGGGTGAAGGGGTGAAGTGAGGGGGGTGAAGGGGTGAAGTGAGGGGGTGAAGGGGTGAAGTGAGGGGGGTGAAGGGGTGAAGTGAGGGGGGTGAAGGGGTGAAGTGAGGGGGGTGAAGGGGTGAAGTGAGGGGGGTGAAGGGGTGAAGTGAGGGGGGTGAAGGGGGTGAAGTGAGGGGGGTGAAGGGGGTATGGTGAGGGGGGTGACAGGGGTGAAGTGAGGGGGGTGAGGGGTGAAGTGGGGGGGGTGAAGGGGTGAAGTGGTGGGGGGTGAAGGGGTGAAGGTGAGGGGGGGTAGGGGTGTAGTGAGGGGGGTGAAGGGGGTGAAGTGAGGGGGGTGGAAGGGTGAAGTGAGGGGGGGAAGGGTGATAGAGGGTGGGAAGGGGAGTGGGGGTGAAGGGGTGAAGTGAGGGGGGTGAAGGGGTGAAGTGAGGGGGGGTGAAGGGGTGATGTGAGGGGTGAGGAAGGGGGGTGTAGGGTGGGCGGGGGGGGTGAAGGGGGTGAAGGGAGGGGGGTAGGTGGGGGGGGGAGGGGAAGTGAGGTGTAGGGGGAGTGGTGTGGGGAGAAGGTGAGGGGGAGTGAGGTGGGAGTTGGGAGGGGGTGTGTAGTGAGTGAGTGGGAGAAGTGAGGGGGAGTGAGAGTGGGGTGGGGGGGTGGGGTGGGGTGGGGGAGGAGGGGTGGGGTGGGGGGGAGAGTGAGTGGGGTGGGGGAGGGGTGGGAGGAAGGGTGGGGTGGGGTGGGTGGGAGAGTGAGTGGGGTGGGGGGAGGGGGTGGGGGGGGCGTGGGGGGGGGAGTGAGTGGGGTGGGGTGGGAGGAGGGGTGGGATGGGGGAGTGGGTGGGGTGGGGGTGGGGGGGGGTGGGGGTGGGGGCGTGGGGGGGGGAGTGAGTGGGGTGGGGTGGGAGGAGGGGTGGGATGGGGGAGTGGGTGGGGTGGGGGGGGGTGGGGTGGGGGGGGAGTGAGTGGGGTGGGGTGGGGGAGGGGTAGGAGGAGGGGTGGGGTGGGGGAGGGGGTGGGAGGAGGGGTGGAGGTGGGGGAGGGGGTGGGAGGTGGGGAGGAGGGGTGGGGTGGGGGAGGAGGGGTGGGGTGGGGGAGGAGGGGTGGGGTGGGGGGAGGAGGGGTGGGGTGGGGGAGGAGGGGTGGGGTGGGGGAGTGAGTGCGGTGGGGAGGAGGGGGGGTGGGGGGGGGAGGAGGGGGGGAGGAGGGGGGGGTGGGGGGGAGGTGGGGGGGGTGGGGGTGGGGAGGAGGGGTGGGGGTGGGGGGGAGGAGGGGTGGGGGGTGGGGGTGGGGGGAGGAGGGGTGGGGGGGGGAGGAGGAGGGGTGGGGGGGGGGTGGGGGGAGGAGGGGTGGGGGTGGGGGTGGGGGGAGGAGGGGTGGGGGGGGGAGGAGGAGGGGTGGGGGGGGAGGAGGAGGGGTGGGGGGGGAGGAGGAGGAGGGAGGGGTGGGGGGGGGAGGAGGAGGAGGGGTGGGGGGGGAGGAGGAGGAGGGGTGGAGGAGGAGGAGGGGTGGGGGGAGGAGGGGTGGGGGGAGGAGGAGGGGGAGGGGGGGAGGAGGAGGGAGGGGGGGGAGGAGGAGGAGGGGGGGTGGGTGGGGTGGAGTGGGGGGGGGGTGGGTGGAGTGGGGGGGGGGTGGAGTGGGGGGGGGGTGGAGTGGGGGGGGGGTGGAGTGGGGGGGGGGGTGGAGTGGGGGGGGGGTGGAGTGGGGGGGGGGGTGGAGTGGGGGGGGGGGTGGAGTGGGGGGGGGGGTGGAGTGGGGGGGGGTGGAGTGGGGGGGGGGTGGAGTGGGGGGGGGTGGGAGTGGGGGGTGGGGGAGGGAGTGGGGGGTGGGGGAGGGAGTGGGGGGTGGGTGAGTGGGGGGTGGGGGGGGTGAGTGAGGGGAGGGGTGGGGGGTGGAGTGGGGGGGGTGGAGTGGGGGGGGGGTGGAGTGGGGGGGTGGAGTGGGGGGGGGGGTGGAGTGGGGGGGGGGTGGAGTGGGGGGGGGGGGTGGGTGTGGGGGGGGTGGAGTGGTGAAGGAGGGGGGTGAAGTGAGGGGGTGAAGTGGTGAAGTGAGGGGGGTGAAGGGGTGAAGTGAGGGGGGGTGAAGGGGTGAGTGAGGGGGGTGAAGGGGTGAAGTGAGGGGGTGAAGGGGTGAAGTGAGGGGGGTGAAGGGGTGAAGTGAGGGGGGTGAAGGGGTGAAGTGAGGGGGGGTGAAGGGGTGAAGTGAGGGGGGTGAAGGGGTGAAGTGAGGGGGGTGAAGGGGTGAAGTGAGGGGGGTGAAGGGGTGAAGTGAGGGGGGTGAAGGGGTGAAGTGAGGGGGGGTGAGGGGGTGAAGTGAGGGGGGTGATGGGGTGAAGTGAGGGGGGTGAAGGGGTGAAGTGAGGGGGGTGAAGGGGTGAAGTGAGGGGGGTGAAGGGGTGAAGTGGGGGGGGTGAAGGGGTGAGTGAGGGGGGTGTTGGGGTGAGTGGGGGGGTGAGGGGGTGAGTGGGGGGGTGAAGGGGGTGAGTGGGGGGGGTGAAGGGGTGAAGTGTGGGGGGTGAAGGGGGTGAAGGGTGAGGGGGGGTGAAGGGGTGAAGTGTGGGGGGTGAAGGGGTGAAGTGTGGGGGGTGAAGGGGTGAAGTGAGGGGGGTGAAGTGAGGGGGGTGAAGGGGTGAAGTGAGGGGGGTGAAGGGGTGAGTGAGGGGGGTGAAGGGGTGAAGTGAGGGGGGTGAAGGGGTGAAGTGAGGGGGGTGAAGGGGTGAAGTGAGGGGGGTGGGGGGAGAAGTGAGGTGGAGTGAGTGGGAGAAGTGAGGGGGAGTGAGTGGGAGAAGTGAGGGGGAGTGAGAGTGGGGTGGGGGGGGTGGGGTGGAGGGGGAGTGAGTGGGAGAAGTGAGGGGGAGTGAGAGTGGGGTGGGGGGGTGGGGTGGGGTGGGGGAGGAGGGGTGGGGTGGGGGGGAGAGTGAGTGGGGTGGGGGGAGGGGGTGGGGAGGAAGGGTGGGGGTGGGGTGGGTGGGAGAGTGAGTGGGGTGGGGGGGAGGGGGTGGGGGGGGCGTGGGGGGGGGAGTGAGTGGGGTGGGGTGGGAGGAGGGGTGGGATGGGGGAGTGGGTGGGGTGGGGGGGGGGCGTGGGGGGGGGAGTGAGTGGGGTGGGGTGGGAGGAGGGGTGGGATGGGGGAGTGGGTGGGGTGGGGGGGGGTGGGGTGGGGGGGGAGTGAGTGGGGTGGGGTGGGGGAGGGGTAGGAGGAGGGGTGGGGTGGGGGAGGGGGTGGGAGGAGGGGTGGAGGTGGGGGAGGGGGTGGGAGGTGGGGAGGAGGGGTGGGGTGGGGGAGGAGGGGTGGGGTGGGGGAGGAGGGGGTGGGGTGGGGGAGGAGGGGTGGGGTGGGGGAGGAGGGGTGGGGTGGGGGAGGAGGGGTGGGGTGGGGGAGTGAGTGCGGTGGGGAGGAGGGGGGGGTGGGGGGGGGAGGAGGGGGGGTGGGGGGGAGGTGGGGGGGTGGGGGTGGGGGAGGAGGGGGTGGGGGTGGGGGGGAGGAGGGGTGGGGGTGGGGGTGGGGGGAGGAGGGGTGGGGGGGGGAGGAGGAGGGGTGGGGGGGGGGGGTGGGGGGGAGGGGGGTGGGGGGTGGGGGGAGGAGGGGTGGGGGGGGGAGGAGGAGGGGTGGGGGGGGAGGAGGAGGGGTGGGGGGGGAGGAGGAGGAGGAGGGGTGGGGGGGGAGGAGGAGGAGGGGTGGGGGGGGAGGAGGAGGAGGGGTGGGGGGGGAGGAGGAGGAGGGGTGGAGGAGGAGGAGGGGTGGGGGGGAGGAGGGGTGGGGGGGAGGAGGAGGAGGGAGGGGGGGAGGAGGAGGAGGGAGGGGGGATTAGGAGGAGGGGGGGGTGGGTGGGGTGGAGTGGGGGGGGGGGTGGGTGGAGTGGGGGGGGTGGAGTGGGGGGGGGGTGGAGTGGGGGGGGGGTGGAGTGGGGGGGGGGTGGAGTGGGGGGGGGGTGGAGTAGGGGGGGGGGGTGGAGTGGGGGGGGGGTGGAGTGGGGGGGGGGTGGAGTGGGGGGGGGGTGGAGTGGGGGGGGGTGGAGTGGGGGGGGGTGGAGTGGGGGGGGGGGTGGAGTGGGGGGGGGGTGGAGTGGTGAAGGAGGGGGGTGAAGTGAGGGGGGTGAAGGGGTGAAGTGAGGGGGGTGAAGGGGTGAAGTGAGGGGGGTGAAGGGGTGAAGTGAGGGGGGTGAAGGGGTGAAGTGAGGGGGGTGAAGGGGTGAAGTGAGGGGGGTGAAGGGGTGAAGTGAGGGGGGTGAAGGGGTGAAGTGAGGGGGGTGAAGGGGTGAAGTGAGGGGGGTGAAGGGGTGAAGTGAGGGGGAGTGAGTGGGAGAAGTGAGGGGGAGTGAGTGGGAGAAGTGAGGGGGAGTGAGTGGGAGAAGTGAGGGGGAGTGAGTGGGAGAAGTGAGGGGGAGTGAGTGGGAGAAGTGAGGGGGAGTGAGAGTGGGGTGGGGGGGTGGGTGGAGGGGGAGTGAGTGGAGAAGTGAGGGGAGTGAGAGTGGGGGTGGGGGGGGTGGGGTGGGGTGGGAGGAGGGGTGGGGTGGGGGGGAGAGTGAGTGGGGTGGGGGAGGGGTGGGAGGAAGGGTGGGGTGGGGGGGAGAGTGAGTGGGGTGGGGGGGGGAGAGTGAGTGGGGTGGGGGGGGGCGTGGGGGGGGGAGTGAGTGGGGTGGGGTGGGAGGAGGGGTGGGATGGGGAGTGGGTGGGGAGGGGGTGGGGGGGTGGGGTGGGGGGGGGAGTGAGTGGGGTGGGGTGGGGGAGGGGTAGGAGGAGGGGTGGGGTGGGGGAGGGGGTAGGAGGAGGGGTGGGGTGGGGGAGGGGGGTGGGAGGAGGGGTGGAGGTGGGAAGAGGGGTGGAGGTGGGGGAGGGGGTGGGAGGTGGGGGAGGAGGGTGGGGGTGGGGGAGGAGGGGTGGGGTGGGGGAGGAGGGGTGGGGTTGGGGAGGAGGGGTGGGGTGGGGGAGGAGGGGTGGGGTGGGGAGTGAGTGCGGTGGGGGAGGAGGGGTGGGGGGGAGGAGGGGGGTGGGGGGGAGGAGGGGGGGGGGTGGAGGAGGGGGGGTGGAGGGGGGGGTGGGGGGGGAGGAGGGGTGGGTGGGGGGGAGGAGGGCGGGTGGGGGGGGTGGAGGGGGGGTGGGGGGGTGGGGGGGAGGTGGGGGGGTGGGGGGGGAGGAGGAGGGGGTGTGGGGGGGGGAGGAGGGGGGGTGGGGGGGGAGGAGGGGGGGTGGGGGGGAGGGAGGAGGGGGGGTGGGGGGGAGGAGGAGGGGTGGGGGGGAGGAGGGGTGGGGGTGGGGGGGGACGAGGAGGAGGGAGGGGGGGAGGAGGAGGAGGGGGGGAGGAGGAGGAGGGGGGGAGGAGAAGGAGGGGGGGAGGAGAAGGAGGGGGGGAGGAGAAGGAGGGAGGGAGGAGGAGAAGGAGGGAGGGAGGGGGGGAGGAGGGAGGGGGGGAGGAGAAGGAGGGAGGGAGGGGGGGAGGAGAAGGAGGGAGGGAGGGGGGGAGGAGAAGGAGGGAGGGAGGGGGGGAGGAGAAGGAGGGAGGGAGGGGGGAAGGAGAAGGAGGGAGGGAGGGGGGAAGGAGAAGGAGGGAGGGAGGGGGGAGGAGAAGGAGGGGGGGGAGGAGAAGGAGGGAGGGAGGGAGGGGGGGGAGGAGAAGGAGGGAGGGAGGGGGGGAGGAGAAGGAGGGAGGGAGGGGGAGGAGAAGGTGGGAGGGAGGGGGGAGGAGAAGGAGGGAGGGAGGGGGGGAGGAGAAGGAGGGAGGGAGGGGGAGGAGAAGGAGGGGGGAGGAGAAGGAGGGAGGGAGGGGGGGAGGAGAAGGAGGGAGGGAGGGGGGGGAGGAGAAGGAGGAGGGGGGGGAGGAGAAGGAGGGAGGGAGGGGGAGGAGAAGGTGGGAGGGAGGGGGGGAGGAGAAGGGGGAGGGAGGGGGAGGAGAAGGAGGGAGGGAGGGGGGAGGAGAGGAGGGAGGGAGGGAGGGGGGGAGGAGAAGGAGGGAGGGAGGGGGGAGGAGAAGGAGGGGGGGAGGAGAAGGAGGGAGGGAGGGGGGGAGGGAGGGAGGGGGGGAGGAGAAGGAGGGAGGGAGGGGGAGGAGTAGGAGGGAGGGAGGGGGGAGGAGAAGGAGGGAGGGAGGGGGGAGGAGAAGGAGGGAGGGAGGGGGGAGGAGAAGGAGGGGGGGAGGAGAAGGAGGGAGGGAGGGGGGGAGGAGAAGGAGGGAAGGAGGGGGAGGAGAAGGAGGGAGGGAGGGGGGAGGAGAAGGAGGGAGGGAGGGGGGAGGAGAAGGAGGGAGGGAGGGGGGGAGGAGAAGGAGGGAGGGAGGGGGGGAGGAGAAGGAGGGAGGGAGGGGGGGGAGGAGAAGGAGGGAGGGAGGGGGGGAGGAGAAGGAGGGAGGGAGGGGGGGAGGAGAAGGAGGGAGGGAGGGGGGAGGAGAAGGAGGGAGGGGGGGGGGAGGAGAGGAGGGAGGGAGGGGGGGAGGAGATGGAGGGAGGGAGGGGGGAGGAGATGGAGGGAGGGAGGGGGGAGGAGAAGGAGGGAGGGAGGGGGGGAGGAGAAGGAGGGAGGGAGGGGGAGGAGAAGGAGGGAGGGAGGGGGGGAGGAGAAGGAGGAGGGAGGGGGGAGGAGAAGGAGGGAGGGAGGGGGGGAGGAGAAGGGGGGTGGGAGGGGGGGGGAGGAGAAGGAGGGAGGGAGGGGGGGGAGGAGAAGGAGGGGGGGAGGGGGGGGAGGAGAGGAGGGGGGGAGGGGGGGGAGGAGAAGGAGGGAGGGAGGGGGGGAGGAGAAGGAGGGAGGGAGGGGGGGAGGAGAAGGAGGGAGGGAGGGGGGGGGAGGAGAAGGAGGGGGGAGGAGAAGGAGGGAGGGGGGAGGAGAAGGAGGGAGGGGGGGAGGAGAAGGAGGGAGGGAGGGGGGGAGGAGAAGGAGGGAGGGAGGGGGGGAGGAGAAGGAGGGAGGGAGGGGGGGAGGAGAAGGAGGGAGGGAGGGGGGAGGAGAAGGAGGGAGGGAGGGGGGGAGGAGAAGGAGGGAGGGAGGGGGGAGGAGAAGGAGGGAGGGAGGGGGGGAGGAGAAGGAGGGAGGGAGGGGGGGAGGAGAAGGAGGGAGGGAGGGGGGAGGAGAAGGAGGGAGGGAGGGGGGGAGGAGAAGGAGGGAGGGAGGGGGGAGGAGAAGGAGGGAGGGAGGGGGGAGGAGAAGGAGGGAGGGAGGGGGGAGGAGAAGGAGGGAGGGAGGGGGGGAGGAGAAGGAGGGAGGGAGGGGGGGAGGAGAAGGAGGGAGGGGGGGAGGAGGAGGAGGAGGGGGGGGAGGAGGAGGAGGAGGAGGAGGGGGAGGTGGGGGGGAGGGGTGGGGTGGGGAGGTGGGGGGTGGGGGTGGGGGTGGGGGGAGGGGGGGTGGGGGAGGAGGGAGGGGGGTGGGGTATGGGGAGGGTTGGGGTGGGGTATGGGGAGGGTTGGGGTGGGGTAGGGGGGAGGAGGGGGAGGAGGAGGGTTGGGTGAGTGAGGAGGGGTGGATGGGTGAGGAGGGGTGAGTGGGGTGGGGGAGGAGGGGTGGGGGAGGAGGGGTGGGGGGGGTGAGTGGGTGGGGTGGGGGGGGGGAGTGAGTGGGGTGGGGGTGGGGGGGGAGTGAGTGGGGTGGGGGGGAGGAGGGGGGAGTGAGTGGGGTGGGGGGGGAGGAGGGGGGAGTGAGTGGGGGGGGGGGGGAGGAGGGGGGAGTGAGTGGGGTGGGGGGGAGGAGGGGGGAGTGAGTGGGGTGGGGGGGAGGAGGGGGGTGGGGGGGGAGGAGGGGGGAGTGAGTGGGGTGGGGGAGTGAGTGGGTGGGGGAGGAGGGGGAATGACTGGGGTGGGGGGAGAAGTGGGGAATGACTGGGGGGGGGAGGAGGGGTGAGTGGGTGGGGGGGGAGGAGGGGTGAGTGGGTGGGGGGGAGGAGGGGTGAGTGGGTGGGGGGGAGGAGGGGTGAGTGGGTGGGGGGGAGGAGGGGTGAGTGGGTGGGGGGGGGAGGAGGGGTGAGTGGGTGGGGGGGAGGAGGGGTGAGTGGGTGGGGGGGAGGAGGGGTGAGTGGGTGGGGGGGAGGAGGGGGTGAAGTGGGTGGGGGGGAGGAGGGGTGGGTGGGGGGGAGGAGGGGTGGGTGGGGGAGTGAGTGGGGTGTGGAGGAGGGGATGGGTGGGGGTGGAGGGGTGGGTGGGGGAGTGAGTGGGGGTGGGGAGGAGGGTGGGTGGGGGAGTGAATGGGGGAGGGGTGAGTGGGGGGTGGGTGGGGGAGTGAGTGGGGTGGGGAGGAGGGGTGGGTGGGGGAGTGAATGGGGAGGAGGGGTGAGTGGGGGGTGGGGTGGGGGGAGGGAGTGGGGGGTGGGGTGGGTGGGGAGGGGGGGGGGGGTGGGGAGTGGGGGAGGGGGTGGGGGTGGGGGGGGTGGGGGAGGGAGTGGGGGGTGGGGGGAGGGAGTGGGGGGTGGGGAGGAGGGGTGGGTGAGGGGTGGGGTGGGAGAGGAGGAGGGGTGGGGGGTGGTGGGGGGTGAGTGGGGGTGGGGGAGTGAGTGTGGGGGGGGGAGGAGGGGGGGAGGAGGGGGGGTGGGGGGGGTGGGGGGGGGAGAGGGGGTGGGTGGGGGTGGGGGGGGTGGGGGGGGAGAGGAGGTGGGTGGGGGGGGAGGAGGGGGGGAGGAGGAGGGGTGGGGGGGAGGAGGAGGGGGGGAGTGGGGGGGAGGGGTGGGGGGGGGAGGGGGGGTGGGGGGGGGAGGAGGAGGGGTGGGGGGTGGAGGAGGGGTGGGGGGGGGGAGGGGAGGAGGGGGTGGGGGGGAGGAGGAGGGGTGGGGGGGGGAGGAGGAGGAGGGGGGGTGGGGGGGGGTGGAGGAGGGGTGGGGGTGGGGGGGAAGGAGGGGTGGGGGTGGGGGAAGGAGGAGGGGGGGAGGAGGAGGGGTGGGGGTGGGGGGGAAGGAGGGGTGGGGGTGGGGGAAGGAGGAGGAGGGGGGGAGGGGGAGGGGGAGGAGGGGTGAGTGGGTGGGGCGGGGGGGAGGAGGGGTGAGTGGGTGGGGCGGGGGGGAGGAGGGGTGAGTGGGTGGGGCGGGGGGAGGAGGGGTGAGTGGGTGGGGCGGGGGAGGAGGGGTGAGTGGGTGGGGCGGGGGGGAGTGGGTGGGGCGGGGGGGAGGAGGGGGGAGTGGGTGGGGCGGGGGGAGGAGGGGGGAGTGGGTGGGGCGGGGGGGAGGAGGGGGAGTGGGTGGGGCGGGGGAGGAGGGGGGAGTGGGTGGGGCGGGGGGGAGGAGGGGGGAGTGGGTGGGGCGGGGGGAGGAGGGGGGAGTGGGTGGGGCGGGGGGAGGAGGGGGGGAGTGGGTGGGGCGGGGGGAGGAGGGGGGAGCGGGGTGGGGCGGGGGGGAGGAGGGGGGGCGGGGGGGAGGAGGGGGGGGAGGGGGAGGGGGGCGGGGGGGGAGGAGGGGGGGGCGGGGGGGAGGAGGGGGGGGAGGGGGGAGCGGGGTGGGGCGGGGGGAGCGGGGTGGGGTGGGGGGGGGAGGAGGGGGGAGCGGGGTGGGGCGGGGGGAGGAGGGGGAGCGGGGTGGGGCGGGGGGAGGAGGGGGAGCGGGTGGGGCGGGGGGAGGAAGGGGGAGCGGGGGGGAGCGGGGTGGGGCGGGGGGAGGAGGGGGGAGCGGGGTGGGGCGGGGGGGAGGAGGGGGGAGCGGGGTGGGGCGGGGGGGGAGGAGGGGGGAGCGGGGGGTGGGGCGGGGGGGAGGAGGGGAGAGCGGGGTGGGGCGGGGGGAGGAGGGGGGAGCGGGGTGGGGCGGGGGGAGGAGGGGGGAGCGGGGTGGGGCGGGGGGGAGGAGGGGGGAGCGGGGTGGGGCGGGGGGAGGAGGGGGGGAGTGGGTGGGGCGGGGGGGAGGAGGGGGGAGTGGGTGGGGCGGGGGGGAGGAGGGGGGAGTGGGTGGGGCGGGGGGAGGAGGGGGGAGTGGGTGGGGCGGGGGGAGGAGGGGGGAGTGGGTGGGGCGGGGGAGGAGGGGGGAGTGGGTGGGGCGGGGGAGGAGGGGGGAGTGGGTGGGGCGGGGGGGAGGAGGGGGGAGTGGGTGGGGCGGGGGGGAGGAGGGGGGAGTGGGTGGGGCGGGGGGGAGGAGGGGGGAGTGGGTGGGGCGGGGGGGAGGAGGGGGGAGTGGGTGGGGCGGGGGGGGAGGAGGGGGGAGTGGGTGGGGCGGGGGGGAGGAGGGGGGAGTGGGTGGGGCGGGGGGAGGAGGGGGGAGTGGGCGGGGCGGGGGGAGGAGGGGGGAGTGGGCGGGGCGGGGGGAGGAGGGGGGAGTGGGCGGGGCGGGGGGGAGGAGGGGGGAGTGGGCGGGGCGGGGGGAGGAGGGGGGAGTGGGCGGGGCGGGGGGGAGGAGAGGGGAGTGGGCGGGGCGGGGGGGAGGAGAGGGGAGTGGGTGGGGCGCGGGGGAGGAGGGGGGAGTGGGTGGGCGCGGGGGAGGAGGGGGGAGTGGGTGGGGCGGGGGGAGGGGGGGAGTGGGTGGGGCGGGGGGGAGGAGGGGGGAGTGGGTGGGGCGGTGGGAGGAGGGGGGAGTGGGTGGGGCGGGGGGAGGGGGGGGAGTGGGGGGGGCGGGGGGAGGAGGGGGGAGTGGGGGGGGAGGTGGGGGGGGAGGAGGGGGGAGTGGGTGGGGCGGGGGGGAGGAGGGGGGAGTGGGTGGGGCGGGGGGAGGAGGGGGGAGTGGGTGGGGCGGGGGGAGGAGGGGGGAGTGGGTGGGGCGGGGGGAGGAGGGGGGAGTGGGTGGGGCGGGGGGAGGAGGGGGAGTGGGTGGGGCGGGGGGAGGAGGGGGGAGTGGGTGGGGCGGGGGGAGGAGGGGGGAGTGGGTGGGGCGGGGGGGAGGAGGGGGAGTGGGTGGGGCGGGGGGAGGAGGGGGGAGTGGGTGGGGCGGGGGGGGAGTGGGTGGGGCGGGGGGAGTGGGTGGGGAGGGGGGGGGAGTGGGTGGGGCGGGGGGAGTGGG